>NC_044315.2:92334507-92634507 GCF_007474595.2 Lynx canadensis
GGGGACCGTCCCCCGGGCCTCTCCTCTCCGAGGCCGCTGGGGGCGCGGGCGCTGCCCCCTCCAGCGCCCGCGCCCCCGCCCAGGTACGGCGTGTGCCTCATCGGGCTGAAGCGCGAGGACAAGAACATCCTGCTCAACCCGGGGCCCCGGCACACCCTGGCCGCCTCCGACACCTGCTTCTACATCAACATCACCAAGGAGGAGAACTCGGCCTTCATCTTCAAGCAGGAGGAGAAGCAGAAGAAGAAGGGCTTCTCGGGGCAGGGCCTGTACGAAGGGTCCGGCCGCCTGCCCGTGCACAGCATCGTCGCCTCCATGGGTGAGGCCCGGCGCGGGCGGGCGGGGCGGGGCGGGGCGGGCTCGCTCGCGGGGCCTGACCCGACTCCGCGCCCGGGGCCCCTGGGAGCCTCTGTCCGCCTCTGACCCGGGGACCCGCCGCCCCCAGGAGGGCCTGGGGAGGGGCCCGCCGGCCAAGCTCAGCCGCTCCGTTCCAGGGACCGTGGCCATGGACCTCCAGAACACGGAGTGCCGGCCGGCGCAGGGCGGCGGGGGCGGCAAGCTGACGCTGCCCGCGGAGAACGGCTCGGGCAGCCGGCGGCCCAGCATCGCGCCCGTCCTGGAGCTGGCCGACAGCTCGGCCCTGCTGCCCTGCGACCTGCTGAGTGACCCATCGGAGGACGAGATGACGCCATCGGAGGACGAGGGGCTGTCCGTGGCGGAGTGAGTGCCGTGCACCTGCACCGGCACAGCCGCTCTCGACGGGAGGGGGAGGGGAATGGGCGTGGCCTGTGGAGGTCGCGGGTAGGGGGCCCCTGGTGCGTCGCTGGCCAGGCCTGGACGCCCCTGGCCCTTCCTGAGCCCTCCGCCTGCCCTGGGTTGGGGCCCAGGTCTTCCCGCTGCCCCAGCGTGTCCTCGGGGCTCCTCAGCCATTTGGCCTCAGGGCGGCGCGCTGACTGTTGCCACGGCCGGGTGCCTGCGCTCCTGCAGCGAGCCTGTGGCCTGTGACCGCTGCCCACCCCCCCCCCCCTGCTATGGTCCTCAGAGGGAGCAGACGCGCCCTGGGGAGGGACCGGCTCTGAGATCCAGGGGAGTGCCCAGGGCCACTGGACACCGTGGGGCAGGGGTGGGGCTGGCCTCCGAGGCCCTCCCTCCCCGGCACTGCTGGGGGCCGGCCGTGGCCGGGTGGCCGCCCCCAGGGGGGTATGAGCTGGGCGCCACTGGGGAGACTGGCCTGGCGCTGCGCAGCCAGCGGAGAGGGGCCGGGGGCCGGCGTCTGCCCGCTAGCTCGCTAGGGTGCTGGGGGCTTCGGGGAGGGAGGACCGGCCATCAGAGCCCCTCAGGGCTTTACCCGTGGTTTCCCGGCCTGGTGTAACTCGTACGTGTGTCCATGTGCGTGCTGTGCGGCTCCTGGCCTCGGACCCCTAGGGAAAGGACCGTGCCCTGTCACAGCTATCCTCCCACACGCAGGCCAGGGGCACGGACGGGTCCGCGGCGTTTGGCGCCTCCGTGTGGCCGCCTGGGAGGAGGCCCTGCCATGCTCTGGGCCCCGGGCAGAGGGCTAGGAGGTCCCGTGGGGGGCGGGCTCAGGACCACCTCTTGCGGGTGGCCGGTGGCCGGGGGGCCGTGCTGAGGGCTCCTGTCCTCCCCCAGGTACGTGAAGGGCTACCCCCCCAACTCGCCCTACATCGGCAGCTCGCCCACCCTGTGCCACCTTCTGCCTGTGAAGGCCCCTTTCTGCTGCCTGCGGCTGGACAAGGTGGGTCACCTCCCGCCACACTGTGTGACGTAATCACAAACCTACGGAAAAACTGCCAAACCAACAGGGGACTTCTGGCCCTTTGCCCAGACTCCCCGGGTCTCGCCCTCGGTAAACGTGCTTCCGCTTTGGAGGAGGGATTTTGCCCGCCACCTGAGGGCAGGTGGAGCCCCCTCCCCTCACCCCTGCGTGTCCCCGGGGGCAGGTGGAACCCCCTCCCCACACCCCTGTGTGTCCCCGAGGGTGGGTGGAGCCCCCTCCCCACACCCCTGCGTGTCCCCGAGGGCGGGTGGAGCCCCCTCCCCTCACCCCTGCGTGTCCCCGAGGGCGGGTGGAGCCCCCTCCCCTCACCCCTGCGTGTCCCCGAGGGCGGGTGGAGCCCCCTCCCCTCACCCCTGCGTGTCCCCGAGGGCGGGTGGAGCCCCCTCCCCACACCCCTGCGTGTCCCCGAGGGCGGGTGGAGCCCCCTCCCCTCACCCCTGCGTGTCCCCGAGGGCGGGTGGAGCCCCCTCACCACACCCCTGTGTCCCCAAAGGGGGTGGAGCCCCCTCCCCTCACCCCTGCGTGTCCCCGAGGGCGGTGGAGCCCACTCCCCCACCCTGCGTGTCCCGAGGGGGTGGAGCCCCTCCCAGACCTGTGTGTCCCCAAGGGTGGGTGGAGCCCCCTCGCCACCCTGTGTCCAAGGGGGGTGGAGCCCCTCCCCTCACCCCTGCGTGTCCCCGAGGGCGGGTGGAACCCCTCCCCAACTGTGTGTCCCCAAGGGGGGGGAACCCCCTCGCCACACCCCTGTGTCCCAAGCTGTGGAGCCCCCTCCCCTCACCCTGCGTGTCCCGAGGGCAGGTGGAGCCCCTCACCACACCCCTGTGTCCCCAAGGGGGTGGAGCCCCTCCCCTCACCCCTGCGTGTCCCCGAGGGCGGGTGGAGCCCCCTCCCCTCACCCCTGCGTGTCCCCGAGGGCGGGTGGAGCCCCCTCCCCAGACCTGTGTGTCCCCAAGGGTGGGTGGAGCCCCCTCGCCACACCCCTGTGTCCCCAAGGGGGTGGAGCCCCCTCCCCTCACCCCTGCGTGTCCCCGAGGGCGGGTGGAACCCCCTCCCCACACCTGTGTGTCCCCAAGGGCGGGGGAACCCCCTCGCCACACCCCTGTGTCCCCAAGCTGGTGGAGCCCCCCCTCACCCCTGCGTGTCCCCGAGGGCGGGTGGAGCCCCCTTTCCACACCCCTGCGTGTCCCCGAGGGCAGGTGGAACCCCCTCCCAACACCTGTGTGTCCCCAAGGGCAGGGGAACCCCCTCGCCACACCCGTGTCCCCAAGGGGGTGGAGCCCCCTCCCCTCAACCCTGCGTGTCCCCAAGGGCGGGTGGAGCCCCCTCCCCTCACCCCTGCGTGTCCCTGAAGGTGGGTGGAGCCCCCTCCCCACACCTGTGTGTCCCTGAGGGTGGGTGGAGCCCCCTCCCCACACCCCTGCGTGTCCCCGAGGGTGGGTGGAACCTCCTCCCCACACCTGTGTGTCCCCAAGGGCGGGTGGAGCCCCCTTGCCACAACCCTGTGTCCCCAAAGGGGGTGGAGCCCCCTCCCCTCACGCCTGCATGTCCCCGAGGGCGGGTGGAGCCCCCTCACCACACCCCTGTGTCCCCAAGAGAGGGGAGTCCCCTCCCCTCACCCCTGCGTGTCCCCGAGGGCGGGTGGAGCCCCCTCCCCTCACCCATGCGTGTCCCCAAGGGCGGGTGGAGCCCCCTCCCCTCACCCCTGCGTGTCCCCAAGGGCGGGTGGAGCCCCCTCACCACACCCCTGTGTCCCCAAGAGGGTGGAGCCCCCTCCCCTCACCCCTGCGTGTCCCCGAGGGCGGGTGGAGCCCCCTCCCCTCACCCCTGCGTGTCCCCGAGGGCGGGTGGAGCCCCCTCACCACACCCTTGTGTCCCCAAGAGGGTGGAGCCCCCTCCCCTCACCCCTGCGTGTCCCCGAGGGCGGGTGGAGCCCCCTCCCCTCACCCCTGCGTGTCCCCGAGGGCGGGTGGAGCCCCCTCCCCTCACCCCTGTGTGTCCCCGAGGGCGGGTGGAGCCCCCTCCCCACACCCCTGCGTGTCCCCGAAGGTGGGTGGAGCCCCCTCCCCTCACCCCTGTGTGTCCCCGAGGGTGGGTGGAGCCCCCTCCCCTCACCCCTGCGTGTCCCCGAGGGCGGGTGGAGCCCCCTTCCCTCACCCCTGTGTGTCCCCGAGGGCGGGTGGAGCCCCCTCCCCACACCCCTGCGTGTCCCTGAAGGTGGGTGGAGCCCCCTCCCCACACCTGTGTGTCCCTGAGGGTGGGTGGAGCCCTCTCCCCACACCCCTGCGTTGCCCTGAGGGCGGGTGGAACCTCCTCCCCACACCTGTGTGTCCCCAAGGGCGGGTGGAGCCCCCTTGCCACACCCCTGTGTCCCCAAGGGGGGTGGAGCCCCCTCCCCTCACCCCTGCGTGTCCCCGAGGGCGGGTGGAGCCCCCTCCCCACACCCCTGCGTGTTCCCTGAGGGCAGGGGGATCCCTCAGGTAATCTCAGCTCCCTCTCCCTCCACTACACACACCCCTGCACACACATATGCGTGTGCATGCGCACTACACATATGTGCACACTCACACACGTACGTGCACACAGCCCAGATCTCGTTGCTGCTAAGGGGCGGGTCCCCACAACACCTCCCTCCCTTCCCTGACGTGACCGCCCCCCTCCCTGGCTCCAGCTCGCGCTCTGCCGCGGGGACAGTCTCACGGCAGCCGGGAGGGGCAGACGGGCCGTGACAGGATGGGGCCGGTGGCTGTCGGCCATCCGGTGAGGGGTCCCCGGGGGAGCCCGGCGTCACCGCAGCGGCCCCTGTGTGGAGACGCGGGGTCAAGGGGTGGCGGGGCTGAGGGGGCTCCCACACTTGCCGCCAACCGCAGGCCCCGTGGTCTGCTCACCCGTGGGGGGGGGCAGCCGAAGAGAAGCCCCCAGGCCGCGGTCCTCCATCCTGAGGACCCTCCCCGTGTCCCCGCAGCTGGCCCTCTGGTTCCGGGTGAACCGGTGCTCGCGGGCACGGTGACGGGGGGGGGGGACGGCGGCTCTTTCTGCGGGGCTAACGCTGGGCCCGCCCCCCTCACCCTCCCCCCCCCCCGCCCGGCAGGGCTGCAAACACAACAGCTACGAGGACGCCAAGGCCTACGGCTTCAAGAACAAGCTGATCATCGTCTCCGCGGAGACGGCGGGCAACGGGCTGTACAACTTCATCGTGCCGCTGCGCGCCTACTACCGGTCGCGCAAGGAGCTCAACCCCATCGTGCTGCTGCTGGACAACAAGTGGGGCCCGGCCCGCCCCCGCCCCCCCCCACGCGCACCTGTGCTCCCCACCCGCGGATGCCCCGCTCCTCCCCTGCCCTGTCCCCAGGCCCTCCGGGCCTTGGTTAGCACCTGACCTCCCTCCCTCGTGGAGTCCCCGGGAGGCCTCGCCCCGGCCCCGGCCCCCGTGCCCCCAGAGCTCAGGGTCTGACCTGGGCAGGTCCCGCCCTCGGCCCGCGGTTTCCCCTTGGGTGAAATAAAGAGCAGCCCCGTTGTCGGATGTGCTGCGGCCCTGGGGGACCCCCAGGCAGGGCCAGGCAGGGCATGGGGGGCACGCGGCCCAACAGGACGGCAGCCCCAGGGCCTGCTCCCCCCACAGGCCCGACCACCACTTCCTGGAGGCCATATGCTGCTTCCCCATGGTCTACTACATGGAGGGCTCCGTGGACAAGTAAGGCGCCGCCTCCCTGCGCAGCCCAGAGCCCAAGGGGTGGGGGTGGGGGCGCCCATTTCTTAGCAGAAGCCCCTCCCCCTCCCTCCTCCAGAGTCTCCTCCTACCCGGTGGTGGGGGGCCCAGGCGGTTGAAGACCACCCCCCGTGGAGGGGGAAGGAGGGCACCCAAAGGGAGCTCCCGGGACCCCTGACCTGGCCCTGACGGACCCCCCCCCCCCCCCGCCACGTGGCCTCTCCCCACCGCCCCCTGCAGCCTGGACAGCCTGCTGCAGTGCGGCATCATCTACGCGGACAACCTGGTGGTGGTGGACAAGGAGAGCACCATGAGCGCGGAGGAGGACTACATGGCCGACGCCAAGACCATCGTCAACGTGCAGACCATGTTCCGGTGAGGGGCGGGGGGCTCACACCCCGGGCGGGTGCGGCGGGGCCGAGCCGGGTCCTGAGCCAGCCCCCCAGCCGTCGGGGAGCCCGTCCCGTTGCTGCCTCTGTGACCGGGGACCCCTCCCTGAGCCCCCTCCTCCCCCCAGGCTCTTCCCCAGCCTGAGCATCACCACGGAGCTCACCCACCCTTCCAACATGCGGTTCATGCAGTTCCGCGCGAAGGACAGCTACTCTCTGGCTCTCTCCAAGTTGGAAAAGGTAACGGGCCCCGACCTGACCGCCCCCCCGCTCCCCGCTCGACCTGCTGTCAGGGTTCGGAGCCCAGAGAGAGTGGGTGAGGGGCCTCGAGGCTCCTGACCGTGTCGTCGGGAGCCTTCAGGGTCATCGGCCAGAAGCGGACAGTCGTACCTCTGCAGGCAGGGTCCGGGGCTGGGGCCGAGGCTGCCCGTCGTGTCTGTAAATACCGACACGGGGGGCGCAGACTGCCCGTTTCCTGCGCCCCCGACACTGTGCTCAAACCGGAAACGTGGCCGGTCTCAGAGAGGGGCGGACCCCGTCTCGGGTCACACAGCACGGCGGTGGCCAGCGGACTCCGCCTTTCGCGCCTCGGGGCCCCAGGAAGGGTGTCAGCCGGCGTCAGCGTGACGCTCTGGGCCCGGGGACCAGCCACCGGGGACACGGGCCCTGGCTAGGGCACAGGCGGCTCAGCCCTGGTGCTGTGGCCCCCGCCCCGGCCGCCGGAGGCACGACTGTAGGCTGAGGGCACCACACAGGCAAGACCAGGGAGCCCGGGACGGCACCACCGTGGACGAGGCCGGGAGCAGTGGGCCCTCCCTGCGGGCCCGGAGCCGCCGTCCACACCAGACAAGGGAGGAGCTTCCCCCCGAACCCACGCGTATCGTGGACCGCGAGGCCACCCCACGTGTCAGAGGGGTGAGCGCGAGGCGGGCAGGAGGAGGCGGCAGCGGAGCTCCTGCCCGGGCCCTCCCTGGACCGCGCCCTGCCCGGCGCCCGGGGCCGCTCAGAGCCCGCGCAGCGGCCTGTGGGCCGAGTCTCCATCCCCCGGAACGACCAGGAGGCGGACGCTGGTCTCAGCAGGCCCAGCGTGCCGGGAATCCGTGTCCAAAGGCTGGGGCGGCCTTCCCAGCTCCGGGAACGGCAGTCTGACCGAGCACGGCCGGGGTGACTGACCGGCACGGGATCGGGCTCCGGCAGACGTGCACCCGGCGCCCCTGCCCCCCCTCTCCTCCCGTGGTGACCCCAGCAGCCGACCCTCCTCGCTGTACGGCGTGGCCTCCGGGGGCAGGGCCGGCCTGCCCAGCCCAGGATGGCGAGCCCGTCGCGTGGCTCCGAGGTCTGGGCCTGGAGTGAGCACGCCCGGGCGTGTGACCCCGGAGGTACCTTGAAAGGCGGATCCGCTGTTCCTGGCCGATGTGGCCTGAGGTCCCGCGGCACTGGCAGAGCTCTGGGACCCCACCCACCCCCCACCCACCCCCCACCCACCCTCAGAGCCCACGCCCCGCCCTCCCCCGCGAGTGCCGGGCCTGGAGGCCACGGAGGCCTCGTCTGGACGCCAGGCACGCGGGCTCCTGACGGCTCAGACGGACGGTCCGGCGGCGACGTCCCCCCACAGGAGCAGCCGAGCATTTCCTTGAAGCGCTGACGGCGACTTACTTTTACGAAAGTGGGCGTGTCTTCCGCTTCAAGGACCGTTGAAGGTGTTTATAAAGGGGACCCAGGCGGGCACCTGACGGGCGGCTGCTTCTCCGAGTCCCGTTAAAGGCGCCGTAGCGCCGTGCCTCCCCTGCGCCCTCCGTGCTCTCCGAGGCTCACCGGCGCCGCTCGGGGTGAAGGGACATGACGTCTGTAACGGCCGCTCGCCCTCGTGACGCGCCCCGAGAGCCCGAACGCAGACGCGGCTCACTCCACCGGACAGGGCGCCACCGCCAGCACTGGCTTCCTGGCGGCCCGCACCCGACGCCCTCGCCCTCTGGGTCCCTTGCCTGCCTTCTGCCTTCGAAGCAAGTCTGTCCCCGTGGGAAGGAGGGGGGCCTCTCCGGCCATCGGTCGCGGACGGAGCTCGGCCGCCGGGGATAATGGCCCCGAACGCGCCCACATCCTACTTGCCAGGGCCTGGCCAGGGTGCGGGGGAGACCGAGGGGCCTTCTAGACGGGAGATGGTCCCGTGTGGGCCGAGCGGGCCTAGGGTCCTCACCGGGGACCTTACGGGAGGGAGGGGCGGGTCAGGGGTTGGCGGACGCGCTGCTGGCTGTAGGGGCGAAGGGAGGAGCGCAAGCTGAGGGAGGCGGTCAGCTTCTAGAAACGAGACGGGCCTCGAAGCCACAGGAAAGTCTCCGCGGACTCCACAGAGTACGGGAGGCAGGCGTCTCTGTGGTTTCCGCGTGTGGATCCCACACTCCACCGGCCCGTCCGACTTCACTTAAAACCACCAGCTCGGTGACAAAATGACTCACATCAGTTGGAACTCTGGGCAGCGAGACCCAAGCGAGACCCGCATCCCTGCTCCCGGGCTCTGGCCTCGAGTGCGCCAGCGGGGAGGGGGGACACGTGGCTGGCGCTGAGGCCTGAGGTCGGCCTGCGCTCACGTGCACCCGGCCACCTGCCCTGCGCCCCTGAGTGCCCCTTTCCTGCAGAGGGAACGGGAAAACGGCTCCAACCTGGCCTTCATGTTCCGCCTGCCCTTCGCCGCGGGCCGTGTCTTCAGCATCAGCATGTTGGACACGCTGCTCTATCAGGTCAGCGGGGGCGGGAGGCAGGGAGGCCCCAGGACGCCCGGCCGGGAGCCTTCTCTCCACCTCCCGCCAGCGTCCCGGTCCCGGGCGTCCCTCCCTGGGTCCCGTCGAGTCCTCTCCTCCCGGAAGGGCGCCGCCCTGGGCTCCGCTCCGGGCAGCCTCTGGGCTTCTAATCCCTTTTGACCAGCTGGACTGCGGCGGCCAGGAGGGGCTTCCCCGCGGGAGGCTGAGGGCGCCCGGCGGCCCCCGGGGTGCCCGGCCTCACTGCGGCCTCCCTGTCCGGCCAGTCCTTCGTGAAGGACTACATGATCTCCATCACCAGGCTGCTGCTGGGCCTCGACACCACGCCAGGCTCCGGCTACCTCTGCGCCGTGCGTCATGGGCTGGGCGGGCGGGCGCGCCATTCTTGGGGGCCCCGCGGCGGGCTCCCCGCTCAGACCACCGCTCGCTCTAGATGAAAATCACGGAGGAGGACCTGTGGATCCGCACGTACGGCCGCCTCTTCCAGAAGCTGTGCTCCTCCAGCGCCGAGATCCCCATCGGCATCTACAGGACCGAGTGCCACGTCTTCTCCAGCTCGGAGGTTCGGGGCCGGGGGTGCTCCCGATGCGGGGGGCTCCCATACAGCAGCCCCCGGGCTGTGGATGCGTGCCCCTCCCACGTTCAATTCTGGGGATCCGGGCCTCTGCTGTCAGGCCCTTCCAGGGTCCAGGGCACGCGGCCCTGCGCGTGGTCGGGTGGCGGTGGCCCCCGAGTGGGGCAGGGGAGGCCGTAGAAGGAGGGCGGCCTGGCTTGCTGGTCCCAGCCCCCAGGGGGCTCAGGCAGTGCTGGGGCGGGGGGCAGGGGCAGAAGCGCCCACGGGCACCCAGGCTGCCCCCCGTTTCCTTTGCAGCCACATGACCTCAGAGCCCAGGTGAGTGGTCCCTCAGACTTCACGTCAAGGCGTGCTGACGTGTGCACCGTCCCGCCTGAACCCCCCCCCCCACACCGCCCCGAGTCCGGAGGGGCACAGGGCCCTGGGCTCTGGGCAAGGGCCCGGCCAGGGAGTGAGTCCCCGGGATGCGTGGGCCGTGGCGCAGCTCAGGGCGCATGGGATCACCCCTCCCTTACACGAGGGGAAACTGAGGCCCGGGGTGGGAAGCCCAGGCTCCTCCAGCCCCGTGTGCCATCTCCATGTCCTGCTGTGGCCCCCTCCCTGACGGTCTGGCCCAATCTCCACACCCCCAGCCCCTTCCGGGGTGCCGCCCGCACCCCGCACCCCTCCCGCGTCCCTGCTCTCCCCCGCCCTCCAAGATGGGGAGACGGAGGTACAAGAGGGGCAGCGCAAGGCCCGGTGGGGAGCCACGGACACGCAGGGCCCGGTGGGGAGCCACGGACACAAGGGTCGGGAGAGCTTGAGGGCGTTGCCCTCTTCCACCCGGCAAACTCGGGCAGACCCGGAGGCTGGCGGTCTGGGGCTCGGGAGGAGGGCCTGGGCCCCGGGGTCCCCCGGCGCGGGGCGGCGGAGGGGGGGCGGACCTCCCCGTCCCCGTCCCGGCCCTCACCCTCCTGCCTCGGCCAGTCCCAGATCTCGGTGAGTGTGGAGGACGGCCCGGACACGCAGGACGCGCGGGGGCCCTGGGGCGCGCGGGCGGGAGGCGGCGGCGGCGGCACCCACGCCCGGCACTCGGTCGGCGGGGACCCCGCGGAGCACCCCCTGCTGCGGCGCAAGAGCCTGCCCTGGGCCCGGAGGCTGAGCCGCAAGGGCCCCAAGCCCGCGGGGAAGGCGGCGGCCGCCGAGTGGGCCAGCCAGCAGCGGCTCAGCCTGTACCGGCGCTCCGAGCGGCAGGAGCTCTCCGAGCTGGTCAAGAACCGCATGAAGCACCTGGGACTGCCCACCACCGGCTACGGTAAGGGCCCAGCCACCCGCCCGCCACCGGGCCCGGGGCAGCACGGGGTGGACCGCGGGGCCCGTCGGAGGAGCCCCTCTGGCGTGAGGAGGGCGCCCCCTTTTGGCTCTGGGGCCTCGGCCCCCCCCCCCCGGGGGGTAAACAAGGGACCGGAGCAGACGGCCCCGGCACGCAGGACCGGAAGCGGTGGGGCGGGGCGGGGCGGGGCGGGGCGGGGCTCCCCAAAGCCAAGGGCGGGGTCCGCGCTGGCTGGCGGACCAGCCGCCTCCGGGATCAGAGATCAGACACACGGGGGTGCGCTGTGCTCTCGTGGAGAACGGTGGGGGGGGGGGACGGACCCCGGGCCGCCCCTCCGGCACCTTCCCAGCAGCCAGAGCGTAGGGGGCGCGTCAGGGGGCAGCTGGACGGATGGCCCGGTGCCGGGACACCCTCCGTCAACCACAGCGGACGCCACAGCCGCCTGCCCACCCGGCTGGCAACGCGGCCCCAGGCGTTAAGTCTTTGCCGGCAGCCCCCTTCTCTCTGGAGCTTCTCTTGGGGAAAAGCTCCCGACCTTGACCACGGGCGGGCCCGGAGGAGAGCAGACCTTGCTCACCCTCTCTCTGGAGCGGCTGCCTGGCGGTGGGGCTGAGGGGGCGCCGCTCCCGCCGCTGCCTGTCTGCGCCCACAGCCTGCCCGGGGTTCCGCCCTGGGGACTCTGCCCCCCAGCGGGCGCCCGCTCTCCCCACCCTGCTTCGTGCCATTTTGCCTGGGACGGGACCCTAGAGCCCCCTCCAAGAGAGATCAGAGGCCAGAGTCTGGCAACCCCCGCCAGCCCCGCCCCCAGCTACACTGAACCTGCACCAGTCACCCTCGTCTCTCCCGGGGTCCCTGCCTGGTCGGGTGCTGCCACCCCTTTTCCGGGGCCCTGATGCCAAGGCTCCGGGCAGGGCACTCCGTGTGCGTCGGGCCCCACGGCCAGTACCCACACTCGCAGATTCCAGCCCGCTGACTCCCAGAGCCTGGCAGAGAAGGGACCCACCTCGCTTCCCCGGGCGGCGGGCTGGCCGGTGCCCGTGTGGACGCCCCCGGGTGCTGCTGCCTGCCCTCCCCCACTGTGCGGCCGCCGTCTGCTGCTTGCTGACCTCTCTCTCTCTCTGTTTCTGTCTGTCCCTCTTCCTGTGTGTTCCGTAGAGGATGTAGCAAATTTAACAGCCAGTGATGTCATGAATCGGGTAAACCTGGGATATTTGCAAGGTAATTCTGCTCCGGCTGCCGCACCAGGGGGCAGCCTAGTGTCTGCCCCAGCCAGGCAGGTGGACAGGAGAGGAGATAGGACAGGGTCCCTGCAGGCGCGGGCTCACGTGCTCCCAGAGCAGCCCGTGGCGGGGACCTTGACAGCCCCCTCCTCCTCTGTCTGCGGAGGACGGACTGACCCCAGGAAGGCTCGGGGTTTGCGTGGCCCCTGGCGGTCACTGCGCAGCCCTTGGGCTCCCCCCTACTGACCGCGAGTTCAGTGAGGTCTGCTGTCCGCGTCTGTCCTCGCACACTGGTGGCTGCCGGCCCTCAGCTGGCCCCAGATGCCCCGCGGCCCTGAGCCCACCCTGCTCTGGGGAAGCATCCGGACAGACAGTTCCAAGCCTGGGTCCCACCTCCAAACGTGGCAGGGCCTGCTGAGCCCCGGGCCAGCGGCTGGGCCGCCCCGGGCCAGGTGGACAGGTGACGCGCACACCCCAGCAGGGGCTTCAGGAGGGAGCTCCCTTTCCAGTTGGGACAAAGCCTGTGCATGCTCCATTTCTCATCCAGGGGCTCTGGCTTCCTCCAAGAGGTCACCCCGCAGCCCCCCAGATCAGCCCTGGGACCCCAACAGAAGTCAGAGCAGAGTCTGGGCCACTGGCCCCGCTGCCAGAACCCCTTCCTTCCCCCCCCCCCCCCCGGGGCTCCGCGCAGCCCTAGGGAAGCCTCAGAGCCCGCGTGCCCAGGCGCCTTGGAGCGGCCCCCCCATACAGGGCTCACCCCGGAGGGGACACACCCAGGCCCAGGAGAGAAAACCTCGTGGTTCACAGCCCCGTCGGGGGCCGGCCCAGCTGGGCCCGTGCTGGCGAGTCGCTGGCATCTCCTGGGTTCCCGCCCTTTTCCCGAACCTGACACCCGTGATGGTGGTCACGGAGGGCCCACGGGGTCGGCACGGATCCCAGTCCGGCGGCTTCCACGAACGGTGCTCGGCTGCAGTCTTGCTTCCCCCCGAGGCTCCCAGGCAGGGGCGGGCTCACCTGCAGGGTCCCCAGAACTTGGTGGTGCTTACAGAGGCCCCTGCGTGTGGTCGCTGAGAGGTGCCCGGGGCAGGACGTACGTAACACCGGAGGAGAGGGAACCACGTTAGCCGGGGCTGCAGGGTGGTCCCCGCCCCCAGGGAGGGCACCGTCACTAACTGCCGGTACGAGTGTATGCCTCACCCCTGCTCACCGCCTGCCCTGGAGGGTGGGTGCAGGCTCGGTGAGGTGCGGACCCCAGGGGACGGGGCCAGGAGTCACAGGCCCAGGTTGGGGACGGGAGTGGAAGGACCTGGCCTGCAGGGCGGCCTGGGGGGAAGGGGGTGCGAGGATGGGGTAGGGAAGGTGACTCTGCCTTTGCTCATTTACCAGAAGAGCCACCGTCAGCCACCCTCCCCCCCACCCCCAGCACGGTGGTCACGGTGGAACTGACCTGTCCTGTCCTGGGGAAACCAGGGTCAGCGACTGACCACCCCCCAGCCCCTGGCACTGAAGCTGGAGCCGCACCCCTGCCCACCCCCCCGCTCAGCCTGCGCCCCACCCCCCCTGAAGCACACCACCAGGCCTGGCTCGGGCCAGTCCCAGGCTCTGCTAATTGCATCCACCCAGGGGGGGCAGCAGGGGCCCAGGCCGGGTGGGGAGGGCCCCACGGGCCCCCCAGCAAGAGAAGACGGGCGCCCGGCTGTGGCTGCTCGGTCACCGAGGGGTGGAACCAGCCGGCTGCCCGGCCCCCACACCGACCTCTCCCCTTACCGTGTCCCGACCCGGTGTGCCTCGGCACGGCCAGCCCGCTGGCACCCGGGATCGGAGGGTCTCCCCCGCACCGCCTCCCCTCCCCTGCACGCCCCGTGAGGCCCACTGGGGAGGGAGACGCCTGCCGGGCCCGGGGCCGCGAGGTGCACCGACCGAGCCACCCTGCTCGCGGCCGGCAGCTCCCACCAGAGGGCCCCCGACACGGGCGTGGTCACCAGGCAGAGCAACTCGCCCTCCAGCGGTGGGAGGGACAGGCTGGGCAGGCTGTCCCGTTCCGGGGTGGACACGGCTGGCTGTGCATGTCCATTGGCCCCCCACAGTCCCAGCCTGGGCCCCCGCCCGCCCCCCCCACAAAGCTGCCGCGCTCGACCTCTGGCTGCAGGGGTCAGACTCCGCTCCGCTCTGCTCGGCTCAGAACTTCTGGGTCCAGGGCCGAGACGCGGCCCCCCGCCCCAGTGGCCAATCCCCTTAACGCCTGCTCTGGGTCGGGAGGTGCCTTTAGACCTCACCACAGGGGTAAACGGAGGCCAAGAACCATTCGTTTCCCCGTCCGGGGACACGGGGCCTCTGCCAGGACGGGCCCGGCCCCAGCCCTGCATGCGGCCAGGGGCCATCTGTGGCGGGACGGCTGTTTCTCCAGAGCCCACTCTCCCCACCGCGGGCTGCGTCCCCACGGCCACGCGTGAGCCGGAGACCGGGCTGTCCCTGCGCCCCCGGGGCCCCGCGGGCTGACGCAGCAGGAGCAGGTTGTGGGGAAAAGGACGTGCGTCCAAAGCGCAGAACTGAACCGGGCGTGTGGGCCGCCTGCCTGGCGCGGGGGGGTGGGGTCAGGTGTCAAGGCGCGCGCGTGTTCGTGCAGGGGGCCGCAGGTGTGCTCCGTACCTCTGCTCAGGGCCGCCACCTCCGCGACCGGCCCCGCGCGGGTCGCCGCCGGCCCCTCGCTGCTGACCCCGGCAGCAAGCCCGGACGGGCCGGGAAGACTCCGTGGCCGGGCCCGGCGGAGCGGACCGGGGCGGTGGCCGGCGGTGACCCGCACGGGGCCTGTGTCTTTGCAGACCAGATGAACGACCAGCAGAACACGCTGTCCTACGTCCTCATCAACCCCCCGCCCGACACCCGGCTGGAGCCCAACGACATCGTGTAGGTCCCGCGTCCCCCACGGGCGCCCGGCGGGGGTGGGGGCGGGGGTGGAGGCGGGGGCAGAGGCCGGTACCCAGGGCTCTCCCCCTCCCCGGCAGGTATCTCATCCGCTCCGACCCCCTGGCCCACGTGGCCAGCAGCCCCCAGAGACGGGACAGCAGCGTCGGCAACAAGCTGGCCTCGTGGCACCCGGAGACGCGGGACGAGACGCAGCTCTGAGCCGGCCCGCGCCCTGTCCCCACGTCGGCATGCATCGCGCTGCATGGAGCGCGGGGCCCCTGCCACGCCGGCCCGGCCCTCGAAGAGTCCTCCCACGGCCGTGAGGGAGGACCGTGCCTCCGCGTGCTGGGAGGAGCTGGCGGCGAGGCCTTTTTTAACCTGTTTTTACAGACCCATCCGATCCGTGTCCCCACATGTACCGCAACTCGTGACGGGGCCCGGCTGAGTGGGGAGGGGTCCCGCCGCCCTGGCCGTGCCGCGGGCTGAGGCCAGGGTGCGTGGGGAGGGGAAGAAGCTGAGCCCGACACTCGCGTGCACTCACTCGCGCACACGGCTCACGCGGGAGCCGTGTTTTCACGGCCACGTACCGAAGGCCCGCTCACGGGGCTTGCCCGCGGCTCGCGTGTTTTGTGGGTCCCAGCTGGCCTCGGCCACACGGTGGTGAGGGTCTGGCCCCGGGGGGCTCCCGGCCGGTGAGCTCTCCAGCACCGTGCGCCGGGCGCGAGAGGGAAGCCGTAAACACAAGAAAGTTGCAAGCGTCCAGCTGGGCCGGGAGACCCTCCGGAGGCCGGGCGTGCTCGGGGGACATGGAGGGGCCGGGCGAGACCCCCGCAGGGGCCCGGGGACACCTGAGAGTTCCTGCAACCAAGGCCTTGGTGACGAAAAAGGAGAAGACTTTTTTCCCCTCTGGTTTTATGTGACCCGTCGCACCCCGGCCCCTAGGCGTTGGGCAGGGGCGGCGCGTTGGCACAAGGTTCAACGCCCGTTAGCGCCCGATGGAAGCACAATTCACCGCAGGATGCCGGCCCGGGTTTTCTCCTCAGCAAGGGAAGGAGCCTGGGTGGTGGCCGTTGGTGACAAGCCGCCCGGTTCCTTTGTGACTGTGACAGGTGTTGCACGGTCAGTGCTGGAACCTTCTATTAAATGGATGCTTTCTGCAAACGTGAGGGTCGTGTATAAGCCATTTCCTCCGCGGCCCCACCCACCCGGTCGCACCCCACCCCACCCCACCCGGACCCCACGGGGAAGCCCCCGCCCCGAGGAAGGGCCGCCGGCCTGAGCCAAGACCAGGAGGCGTCGGGCCGGCCCGTGGGTACTGGCCGCTGGGAAGCACGGCTGGGGCGAGGGCTCCCTGGCGAGCGGCCCGGCGGGTGTTGGGGTCCCCTTCAGAGGGCGGGGCCGCCCCAGGGGGTGTGCGCCAGCACAGGGGCATCCAGGTTTGCGTCCTTCCTGTTCACGGAGAGCACCCCACGAAGCCGGGTGAAGGGGAGGGGTCAGCATGGCCTCCAGATGGCGGCAGCGGGCAGAGGGGCCTGCCCGAGGGAGGGCTGTGACCCCGCACCAGTTCCTCCCCCGGCGCCCCGCTTGCCTGGGACGCGCCGGCCCGGTGGCCCCCAAGCCCTCGGTGTGCGGCAGGGCCGGGAGGGCGGGCGCTGTGGACTGGGTGGGGGTCGCCCGGGGCCCTGGACAGTCCAGGCCGGCACACCGTGGGCCCCGGATCCGTGTCAGCGGCTCACGGAGCCCTGCCGGCTGGCATCCCCTCCCACACCAGCATCCGGCCGCAGGGGACCCAGCCCCCCCCTCCTGGAACCCACTGCCCGGCTCCCTGAGGGAGCGGAGGGGGAAAGGACGCTCCCCGCCACCAGGACCGGGAGGGGCTCGGGGCCTGCAAGTCTGGAGTCACTGGCACAGGTGGCGGGGACGGCACCAAGACACTGGGGGCAGGCTTCCCAATAGGGGTCCTCAGACACCAGCGGACGCGCCTCCTATCTTTTTCCTGAGCCAACACAACTGCCCACGAGGGGCGCTCCAAGTCCGGGATGGCAGCCCGCCTGCCTGGGGCTGGGACTGGGCAACCCCGGCATTCCCGGCCCCCAGGGGCAGCCGGCCGGCCAGGACCACCTTCACCCCCAGTGAGGTCAGCAGGAGCTCGGGGACACCCAGAGCAGGGCCGCTAGCCCAGGACCGTCCACCGACAGAGCCGGGCCAGGCCGGGCCCTGCGGGCATCTCCCACGGGAACCCACGGTGTCTCTGGACCCTCTGCCTTGCCCTGGTTGCAGAGCACTGAGCTGGCGGTGAATGCCACCATCAGGTGTGGCCTGACCGTCCAGCCTGGCCCAGGGCCCGGGGTCTTCGGGGGAGGGGCCACCCCCGCCCAGGGCGCTCTGCAGGGGCCCCTGCCTCAAGGGGGCACTGGGCACGAACTCTCGGCCACACAGGCAGGCTCCTGGGGTCCCCCGGCTCCACAAGTGGACCCCTTCTCGGAGAGTCTCCTCAGAGGGGCTTCTTCCCGGGAGGTCTGCAGAGTGCCTGGCTCCCGGGTCCTCACAGCCACTGGCCCTGTGCTTCTGAGGTCCGTCCGGGGCTGTGCCGGGAGGACTGCTCGCCCAGGCCACCTCCCTGTGGCCCCGTCCCACGTCCAGAGCCCGCAACTGGGCATCTGCCACAGCCCCATTCTGTCCTATCTCCGGGTCCCGGCCCTTCAGGACAGAGGGGGTCCTGGGACGCTCCTCACCCACCTGGGGCTCTGAGGTGGCCCGGGGCGGGGAGGGGGGCCTTCCGAGGGGAACCCCTTCCCCTGGTGCCTCCTTGAGAGCTGGTGCTGACATGCACGGGAGGCACCGGGCGTCTCAAAGCCCCTCTCCAAGCCTGAAAGACAGGACAACAGCACAGGCACCTTTGTCCTTGGTCCCCAAATCCAAACCCAGGAGTCAGCTGATGGAGACACACACCATCTCCAGAGACTTGTGCCCGGGGCTGTGCTCCACCCGTGGACTCACCTGGCCGGGAACCCACCTGGGTGACCTGGGGTCTCCCCAGCTGTGTCCTGGCCACACCCCGTGGCCACGTGCTTCCCTCACCACCCCCCCCCCCCACCCCGGCCCTTCCGCTCAAAACACTTCCGATCGGCTTGTCCTCCAGCCCCCTCTCTGGGCTCCAGGACCTACCTGTCATCTGCTCCTCCCTGCGTTTCTGGGAGGACTTTCTCATTTCTGCAAATAACGACCGTTTGGGTTTTTAATTTTTACTGACCTCTTAAAAAACAGCCAGTTATTTGACCCGCAAGACGACTTTATTTGGGAACGGCGGACGCGTGCAACTCAGAACAAGCAACCTATGGCGAGCCCCAGAGCTCCAGGGCGCAGAGCAGGGGAGAGGCGGCCGCCAGGGGCTGTTTCTCCTCCCTCCCTCCCTCCCTCCCTCCCGCGGGCTCCGTTCCTCCTTCCGGGCTGAAGGCGAGTGCTGGTGCCCGGGCTCCTCCTTCCGGACGCCGCCGGTGACGCACTCCCGGTCTCCACACGTCACACCTCCTCGGTCCTTCCGCTGTTGCCACGGCTCAGGTGTGCGGTGAGCCCTTGGCTGGTCCCTGGGGCCCAAGGCCACCTGGCCTCCCCCCCGACCCAGATGGGGATCCTTCCAGCGTCCCAACCGCTAAGCGTGGGGTTTGCGGGAGGTCTCGCCAGGTGTTGCCAAATGGCACGAGCTCTAACTGCAAAACGTGTCGTGAACACGTACCGATGGCCGCCAAGTACTTTCCCGTAGTGTCTCTTACGCTTAGTGTGAGTCGGCCCCCGACGTGGGCACGCGTGCACTCCTGACCCACCAGGCACGGTGCTTACCGTCCCGCGCCGCCGCCGGGTTGGCTTCTCGGCTTCGGCTGGCCTGCGGCACGTGCACTCAGCGGGGACAAGCCGACCGCAGCTTCCTGTTCTCGGGCTTCTCCTCGCATTCCGGCACGCCGCCGTGCTGTCACCGGCCGGCTCTCCTGTGTCGTCTTCCCTTTCGGCGGTGTCCACTTCTGACACGCGTCTCTCCCTTCCCCCTTTTACTATTCTTTTAGCCTCCCCGCTGAAAGCTCGTTTCGCTGGTTTTCCATCTTTCTTAACGTTTTCAAAGTTTATCCACTTCCTTAAGCCATCTCTACCCCCAACGTGGGCCTCGAACTCACGACCCCAAGACCAAGAGTCGCCCCCGCTCTTTCTTAATTTTTAGCAAATACGTTTAAGACTACAAATTTCTGAGGGCGGTTTTGGGGGCACGTAGGTGGCGTCGCACAAAAGTACGCAAGCCACTCTTGGCGGGGGCACCTGCTCTCCCAAATATCAAGACTTGTGACCAGGTCACAGGAAGCGACCGGGGGCGAGGTGCCGCAGAGACGGACAGGTGGACGGGGTGCTCCCTCCTGTCGCCGCAGTGGCTGCGGACGCGAGCGCACCACCTTCTCAGTTCCGGACGTCGGAGCCACGAGGCCGGTCTCCCTGCGGGATGCCCACTCCTTCCAGGAGTCCCCCGGGGAGGGAGGGTCCGCTGCCTGGCCCCTTCCTCCACGGTCAAAGCCCTTCCGCTGCTGCCGCATCTCTCTCTCCCGCCTCCCTCTCGCACCTCTGAGGATCCGTGAGCACACGAGGCTCACAGGACAACCCGGGTCGCCTCCCATCTCAAGGTCGGCTGCCTTATCCCTTCCACCCCCTTGCCACCCAGCAAGCACAGTCCCAGGGTCTGGGGAGGAGGCCGTTACTCTGCCTCCCACGTGGACCGAGAGGCCAGGAGAGACCATCGCGGCTGCATCGCGGCAGAGGCAGGATGCCGGGGAAAGGGGGTGCGGTGCGCTCCGAAGGGCTCCGGGTCCTCAAGCTCCTGCAGAGAACGGGGACCGGGCTGCTCCCTCGCACGCGGCCAGGAACGCCGGCTCCAGGTGCACAAGGACCCAAACCCAAACGCCCAGGATACAGGCTGCACAAGTTCATTTCCAAAATAGCTTCCTAAAGTCCTGGTAGCTCTGATGAGAACCACGGCAACTAGGCCACATGAACCTGAGGAACTTGTGAGGACACCAGACAGTGAAAGGACACAGGACAGGACACTTGTCCTCATCTGTGTGTCACCTCTCAGAAATTCACCTGCCGGGAATTAATTAGAAAGAGGCAAACAACCCAGCAGAAAAACAGGCAAAAAAACATGAACAGGCATCTTACGGGAGGAAAACCGAAATACCCAGCAAAGACGTGAAAACACGCTCTGCTTTCCTGTGACCAGGGAGATGCGGAGTCACAGCACCGAGAGAGGCCGCGGGAAGAGCCCGCACGCCAGGGGCCTGCAACCCCTGAGCTGTGCAGACTCGGCACCGGCGGGAGCACGGAGATCTGGAGCACGCCAACGTCCTCCCCTCGAGCCCTGGAGACCTCGGGCTTCCAGGCCCATCTCCCCACGCAGTCTGCACTGCATCACCCAGGCCGCTTCGCGGGTCTGACATGCACTCTGCCCCCGCCCCCCCCCCCCCGAGCGTCCCTCAGGTCGCACGGGTCTCAGCCGCAGCGCCGTGGCCCGGCCTAGCTGGCCGCACTTCAGACAAGGGTGCCCCTGGAGACCACTGACGCCCCTGAACTTCCTGCCCCTGCAGCTCCACGAGGGCTGGACGCGTCCCGTGTGCGGCATCCACACCTGTGGACGCCCGGGACGGCGGGAGCCGTGTCCCTCCGCGAGGGGAGAGACGGCTCCCGGCGCCCGTCACACTTGGGAGCTATTTACACCTTATGCTTTCACCGAAGCCGTTAGGTTTTAAGTAAACAAAATCAAATTTAACAGCGTGGCAAGCAGGGACCATCTCACTCAGTGAATCCGTTTCCAGGCCAGGCGAGGAGCAGAGCTCCGAGTGGGCCGTGTCAGCCAGCGCCCGCTCCGACTCGGTGGGCTCCAGGACCCGCCCACCCTTGCGGGAGGTCCCGCTGCCCTGGCCTCGCATTTCGGGCGAAGCCTGCCGTCCGCACCGCGATCCTAGGCGACGGTGTGCTACCCCTGCAGGGCTTCGAGACGAGCGGTGCGTCACCAGTTTTAATTTAGGAGTAAACAGGTCAGGATCGCGGCGTCGCCGTCAATAACCGGGTATAAACCCTCAGACTGAAAAAACAAATCCATGTTAAGAAAACCAAGCCTCTAGCACGGTTTCCAGATGTGTGTTCCGGAGCCTGGTACGGAAGGACTGGAGCCTCCGCAGCGCTGGGCCAGGAGCGGGAGCGCCATCCCTCGGGGCCGGGCCGGGGGCACCGGGAGGTGGCCGCGGACCCACGGCGACCGCCTGCCGCCACACTGCCCCGGGGCCGGTTCAACGTCAACACGGGACAACGCTCCACGGGCCAGAGGTCCCCACGCACGGAGGTTTTTGCAGGAAGCGTCAGTAACGTTGCTGCTTCCTGCAAAAACAGGCCGTCCGTCCCCGGAGCACTGACGCCCCCGAGTACCGGCTGCTTACACCGGGAACATCACCCCCCCCCACCTCCTTCCCACTCTCTGCTTCTTCGCTTCCCCGTCCTACCGAGGGCGGTTTTTGCCGGATCAGCCCCAAACACTCACTGCCTACCGCGCGTGCCCGGCACAACGTCGAGCCCACAGGCGCGTCGGCAGGACAACCGGAGCACGCCCAGATTCTCTGGGGGGCCACCCCCTTTTCGGCAGCTAAGGTCGCTTGAGGCCTGTTTACAGCATGGCCCTCCCTCCACAAAGCCCTTCTGGAGGCTTCTCCCGGGCACTCGGAGCTCACGGCTCTGGCACGAGGCTGATTTGGCTGAGCACCATTCACTTACGAGTCTAAAAAGGCCCTTTGTGGAAACGCAGCAGGCTGCACGCTGGGATTCGTTAACTTTTCTGTGGGTGAGCTCTGCTTCAGGATAAAAAGAGAACGGGGGGACCCCTGGGGGGCTCAATCAGTTAAGCGCCCAACTCTTGGTTTCGGCTCAGGTCATCATCTCGCGGTTCATGGGTTCGAGCCCCGCGTCCGGCTCTGCACGGACGGTGCGGGAGCCTGCTTGGGATTCTCCCTCTCTCCTCCCTCCCTCTCCCTCTCTCTGACCTTCCCGTGACTCTCTCTCAAGACAAATAACCTTAAGAAAAAAAAAAAAAAGAACAAGGATTGGTTTACAACGAAAACAAACGTCATCTGGAATAAAAGGGCAAAAAGTAAATCCCGCCTCCTGCAAATCTGCAGGCGAGCGAGTCTCATCGGCTCGACTGAAAACGCCACGTGACAGCGGGCCTCGAGCGAGCCGGCGTGCCCCCGGCCCTGGCGGCCCCTCCGCGCCCTCTGGCTGCGGACGACCCCGAGACCGCGTCACCGTCCGTTTGACTCACCACGTGAGACGGCGCTGTGACCAGCCACAGGACTTCCTCTTCGTGATGACGTACAACAGTGAGGGGCAGTCTGTCCGGTTCTTTCTAGAACAAGAGAGCGGTGACACGAGATCGTTTCTTGCCTGGCGCCGTGGCCTTCTGTCCACCTGGGTCTGGTGGCACATCACATCCTGAGGACACCTCCGCCTGCGCCATCAGCATGGAACGCGGGTGGAGTGTCCTGATGGCCCCAACACGGGAGCCGCGCAGAGGACAGGGGCTTCGCGCCCCCCGCTGGCGACACACACCCGCCCCCACCCCACTTCCGGGGAAGCGGCTTCAATGCTGTTGCCGCGTCTCTGCAGCCAAGGAAGGTTTTCCCGACACACGCCTGTCAGAGCCTCGCGCCTGCGTGCGGGCCTGGACTGTGGCGTTTATGCATCTCTTCCCTCCACTGTTCACACCGCCGTAAGGACCCACCGGCGCCATCGAGGAGACAGCAAGGCGCCCCAAGCTGCTGAGAAAAGACGCCACCCTGGGCACGACCTGCTTCTCCACCGACGCGGATGCACGCGAGCAGAAACGCAGCCACAGCCTTCCAAGCGCCACATGCTCCGACACAAAGACGTTCAGACCCCATCCCACGGAAGGAGCCGGCACCGATCATCGAAGGCGACGCAAGGGAAAGTTTCTTTCAGCAAACACTTTCCCGTCCGAGTGACAACCACAGTTGCAAATGCAGCCAAGGACTGACTTGAGAGCCACCCCCCCACTCCCGCCCCCTCCGCCTCACCGAGGGCAGCTCGGGGGTTGCAAGACCGGACCAGAGACGGCTCTGGTGTGGCACACTGAGGACACGGGGCCGACGGGCCCAAGGGCACCTGTACGCACACACATCTGTACCCACAACACTCGTGCACGCCTGTGTATGGGCGCGAGATAAACGTCACCACGGGACTCACCCACTCCAGTGTCATTTATCTCAAACATCCACCCTCTCGGGCCCCCGGGACTCTGTGTCAAGACCAAGAACTTAAACTTTGCACGTTCCATCATTTGCTCAACGCTTTTGTTACAAGATTAAGTTCTCTACAGGCAAACAAGAGTGGCAATACAAGACGTACATTTGCACGGTAAGAATTTACAACAGGACGCAAGCCCCAGAAGGGCTTTGGCGAGCGTGAAACATTGACAGAGCTACCAGTGCAATCCTAGAAACTGGAAAATAACGCTTGCCGCATTGGGCCCAAAGAGACGAAAATCTCAACCGCAAAACGCATCCCGTGTGTCTGAAACTTTCCATAGTAAAAACGCCCGCCACACCATTCAGCGCCCAAAGAACCCAGAGGGCGCCTACTGGCCCTTTAAGCACACACGTCAGCTGCCGTGACCGACAGAGCATGCCCACGATGCTCAGGGCACCCCAGAGGCTGACTCGCCACACCGAGAGATCCTGAACTTTCCCAGAAGTCTGGCGGGAACGACCGCCCAGCTGCCCGCCGGGAGCACCCCTGCGTCTCCGTCGAGAACAATCCCACCCCACTCGCTCTGCGCGGCCACGTCGAAACCGGCGGCGACGCGGTCGCACGCTTTGACTTCGCCAAGGAAGCAGCTGGGAAGCCTCCCCACCCGACGGGCCAGAAGGAGGTGCTTTTCGAGAAGCGTGTTGGTCAACTAACGACGCAAAACTCCTCAAAAGACGCTGACCCACAGAAGGAGCCACGACAACCTCACACGTGGGTGATTACTAAAAAGCAAATTAATTACTTTATTACATCTCGGTGCTTTCTTAAAATAAATAGGATAAGAGAATATCGAACACACAGCGAGAAGCACAGGAGAACAAGTTCACTCAGGACCCTTTCAGAGCACTCGGCTTGCGGCCCAGGCGGCCTCCACCGCCCACTCGCAGGACGCGGCTGCCACGGACACGGTACTTACAGACGAACCTTCGGAAGACGGGGGCGCAGACGGGGGAAGCGGGAGGGAGGCCCACAGCCCCCCCCTCGGGGTCTGTAGCCTGCTCCCCCCTCCCTGAGGCACGGGGCTCACTTACCTCATACTCCGCCCACAGTTAGGGAGCAGCTACGTTTGCCTAACTTTTCCTACGGATCTTCGGCGTCTCTACAGTTCAACACAGATTCAAGTAACACTCCCAGGAAGACACGTGCAAAACTAACGTGACTCTGGAATCTTCTGGCCGTCGGGTCGGGTCAAGGCTCAGAGCAGCTGGTCCGTCACCCGGCGTCAGGCCTGCGACCACGCGACGGCCAGGCAGAGGGGAGCCGCGGCGCACACCCGGCGGGGCCGAAGGCCGGTCTCCCGGGAGCATCTGGTCCGGAGAAGCGTTAGCGACACGACGGTCCGGACCAACGTGGAGAGAACCCAAAGCCGCTCCACCGCAAATGACCACTTACGCCGCTTTTAAAGGCCCAAGGGAACAAGATTATCAATCTGGACGAGGAGCCGCGCACTCCTCTCGGGCCTACTGCTCTTCGGAACAAGAATCAAGACAAGTCGCGGAGCGATACGGCCGCCAAAGGGACCGTCGGCTTAGCGCGTCACCTCTCAAGAGAAACATGCTCAGAGTAAACACTGGTCTACTGTACCAAAATCTGTCTTTATTAAAGTGAACAAATCATCAGAGCGCAATCCCAAACTCCGGGAGCGATGGCGGTCACCTGCTCCGCTCGTCTATTTCCAATGAGGCGAAGGCCGGCTGATGGCACCACTCACCGTCCTCATGATTGCGTGGCAGAAAACCATCACGTCTGTAAACGTCATCTTAGTAGGAGACAGACTTTGCAGATTTCAGTGCTTTTAGTGAACTGGGGTTTTCAGTAAACGTTTTCTGAGCAGCAAAGAACAAGAATTTTTTTCAGAAATCTTAGAACTGGATATAAACATTGGCAGTAGACACAATCAATAAATATCATACAGTTTCTCAAACGAACAAGGTTCCCCCAACTTGAATTCCTTTCCTAACAACATTCAAACACCCTGACCCGAGACCGAGCCTCAGCCCTGTGACCCCCACAGGATTACAGCCGGCCGGCACGAGGGGGGGTGGGGGAGGTCGGGTCACGTGCAAAAGGGGTCGGGGAAGGAGGTGAGAAAGAGAAGACCGCTTTCCATTCACACCGAGGAGAACTTCAAGTAAAGGGATCCACTGCCCGGAGACCTCGCGACACGCGCGCCCCACGTCCGGCCCCGCGTGGCCGGCGGTGGCCGCGAGCCACCCGACACGGCGCCTCCTCCCCCTCCTCGCCCCACCTGGCACCCGGTGTGTGTGGGGGGCGCCGCCGGGGAGGCTTTTCTTTTGTCAACCGAAGCCTCTCTGAAAAAGGTCTGCGACTCCGCACGCTTCGTACCAAACGAACGAAAATAATAAATATCGATCCCGTCCACGCATCCCGCAGGCTGCCCCGCCGGCGCCGGTGTCATTTACGAGTCTGGGTCTTCTTTGGCACCGCGGGCCGCTTGGGCTGCCACAGGTGGTTGTGAATAGTGAGGGCGTCCACGCTGACGGACATGGTTTTGGCCGGGATCAGGTTAAACTGTTTCCGGTCTGAGCTGTACTTATACAGTTTGTCAACCATCTTCTTGGCGATGCTCTTTGGCCCCGTGCCGGCTAGCTTGCAGATTTCTTCGGTGTCGGGGTAGTAGCAATAAAGTGCTCGGAACTGGCAGCCCGCGTCCCGGAACAGTATGATGTAGTGGTTGGCGTCACACTTCTCCAGCTCCTGCGTTGGGGAGTAGAGGAAAAGAGACAGGGACTTGAGGGCCACGCCCAACAGTCACGGCAGCCACAGCGCCCCCGCGGGTGCCCTGCCGACGCCCGGCCCCAGCCCTCCCGCCCCGACAGCCAGCGCGGCAGGCGTCACAGGCCACGGAGACTCAGGTCGGGCTACGCGAGAAAAAATGCTTTTACGACGGAGTGAAGAGCCACACACGGTAGGAGCCACCGGAGAAACGCAAATCAAAACCATGCGGGACACCCCCGGGGGGGCCACAGCCTAACGGGACGGTGGCCGCAGGTGCCGCTGCGGGTGTGAAGCTGGGACCTCCCGCTGCCCACCGGGGACCGGAACTCATGTGGGCGGCTGCTCCCAACGCCGGGGTCACAGCGGGCCACGGCACTTCCAGTCTGAGGTGCGCACCCGGGACGCCGAAGCACCCACGCCGGCACACCCGCACGCGCACACGCACCGGCACGCTGGCACGCCTCGCGCAACAGCACCGTCAGAACCGTCAGGAAGGCGCGGACGGCCGAATGGCCTGTTACTGGCGCGGCTACACGCCCCGGGGCCGAGAGCCACAGGAGGAGGGGAGCCCTCACCCGCACCCTGACACGGAGGGGCAGAACCGCAACGCTCTGGGAGAAAGGCCCCAAAAGGCCGCCCAGCGAGGGGTTCCCTTCTGCGAAACGACCAGGAGACGCGCGTCCAGCGGCGGAGGGCGGGCCGGTGGGAGCGGGGCTGGAGAGCGCGCAAGCGGGACAGGGTTCTCTCTGCGCTCCCACCGCGCGGTGCCGGGGCCACCGCTCCGCCCACGGATGGGAACCCATGGAGCCCACGGACGGGGAGTGTGTGTGTGTGTGTGTGTGTGTGTGTGTGTGTGTGCGCGCGCGCGCGCGAGGGACACCTCAGTGACGCCGCCAGGAGCAGGAACCGGACGAAAGCGGCACTGCGGGTCCTCGTGACAGCGTCTGGCCCGCGGTGCTCTGAAGTAAGCGTCCTGTGTCGCTGACGTTTGTGAACAGATCCTCCTCATGCCCGGAAAGACCTATTTCGACGCTGTGCCCCCTCGCTTCCCAAGCCCCAGTCCCGGGGCTCCCGAGACCCGACCAGGGGGTTCCGAGGTCACCGCCCTCCAACAGCAGCTACCGGGTTCCGCCTTGACCCCGCCCCCCCCCCCCAGCGTGCAGCGGGCCTTTCCAGAGGCAACGTCACGGTGTCCCCGGAACACGCTGCCTGCGGAAGCAGACAAGGACCCAGGAACTTACAGGGTTTGTAAAAACGTGAAACGGTGCCATTGTTCTTCCTAATCATTTTTTGCCTCAGAGACACTTATTTTTCAGAAACACACGTTGGTTTCGTCACAGTACACAGGCTTGTCATTAACTCAGAATAACACACAAATACGCATTTTAGAAGACTAACTGGGAAAAAGAGACTCCAACGCAACGAAAATCGTGTGGAAACACACATGCCGCTGGATGCACCTGCAGACACGGCCCCTGGGGGCAGCCAGTCCCATCACCGCCTTTCGAGTCCCCACTCCCACCCTCGCTCCCCTCACGTCCGTGCTTGGCCCGCAGCCAGTGTGGCGTTCGGAAGGCAGGTTGTCTAGGGTCCCTCTGCCCACAGACGCCCCGTGGGAGCTTCCTGGTGCCCTCTGTCCTCCCCTGAGCTCCTCCGGCCCAGCGGCTCGCTCCCACCTGCCTGCGGCATCCTCCCCCTAACCCGCTGCCCGGCCCCCCAGGCTCATCACCTCCTCACCTACAGCACGGGCCAAGCGTGGCCACCACCTGCCGCTGCGAACGACTTTATGGGGACAGAGCCACGCCCGTCCGTCCACACAGAGTCTGTGGTGGGATTCACGCTATGACGTCGTGCTGAGCCCCGCAGAGCAGGAACCATTTCCTGTCTGGCCTCTTACGGAAGAAGCCGAGACTCCTCCATCGAGGGCCGCCTCATACCCTAGAATGCCAGCTGCACAGCCGGGACCTGTAAGTTTGCTCCCGGATGGACCCTCAGCACCTAGACCAGCATGAGACATCAAAGGAAAGGCACGCCCAGCCCCACACGGTGCAGAGGGCGTGGCTCACTCCACACTGAACACCAGTCAGGCTAAGGGCACATAAGTCCTAACCTTGACTCTCTACTTCCAAATGCCTTCCGCATCATTCTTGCTGAGACCACCCCATCTCACCTTTAAAACAACCAAGGCCCAGGGCCCCCGGGCGGCTCAGTTGGTTGAGTGTCGAACGCGATTTTGGCTAAGGTCGCGATCCCAGGGTCATGAGATTGAGCCCTGAGGCAGGCTGCGAGCATAGAGCCTGCCTGGGTCTCTCTCTCTCTCTCCCTCTGCCCCTCCCCCTGCTCGAGCTCTCCCTTGCTGTCTCTCTCAAAATAAAATACAAAACCCAAGGCCCAGCAGCGTTCTCGCGGCAGATGTGACGAGTGTTGCCCGTAGGAAGGTGGCGGTCAGCGCAACTCTCACCACCGAACTTCCACCCGTGCGGTGACCTGAGCGGACACTGAGCCGCTCCTGCCGCCAGGCGCCCCTCCGCCCTGAGGACACCCCTGCCGCCTCCTCCCGGCTCCATCCGCCCATCCGCCACCACCGTAGCCAAGGCCATCAGCATGCACAAGCTCCGCTCCCCCCGCTACCTACAATCACGCTGTCCCCCGCGGGTGTGCGACGTCCACCCACTCTCCCCCCCCGGCTCCCCGCCGCACGGCCCTGCCTGAGCCTCCGGCTCTGTCCCGAGCGCCACAGAGGCCGTGCAGATGGCTCCCGTGCGACGGCGCGCTCTCAGAAGCGGGGGACTCGGCAGCAAGCAACCGCCCTCAGCACGACTAAGTGCCGCTTTAGGAAGAACCCTTAACTTACAAACACCCTTCGTTCTACATAAAGACTCAGCGGTTGGTAACGCTGTGTGCCAACTGAACTTCAATAAAAAATTTAAAGACCTTAGTGCTGACGTTTGACACTTGCCTCTAATATGGAATTCTTGTGAGGCTCGTTCACTTTCCCAGCCAGACAGCAGTGAGAGATGGCGTTGTGAATAATCGGCTTGTTTGACTTGCTACTAGGCTCCTTGAACAGCTTGGGACCTGTCAAACAGGCAAGACCCACGACGTTAATCCCCGAAGATGCGCTCCAGGCGCACATGCACCAGAACCGACGGTCTCCCAGAGCCAAGCGGCAGCCAGCCTCCGTCAGCAAGGTCCAGCCACCCCAAATCTGTTCGGCAGAATTCTCAACGACAAACGAAGAAAAAGATTAAAGCGGCTGTTAGTCTGTCCCTTTCTACTTTCTCTTTGATCCAAAAAAAAAAAAAGAAAAAGGAAATAGTACGTTTTAAATTCTGAGGCTCCCCAGGACACAACACTCGTCGCAGGGCCGCGGGGACAGAAAGGCGCGTCACCCGCCATTGGGGTGGCCGGGGCCCAGCACGGCCTGCCCCACCCGGGCAAGGAGGTGCCCGTGCTCTCCACAGGGGGCGAGGCCGTTACCTGTGTACTCGGCCACGGAGGCGAGAGAGGACGCAGCGGACGCGGTTTCCCAGTCTCTGTCTGTGCTCCTGCTGGCGTTACGGCTCAGCGTGGGCAAGGCTTCCAGGGACTCAACTCTGCCGAAAGAAAGGGCGATGGGACAGGGATGGTCACAGGCACCCCCTGGCGCCCCCATCCACACGGGCTGGTGGAACCCCGCCCCCCCACCATCGGTGCAGGGAAATCCGAGGTGGAGACTTCCGGCAACGCGGGGGCGGGGAGGTGCCTGTCTGTCCGCTCCGCCCTGGGGATCACAACTGTAAGCTTGGGCGAAATGCAAAAGCCCGACACCTCAGGTGTGAGAGAGTGACCAGAACAGACCCGCTAGAGGGATGTCGGCCTCCACCAGAGGTCCACCCGAAGGCTCCACCCTGACAAGGCGGGGCAGCCGCACCGGGTCCCCGCTGGCTCGGGAAGCTGGAGGACAAAGTCTGGGACACCGGTGCTGCCTACACTTGAGGGACGAGGCCTCGGACAGGGAGGAGGGAGGGAACACCGAGGGCTCAGTGCAAAACCCCGGGTCTCAACAACTCTGATCCCTGAGCCGCGTCCCCCAGGGCAGTGTCCACCGAGCACAGCAGAAGCCGGTGGCACCGAGGCTGTGTGAGCTGCTCGCAGAGGAGCAGGGGCTCAAGTCTAAAGCCAGCCCCGGCGACCAACCATTAGAACAAAACCCCAACTGGGACCTGGAGTCCCCGAGATGTGCCCTCCCCGAGGCCCGGGTGACAGGAAGCTACCAGACACACGACGAGCAAGAACAAGGTGGCCACAGCCAGGAGAGGACGCTCACGGGGAGGACAAGAGGAGACAACAACACACGCAGACGAAGGGACGAGGCAACGGCAGTGGTTACTGACGCCCCTGAGCAAACGGTGGGATCGACAGTCACCAGCATCTTCTCCCAGATCCCTTCTTAAGCACAAAGCAGTTTCCCGGGGCCGGCAGGACCCCTGCCCCCGCTGCCAGAAAGGCCCAGTAAGGACACGCCTGACAGGCCGTGCCAAGAAACACACGCTCGCCAAAAACGCACAGCCTGAGGCTCGTCGGGGGGAATCCTCGCTGGGGGCGGCCCGAGACAGCCAGCCTGGACTGTCAGAAGCATCAAGGTCAAGGGAGGGAGAGGAGGGCAGAGGCCGGTCTGGCCTAAGGAGGCACAGGATTCACGTGACGAGCGGTCCGAGCAGGGTCCTCGGCCCTCAAGGACGCCATGGGACGGCTGGTGACCACAGACGGGGGCTGTGGGCCCCAGGGAAGCGCTATCTGGGAACTGTGGGTATCTGGGGACACGTCCTCGTTCACGGGAAAGACACGCGGCTAAAGTCAAGGCTACAGAGCAAAAGGGCTCCAGCTCGGCGGCGGCAGCAGCCGGCCGCGGAGAGATCGCCCCAGAAGCACCGCACGCAACCCGCCGCCCCGCGCTCCGCTCCCCCTTACCGCTGGGAAGGCGTGCCCCCCGAGTGCACGCTCTCGGGCTCGGTGGTGGCCGCGGAGGCCAGGGACAGGCTGGAGCCCGACTGGGCGCGGCTCAGGTGATCAGCTGGCGAGACAAGGGAGCTGCTGCGAGGCCCGCCGGGGGCCGCCCCGCCCGCCGCAGCCGCCCTGCCCGCCCCGCCTGCTTACGGGTGGAGGAGCACTTGGTCCCCGAGTCGCTGCACGACTCCTCCCGGTGGACGGACTTGGGCCGCGGCTTCCGGGGCTTGGCCTTCGGCTTCCCCAGCCCCTGCTCCTCCAAGATCTGCTGCTGCTTCCTGCGCAAATACTCCTGCTTGATGAGCTCCCGCCGCGCCTTCTCCTCCTCCTTCCGGATGCGCTCTTCCTCGGCTTTGCGCCTGCGGGACACACGCTCCCCTCAGGCGTGGGCGGCGGCCACCGCGCCCGGTGTCCCCGTGCCCCCGCCCCCCTGCATCCGACACCCCGTGCCCCCACACCCCTGCGTCTGACACTCTGAGTCCCCACACCCCACACTCCGTGCCCCTGCACCCCTGCATCCGACACTCTGTGCCTCCCACACCCCACATCCCTGTGCCCCACACGCCTCATCTCTGTGCTCTGCACCCCTGCGACCCGCACCCCCACATCCCACACTTTGTGCCTCTGCAACCCTCACCCCTGCATCCAACACTCTGTGCCCCTGCACCCCTGCATCCGATTCTCCATGCCCCCCGCGACCCTGTGCCCTGTACCCCTGCGACCCACACCCCCGTGTCCTTCACCCTGTGCCTCCGCATCCCACACCCCTGCATCAAACAGTCTGTGCCCCACACGCCCACATCCGACACTCCACGCCCCTGCACCCCACGCCCCCACACCTGCACCCGCCTCCCCCGGTGGACACCCGGCACCCCTGCGGAGCCACGCGACCCCAGGGTGAGCACTGACAGCTCAGGGATGTTGTGCTGAATGAGAGGGATGAGTCCCAGAAGTGCCTCAGCCAGAGCTTGGCCTTGGGGCTGGGCGGGGGAGGCTGGGGCGTGGCAGCAAGGAAGGCGGGCGGACTGGGCAGACGGCAGGGGCGGGGCGGGGCAGGGCAGGGGCATGGCAGGGGCGGGCGCCAGCTTACCGGGCCTCGTCTCTCTTGAGCTCCACCTCCGCCTCCAGCTGCTGCTTCCGCACCCGCGCCTCCTCGGCCTTACGCTGCTGCTTCAGGAGGAAGGCCGCCCGCTTCTTGGCGAGCTCGTCCTCGGCCTTCTGCTCATCCTACGGAGCAGACAGTGCGCATCACACCGAGGGACAAGGCCCTCCAGGCGCCCGCACGCACGTGTGCACGGAGAACACACGTGTCCACCGTTCTCCCTGATGAATTAGCGGGGGTTTACAGACGCTAAGATACAAATGGACACCAGTCCCAGAAACAGCCCCAACCTGGAGCGCCTAGGGGGCTCGGGTCACAATCTCCAGGTCTGTGAGTTCAAGTCCTACACTGGGCTCTGGGCTGACAGCTGGGAGCCTGGAGCCTGTTTCCGATTCTGTGTCTCCCTCTCTCTCTGCCCCTCCCCTGCTCACGCAGTGTGTGTCTCTCTCTCTGTCTCAAAAATAAACAAACATTTAAAAACAAAACAAAAAAAAGAAACAGCCCCAACCGGCCACCTTCCTCAACGTCTCCTACTGAAGCCAGTTTAGCCGCACGGCTGTGCCCCGGGTTTCCACACAGTGAGCTGACACCCAGATCGATATCCGTTCATTTACAGTTTGAAAGCATTAAAAACCAAACCCTGCTTCTTGCTTTTGGGAAAAGAGAAATCCTGTGCCCTGCGGGAGAAAGACCATGGAAACAGAAAGGACTCCCCACCGTCCGCCTCCCTCCTCCACCTAAGGAAACACTATGAGAAAAGCAGAGACAGAAACAAAGCCCCCGGGGAACATGCCTCCGCCAGCCGTGGCTCTGACACGTGCAGGTCACACGGGATCCCCGAGTCAGGCCCGGGGCAGCAGCCTCACCGGCACGCGGCCCCGATCGCACCAACAGGCCCTGCCCCGCGTGCTTCCAGCGGAGTCGGGTCCTTGCGACATGGGGTGGGGGGCTCGGATCCCTCCCTGGCCCTTCGGGGGGCGGTGGGGGAGGTCCGCCGGCCCCGCTCTGAGCGTTAAGGTCCTGACCCGCCAGCTGAGAAGATGCCGGGAGCAGTTTACCTTGAAGAAGAAGCCGACCCCCGGCTTCTGGTCGCCTTCACTGGCGAGGTCCACGGCGCTCTGAGGGCCCTCCGTCTCCCCATCCTCGTCAGGGGCCTTCAGGTCCGAGAGGTCCACCTCGATGAGACTGGCCTTGCCTCTGGGGGGCTCATCCACAGGGACGTTCTCCTTCCCTGAGACCGAGGGGCAGCTGAGCCCCACCTCCTTCACGCCGCTTTCCAGAACTTCTTTGAGGCTCATCTGTTCGGACAGAATATTTGCGTCTTTGGAAGAAGACAAGACAAGAGTCCGCTGGTTGTTCTCATCGTGGAGCCGGTAGCTGTCAAAGAAGTACTTCTCGGGAGGGTCACCGCCAGGCTCTGCAACACCGTCCCAGCCCGGGTCGGAGGGGGTGCGGGGCGGGCAGGGCCGTAGGTGCGGGAGGCTCTCCACGCTGGGCGTCGGGGTCTTGCTGCGGGAGGAAGCCTGCCGGTCCTTGGGGACTTTCAGCTCGGCCGGCCTCCCGGAGCGGGAATTCCGAGCCTGGCCGAGACGAGGAGGTTTGCGGTGAGCGGCCGTCCCGGGCGGGGAGAGCGGCTCCACAAAGTGGATGGCCGCGCGCACCTGCTGGTCCGGGCCGCCGTGCTTGGGGCCCGGGGCCGGGGCCGGGGCCGCGGGCGGCTTCATGAGCAGCTGCTCCTGCTGCTGCGAGATCCTCAGGATGGCCTGCTGCAGCGTGCTGATGGTCTCGTTCAGCTTCTCGATGGACAGGTCGCACTCGCTCGCGTCCACCGCCTGGCCGGCGTCCTCCAGCAGCGCGGCGGACAGCGCCCTGCTCTTCTCCAGCTCGTGCAGCGCGGCCGGGGCCGTCGCTTTATGCTGCAGGAAGACCGGGCTCTCGGCGTCCACGTCCGGAGACTGCAGGGCGCCTTCCCTCCCCTCCTCCTTCGCGGCCAGCTCCTCCGTCCCGGAGGCCCCGTCGAAGTCCTCCCCGTCGTGCCGCGCACGCTCGCCCGCCGGGCGTCCGGGCTGGCGCGGCGGGGCGGCGCCGTCCGCCTTCCCCTTCTTGACCACGTGCAGGAAGGCGGCCTTCCCCAGCTTCAGCCGCTGCCGCGCGGACAAGGCCTCCACCTCCCTCTTCTGCGCCTCGATGGCCCTGCGCTTCTCCTCCAGCTGCATGTGCAGCTGCACCAGCTCGGAGGCCAGGAGGCTGGCGTGGTCCGCGCTCGGCCCGCCCGGGCTCTGCTCCCGCCGCTGCTTCCACGTGGTCAGCGGGGCCGGGCAGCTCTCCGAGGCGTCCGGCGTGGTCTTCTGGGAGCTGCTGGTGCTGGACCTGGTCTCGCAGCTGTTGAGCCTCTGGAGCTTCCGCTCCGCGAAGCTCGTCATCTTCACGCTGCCGCTGGCCGCGGAGACGCCGCTGACCTGGGACACGGCGCTCAGACAGGGGCTCGAGCGGCCGCTGGCGTCGTCCTTGTCCTCGTGCTCCCTCACCTTCATGTCCTCCTGCAGCTTCGCCGACTCCTCCTCGCCGACGTACCCGGCCATCACCACGGGGTGGTCCTCGCCGACCAAGTCCTGCTCGGCTTCCTCCAGGTCTGCGACGTCAGAGTCCGAGTCCTGCCTCAGCACGGCCCACGGCTCGGGGTCGTGGGCGCCGGGGCTCCTGGCACAGCTGACGCAGAACCTGCCCTCCGCGTCGTCAGCGGCCCTGGCCACGTGGAGAAAGAAGCCGTCGGCAGACTGTCCCCGGGGGGACGGATCGAAATCACTCACCGCCTGCGGCCCCGTCTCAGCGGGCACGGGGTCCACGCCCGCGGGAGATTCCGGACAGGAGATCGGGGTGAAAGTCCTGGTCGGGTCACGGCCGCCGTGACTGCTGGGCGCCCTCTTGCGCACCAGGGGCTGGTGGCCCTCGCTGGGTCTCTTAGAGGCGAAGCTCCGTGGCCGCCCCTCTCCACACTCGTCCTCCTTGGCGATCGCCTGCTTCTCCTTGGCCGGCCTAAGCACGGCCGGCATCAACGGCTCCAGGAAGAAAGTCTCAGGCTTCCTTTCTAGGGTGTCTGCCAGTCTCTGGGGAGACCTGGCACTTGCCGGCAGGCCTCGGTCGCCGCCATGGGGAGCCACGTCCGTTCTGATGACGGCCACGAGCTCTTCATCCTCGATGTGGACGTCGTTCAGGAGGCTTTTGCCATCGGTCTTCAGCGCTACGGGCTGGGGCTGGTTCTGCGGAGTCAGGTTAATGACACTGGACGCCAGGCTATCCTTGCTGATGGAGCGGGCCAGGCTGACACTGTCACCGGAGCCGGGGTCCAGGTCACAGCTGGCAGCGTGATGGAGGGCAAAGGGCGCTGGCTGAGACACAGGCCTGCAACGTGGGGAAAGAAGCCTGTTGGACACGCCTCCATCTATTCGAGAAGGGGACTCAAACACATGGAGAGACGAGGCACTAGTTACGAAAAGAGAGCACTGGCCTTATGTCTAGGGGATTTAAGCAAACCCTTCCCCGGAGCAGAGGACAACAGAGACCAGCTCAAGTCCAGCAGTTCCCAAACACTTAGGGGAACACTTGGTTTGCGCATGAAGAGGTCCCGGGACCTCTTTGTGCCCTTAAAAGCTGCCGAGGCCCTCAAAGAGTCTTCATCATATGCTCATTGAGTGCTCGCTCTGGCAGCACAGAAGCTAGTATTATATATCGATACCAATGTTTACGGTGCTAACATCAGAGGTGAAACATTTCAAAAACAAAAAAAAATTATGGCAAGAAAGCCATCCTGTAAGGTATGACCGTATTTCCTAAACTGAAAAAGCTTATGTGGAGCGAAACACTCTCGTGATCCTCTCTGCTGTCTGCCTCGGGATTCGATCTGTCACAAGAATGAGAAAAACCGAGGAGAGGACACCCCAGCCCTGTGAGGAAACGGTTCTGAGCCACGGACTCCCTGGGTGGGTCTCGGTGAGCCCAGCGGCCCCTGGACCCCCTCCAGAGAAGGGCAAGGTTAACCTGATGAACATTTCACACAGAAACTTCCTTGAAACACAGAGTTCACCTGTTCTGTTTTTCTGGCCATGCTACTGCTGCACCTCGTGGCTGGCCATCCACTCGGGTTAAAGAATTGGACCGGTGTCGCTGATCTGCAGGGAGGAGGAAGCAGGGCGTTCGGTATTAAGCAGCTAGCTGACTTCGTAGCATCTCAAATTCTTGCAACCTAATACGGAAATTTCTCAAGGAAATGCACCGTAATTCAGTATACCAGAACTGCCCAAGAAAAACAATGACAACCACAATACAGCCTTCAAGAGTTTCAGTAAGTAACACATGACTTAGTATTTAGTCCAAATCATGACATGAGACCATCGGACCTCTAACTAAACATCCATACGTGCAAGTCCTTGCTTATTAGTTACGACAGAACAATTTTCTGTATGCTTCATGTAATTAATGATACTTTCACCAGGGGTGCCTGGGTGGCTCAGTGGTTGGGCAGCTGACGTCGGCTCAGGTCATGATCTCCCGGCTTGCGGGTTCGAGCCCCGTGTTGGGCTCTGTGCTGACAGCTCAGAGCCTGGAGCCTGCCTTGGATTCTGTGTACCTCCCTCTCTCTGCCCCTCCCCCAATCGTGCTCCGTCTCTCAAAAATAAATAAGCGTTTAAAAAAAAAAATGATACTTTCACCGTGAAGACTATACATTCTAGGAAACATCCACACAAAGTAAAATTTTCCGGACTAGAATGACCACACCAGAGTAGGAATATGCCACCGAGGACCATCACCTAATGCATAGGCTGCAGGAGGAAGGACAAAAGACCAAGGCAGGTGCAGGGGACGTGTGCTCTTACCAGGAAGGCCCTCCCCCTGCGCGGTCTTCTGCTGTCTCTGTCTCAGAGGCAGTAAAGGGTGTGACGGGCTAAAGGCAGAGGCGCCTTTCCCCCTGAATGGGAAAGAACAGGAAAAGAGAATCACCAGTGTATCAGTCTTCAACTTCAATGGCAAATGTATGTAATAAACCACAGACAGAATCATGAATCACGGCAACATACGAGAAAATCACAGGTTCTTTGGGAAAAGTTAATTATTATAAAAATTAGCCAAGAGTACCAAGAACTTCAAACCCGGGATAAATATCCCAAAAGTGCCACTCGGGGACACAGTGGCTTGTGCACGCCCTCCCCTGCCTGGGGCTGCCGGAAGCAGAAGGCAAGGGGGGGGAGGCCTCCCACGGCCAACCTCCCCTACTTTCCCCATCACCCCTGCAGAACACGAACTGCGATTCGGAGTGCAAACTGGAGAAGAGAAGCGGACGGGGACTCACAGGTGCTCGGGCTCCTCGGGGTGCAGGCGGTGCCTGTGGCCGCCTTCGGCTGGCAGGGCAGCGGGGGGCTGCAAGTCGGCCGGGCTCGCCGCCGCGGGGCTGCCCAGGAAGCTGCGCTTGGTGGCATTGGAGATGGGAACGGGAGGCCGACTACTCTTGTGGTGCGACACCGTTTTAGCTGCACAAATGGCCATTTACAGAAACGTCCGTGTTATTCGCAGTTACCGAAAACATTAGCAAGAAGCGCCTAAAAAATGAAACATCCCGCAGACTTCTCCCAAAACAAGACGACTGCCGAAAGTGAAAGCCGCAACACCGGCAGGGCGGGAACCAGCCGGCGGCCGCGACCACTGGCAGGGACACAGAGCCTCAGCCCAGAACCAGGGGTCCGGTGGTCAGGGGCACCCCAGGTCACCCACCCAAGTAAAACACACACCGCCACATCCCACAGCGCTAGACGTGGCACGCTTTGACCTGGGGGACACCCCGCCCGAGCGGCACACGGGCTCCGAAGGGGGTGCAGAGCGGCCAAGGGCCCCTCCACAGACACCGCCACGCGGACTACAGGTCCCAGTGGGAGACACGCAGAGGCAGACGCTGGGACCCTGCAGCCCCACGACGCCTGCTGACAGAAGAGAAGCCCAGGCCCGCTTAACAGGTGAGGCAACTCTGAACGCGGACAGATGCCGCAGGCTGCTGCCAGCCGGCCTGTCGTCAGCCCCGCCACGCAGGCACGGTGCGCCCGCACACGAAGGGGCCGGGGCAGGGCTGCACCTACACGGGGAGGAGAAAGGCAGGTGAAAGGCAGGCTCCCCCGGGGCCGGCACAGAGCCCCTCAGAGGGACCGGTCCCCGAGAAGCCAGATGCCCACGTGGTGGCACGTCAAGTCTCTCAGACCCGCCGTGGGAGGACCGGTGACCCACTGAAGCAGACGGACACACGTCCCGCCTCGAGTCCGCCTTTCCGTCCGCAGGGCTCAGCCACGCCTGTAGCCGAAAGCGGCCAGCAGGTGCCCACGCCGCCCACGTGATGCCAGGGACGTGCCTTACAGCAGAGAGGCGCCGGGGTGGGCCGGTGACCCGTGAGCCCCGCCGTGCCCCCCTTCCCTGCCCTGCTGCCTCCAAGCCTCCCTCCCGCTGTGTCTGAAAAACCACCACCATCCTTCGGAGGGCAGCCCTTCCAGGCCAGAGCGCGCATCGTCACCACACCCTGCAGCCAAACGCCACGAGTTTGCCCATCTCCGCCTCCAGTGCCGGCCCTGCTCCCAGGTGATGCTCAACACCTCGGGGTGAAACCCCAGGGGGGCGGGGGCGGTCGGAGACTCCCGGGAAGGCACTCAGGGTCCGGTGCACAGAGAGGGGTCATGTGCAGCACGCGACCTCACAGGACACAGCGGGAAGGAGAGCAACTGGGCAGGGACCAGGACGAGGCCCTCTGCAGAGGCAGAAGAGGCGACCAGCCTCTCAAGCAAGATGCTAAGGTTCTTGAGCTGGGGAAGCCAGTGACAAGGACAGGGAAATGTACCCGTGTTCTTCCCCAAGCCCTGGCACCGTTCGACTAGCCCGCGGCCAACACGGCGGGGACATCTGTCGGTCACCGTTCCCTTACCGATTAGGCGAAGCATCTCTGCGTGCGTTTACTGGGCATTTGGAGCACCGCTTTATGGAAGTACCTGTGCAAGTCTTTTGCTTTTCTTCTGTTTTTTTTTTTTTTTTTTTTTTCTCATTGGTATGAACAAGCTTTTTATATGATCTGGGTACTGAGTATACGCTCTGGGTACAGGTATCTGTTGTAAGTTCTAGGAGTGTCTTTTCCCCTTTATAGCTAGTTTTCTTTTTTTTAACTCCTTATCTCCTTTCAATGAAAACAAAGTCTCAATTTTAAGGTGTCTGTGTTACTAACTGTTTCCTCTGTGGCTTTTTAGATTCTTTCTATGGAATCGCAAGGACATGAAGACATTCTTCCATACTGTCTTTTTTTTTTTTCCTTTTTAATGTGTATTTACTCTTGAGAGAGAGAGAAACAGAGCTGGAGCTGGGGAGGGGCAGAGAGAGAGGGAGACCCAGAATCCAAAGCAGGCTCCAGGCTCCGAGCTGGCAGCACAGAGCCCGATGCGGGGCTCGAACTCACGAGCCGTGAGAACATGACCTGAGCCGAAGTCGGACTTAACTGAGCTTAACCGACGGAGCCACCCAGGCACCCTTCCATACTATCTTCTGAAGTCCTTACAGATTTGTCCTACCCCGTGGCAAACAACAGTTTTTTCTGCCCCACAGAAAAGACTAGAGCTGCATTCTTCCCAACCGAGGAGGCCAATCACTCTCCGACCGAGCCGGATTCTGATCTTACGGGACAAGCACAGGCCCAGAGCTGCACGCTGGGAAAAGCTCTTTGAGGAACGCTCTAGGACATGATGTGAGAGCTGCAGACACACAGCTATGAGGACAGCGCAGGTCTCTGTATTCCCAGAGGAAACCACGTAAATGCCACTGTCGCATGACAAGGCGGAGACCCGTTAAGGGCGCCTCTGGAGTACTGTATTCGGCATCTCTGGGAGGAAACGGCCATCGATTCCCAGAAGGTTCGTCACTCACCATCTTTCAGTTCCTGAACATCCCTGGGCTGAACGAAATCTGGTTTGACATTCTCAAACCACCAGAAGAGCTCGGCAATAAAAACCATGACGTTCGGCTGAAAGAAAACAAACAAAAACAGGGACACGATAAATAGTTTATTCATCGATGGTTTTAAAAAATGTGTCTTTAATAATTCATGATTACCTTCAACACTAAGGGAGCATACAGCATGTCTTCTAAGGTGAGATAAAAGCATTTGTTAAGATACTCATTCGAGAACTCCCTCAGAAGCCGAATATTATACAGACTGTCAGCCATCGACGTTACCTCCTTCAAGCATATATCTGACGGGCAAAGAGAAAACTACAGTTTATCATACACACGCTGCTTCACAAGTGTTTGCATTTACATATGTATATATATGTATGTATGTGTGTGTGTATATATATGGGTGTATATACATATATACACACACACACACACACGTGTATATATACACATAATTTGAAATGAAAACATTTTAAATGAAGGGAATAGTGATGTTTAAAAGGATAACATCAAGACATTTAAACACTGTAATAAGTAGAACAAGTAACAAGAAACACAGAAAAGAAAGTAAGCACTCAAGAAAAAGACCGGAGAATCTCTAGGGTCTGAATTTAGTTGTTAACATCTAAAAAAGCATACCAGAAACTTTGAGATCTTAAGCCTGCGGTTCCAGAATGGAGAGTACCGTCACTTTTCAGTTTACAAAGGACATTGCTGCATAAAGCTGTTAACGTTTTACCAAGTTTCTTGCACCAGCTGGACCCCTTGCACGAGGTCATCTCCACTGTGGGGGCGGGGGGGCGGCAGGCTACCCAAGGAGTAGTCCAGAATACCACTGTTCCCCCCAAACCAGGAGACGACGCGTAGCAGAGGTCTCCCTCCATGAAAGAGGCTGGGGACGGCTGGTCGGCGGCATCTGGGGCGCTGCTCTGCAGGCTGGTGGCGCCCCCACCGGACCAGCACCGCCAGACAGCCTCACGCAGCTCAGACTAAAACGGAAGGAGCCGTGCAGATGACTTGAGAGAACTCTGCCTGCCAATACACGTAAGTAAGAAAAGAACCGATTTAAAAACAATTTTTTAAAATAATTTTATTCTTCAGAAGAAATCACCGGGAAGAGTTCAGAAGCACAGATTACATTTGCGGTGCCCCAAATTCACGACGACGAAGTCAGTCCTCCGCCGCGTCCTGCACGATCAACACAACACAGAACAGTCAGTTCTAAGCGGACTGACTACGCACGGACACGGCTAACGGGCGGAGTGACTCCGCGCCCGGGGAACCGCGAACAGCTGCTTCCTTACTTTACGCTCTGATTATGAAACATTACAGACATCGGGATCAGACTCCCAAGGATCGTCTGCTCAGACGGAAGCGTTAACACCACACCTTATCTGATTCAGATCTCTTCCTTCAGTAATGAGACGGCACAGCACCCACACCCCCACGGTAAGGCTCTCCTCCGCCGGAGACCGCTGCCCGCTCGCGGTCCGCGCGGCCACGGACGGTGCGCGTCCACAAACACTACCCTCTGGACCTGGCTCTCTTGAACCTACGCTCGCCATCCCACACTGCGCCTCCCGTTTGCAGCCTGTCCGTCCCCCAAACTCATTGCTGTGTCCAAGTCCGTGTACGTTGATGGGGGTAGATTCCAGGCGTTCATCTGAACAGCTGGACAGCACTCCACAGTTTGCACTCTTGCACGCGAGAACCAAATCTGCACGTGCCCTCTGCGCCCCGCACACCCGGCCGCCCGGTGCTGGCAGCCCTGTGGGTCGCTGCCAGTTGGATGGGGGTGAGACGCCCCCTCGTGAAGCAGCACGTCCGTGACCACGGGCACAGTGTCACTCTCCACTTCTACTTCTGCAACAAGCCTGCTCTCTCTCTGTCTCTAGGTTGTTCAACTTCGTCTAATTTGTACAAATTCTTTACCTGTTATGGCCACAAAACAGTCGTGTGACGGTCCTTTGTCAATTTGTGTTCGTTCCAAATACTTTTCCATGGATATAGCTTGTCCTTTAATTTTCACACAGTTCCTCCGTCAGCACGCCGAATTCTCGTGTGGTTAAATGTAATAAAATCTTTTCTATCGCTTGTGCTTTTCTTCTTGTAATTTCAGGAATCCATCCCAACACCAATGTCCTAAAGGTATTTTCCCGTGTTTTCCTCTCAAAATTACTATGTTTTGCTTTTCAGGCAGAGATCTGTCATCCAAGGCAGGGACGCCCATCTCATGTGGACTGAAGCCAGATGGCCACTCGTCCACAGTGCTATGCGCCCCGGAACATCGCTGGCCGGGCTCCTTCGGGCCACGTGACTCTCCGGGGCCCAAACCACAGCAGTTTAGCCAAAGTAAAGTTAAACCAAACTTGGTCTTTGTCAAGCCAGGTACCCACACTCTCATTCTTCAAAATCACCTTGCCCGAAATCTGCACTAATCTACAACAAAACAGTGAACACGTAGGTTCTCATCTGCTGAACGGACAAGAAGCCATGGGGCCCTCGTGGTGCAAACCAACCCATGAACAAGTGGCAAGAAGGCACCCCACTGCCTTGCGGTGACAGGCCAGCTGATAAACAGAGGAGGAGGACAGGGCGAGCAAACTCCCTGTGGACGGGACCACCAGCAGGTCAAAGTCTGCTGGGAAACGGGCTGTTTGTTCAGTCTCAGAGCCAGTTCCCCAAATGACTGACGAGAAAGCGAAAACCAGCGACCTCAGACTGGAGAAGCCCGGCGACACCGCCTGAACCAAGGGTGCCCCGACCTCACGTCCCCAGTCAAATGCACCGGGACGGCGCATCACTTTGGCGGCACTCTTGCCAGACGTGTGCGCCCTGAATCTAATCAGAGGAAACACGGGACAGACCCAAACGGGGACATCCGACAAACCAAATGGCCTGTACCCTTCACAAGGCCGAAGCCAAGGAAGACAAGAATGACGGAACCGCCTGACAGCCACCTAGAGGGAGTAAAGCCGGGCCACAACCAGCAGTGGGAGCAACGGCCACAAAGGACACTACTGGGACAAGTGACAAACCGCTCGGACCGCGAGTCAGTGCTGCGTCGCCGTTAACTTCCCCGGTGTTCGCGGCGATCAGAGAGTGCCTTTGTCCCCTAGGTTGTTCTCAGACGGCTCACAGGCAGAAACAGAGCTCGTGTGACAAAATGTAACAACAGGGGCATGTGGATAAACGTACAGTCAAGAATGCCTTGTGCGTTCTTCTGTAAACATAAACACGTGCAAATAAAACGTTACAGGGGTTAATTTCATCCCTTAGGCCTTTACTCTTCCACATGGATTTTTACCTTACTTTGTCCATTTCTGTAAAAAAAAAAAAAAAAAAACAAAAAAAATTATGTATTGGGCTGGCAATAAATGAACAATAAAGGAAATCACAATTTTTGTACTGATTATCGGCATCTGAGAAAACAGCTTAGATCTTCTTCCAAGGACGACAAACGGGTCCTCCTTTGTCCAGGACTCACGGCGAGCTGCTGCGGGGAGCAGGGCAGGGGCAGGGAGGGCCCGACGTCGGAAGGCAAAGGCGCCGAGCCTGACCCCCACGTGGGAGCGCGTCCACGGCAGCAGGGGCCGGGGCCTTGGTGGGTGGCATCGAGGCAGCAGCAGGCCGACAGCATCCGTCACACGTGGGCAGTGGCTCCTAACATGCAGTTTCCTGCACATGTCGTATGTGTCCAGGGTAAGTCCTCCCACCTTCCTGTCCCGTCTTCCTGGACTGAGCCTCTCGCTTTTCCGCCTCTTTTCTCCCACTGTCCATATTCCGCTTTTTAGATGTCCTTTCCGGAAGATTTCTTCAAAGCCGTCATCTAACGCTTCACTAAACTCTTAATTTATTTATTTAGAGAGACAGAGACAGACAGAGATCGAGCAGGGGAGTGACAGAGAGGGAGCGAGAGAATCCCAAGCAGGATCCACACTGACAGGGCAGAAGAGTCTGACACAGGGCCTGAACCCAAAACCACGGGACCGTGACCTGAGCCGAAGTTAGACACTCAACCGACGGAGCCACCCAGGCGCCCCACACACCTCCGTGAACTCTTAAATTTCAGCAGCCACGTTTTCTCTCCACGGGCCCGTTTCTGCCCAGTTACAGCACACCTCCGTCCAGGATACCGTGTTCCAGACGCTCTCCTCCAGCGCCAAGTCCGTGGCCACCGTCCTCTCTCGCCTGCGGGGCCCCTGCAGACTTGGCCTCGTGTTCACACCGGTGTCTTCCTCAAGTGTCGGGGGATCCGTGGCCACCCAGAGTCGAGTGCGGGGCATCGGGACGTGGGCCTCACAGTAGGGGGACGGGCGGCGGCGGGGGTCTCAGTGATGGCCGCCCAAGGGCAGCGGCTGTGGGTCTTTGCCCGAGGCCAGATTCTGCAGAGAAGCGTCCTTCCCAGTTTTTTAGCACCGTATATCCACTCACTTAGTCAATGACACAAAGTCGGTAAGACGACACGAAACGAGATATAAAACACGCTCCCTTGAAAAATCACCAACACGAAGAAACGCTGGTAAAAAGCAAAGGTCTTCAAGCACCTTCGTTCGTTCCACTTGAGACGGCGAGAGCAAGCGGGAGCCACGGGAGACGAGCTGACACCCCTCACACGTCAGGAGTGTCACACAGCAGTCCGGCGGCCACACACGTTAGGAAACGCTCACCGCGTAGGTGCGCTCACGTCTGTCACCGGACGAAGCCGCTCCGATACCGCGATCGCCCCCGTGCCCCTCGTCCTGTGGCTTGTTCTGTGCCCCTTCACCCTCCGGCTCTTTTGTCCGCGCCCGCCCACCCCCGCAACGACCGGTTCGTTCTCTGCGTTTATGGCGACTTCGGCTTTGCTCTCCGCACGCTCCACACACGTGAAATCGCACGCTATTTGTCTTCATTTCACTCAGCCCAACAGCCTCCAGGTCCGCCCACGTGGTCGCAGGTGGCAGGGTTCCGCTCTTTCTCGTGGCCGCCCGATATTCCACTGCGTTTATGAACCAAGTCCTCTCTACCCGTCAGTGACTGCTTCCCCGGCTGGAATGTACGCAGCCTCCTGGGGCAGGCGGACGGAGATCAGGCTCGCCTCCCAGCGTGAAGAATTTTACACAGAGCACCGATGCGACGATCACCTCGTACCTGCCGGGCCGTGTGCGACACGTCCGGGACTCGAGCGTCTGGCTCAGCTGCCCCGGGAGCGCGGGCCCATCTCTGAGGCGTGTGGGGAGGAGGTCACCGCGGCGTCCCACGCCCCAGGCGCGTCCGTTCCCCTGCCTCTGCGGGATTCTGTGGGAGCGAGCCGGCCTGCTGCCCTGGCACGAGCCCCCTGCCCTCCTCGCCGCTCCCTCACGAGGTGCCGGCCGCTCCGAGACCAGACGTGCCCCGTCTCCTCCCAGACGGAGCCTGCGCTTCAGCCCCTTCCTGGTGTCGTGATCTCCGACTGGCGGGAGAGAGAAGACCACCCCCCACTCTCCTTCCTTCAGCGTTCTTTGGCTTTACCTCTTTTCTACCGCACGAGATGAGCCGAGTTTGCGCTCACTTTCCAGAACGTGCCCTGAGGCCACCGGCTCTGGCGTGCGTGTGGTGCTCGCTCATTACGCAGTCAGTTGTCTCCTCAACACCGGCGTGTCCCGGGCGCCAGGTCTGCTGGCTGGGACGCGTCCCTGAACGAAACGGATGAAAACCCTGCCCCTCGTGCAGCCCGCGCTAGACGACTGCGCCGAGCCTGCGACTTTGAGCCACAAGCACGTGACAGCATCCTCTTTGGTTTCCGAGCATTGAAGAGTTGAGAGGTTTGGAGAAAGACTTCACGCTCTGCCGCGCCGCGGGAAACCTGTCGTGGTCTGCGAGCTGCTGAGGCTTCTTCTGGGGCCACCGTCAAGTCCACTCTTTACACACGCTTCCGGGCTCGGCTATTCTCAAAGAGCGGACGGCGTCACGGTCGGCACGCTGGCCCACGCCCGTGACTCTCGTGTTCCACATCCCGTGGCCTTCCTCCACTCGTACCTGCTTCGTCAGCCAGGCCCCGTGACCGAGCTCGGGAGTGAGTCCGCTCGCTGCTCCTGAACGTCCGTCGTGTTTCTGACCTGCCAGCGTGCCAGGGCCAGACGCGACGAGGCCTGACACGCCACCACGTCCTTGCGGGCTATTCCTCCTCTTTCGTGAGGACCCCCTCCTGCCAGGAGTCTGCTTTGTCTAAAGACCCCCAACAGATCGGCCAGAGGCAACTGCGGCAGGAGCCGCCCGACCTGGCGAACCGCAGGCAGACCTGGGCAATATCGAGGATGCAGAGGACAACAGAACCAGGTGCTGAGGGCCCCGGAAAGTTCCATCACACGTTCAACAAGCTCGTTCCCCTGTCTTAGTGTTCCCACCGCCTCCCTCCTGTCCGCCGTCACCGCGAGCATCCGGTGTCTCCTTCCAACATCCTTTCCGCCCACGCCCGGGTGCCAGGCCTGTCTGTCACCTCTGCTGGTTCTGCGCAGGCTGTCGGCCCACGTGGTCCTCCTTTCCCACTGGGCTCACGCGCAGCGGCCGGGGCACCCCCCATACAGCAGACCTCCCTCCTGCCGTGACCCAGGGCTTCCACTAGTGCGAGACTCAGTTCCACGAGAACCTTCCCCTCGCCACACGGGCAGCGTCTAGTTCAGCCCCTCCCCGTCCGTGATGCAGTCTGGGAGCTCTGTCTCCTCAAGAAAGATCCCTGGCCCAGGGCCCGGGGCCCCCGGCATCCGACGCATCTCCGGCATCTTTCCCAGGCCGGCAGGTGGGCCTTTCCTAGCCCTGCCCAGGGTCCTGGTCACTGCCCCCAACCACACACAGCCCCAAGGCTAGAGGGGCACGGGAGACCAGTCAGGACTCGGGACTGGCACTCCAGAGCAGAGACCCTCTGGAACCTGAGCCTCTCCCGCTCCTTCAAGTTCTGCTGTTGTTTTCTTTATAAAAGACGCTCTATCCAGCACTCTTGTACTGGGAGCAGGACCGACCCCTGCTCCGTCCTCTGGTGCCAGGATCTAAGACAAGTATTTCACGGGCGGGGGAGTCGTCTGGCCGTGCTCTTGGCCCGTACCTCCCTCCTTCAGAAAGAAGGACGCTCAGCACAAGGTAAACCAGAATTCCCGTTCCCGAGGCCCCGCACGCGGCCACTGTCGGGCGGAGAGCACCTAAGACGCTGGCACCGGCACCACTCGTGCACGAGCCACTCGGAGACGGACTCTGCACCTTCCCAGCCCCCAAGCAGCTTCTAGGTGCCTTACATCAGCTGTAGCGGGACGGACAAAGTCCTCCCCGTTCTGAAACTTAAGAGAAGTCACGTACACTCAACACTCTACATACAATTTCTTCACGAGATACAGCTGCAGGTTAAGCGTGAGCACACGACCCGCTAACGTCCCAGCTGGCGTCTCAGCGAGCCACTTCCCAGGCTTTTGCGCGTGTGCCTCAGGCTGCACGTGACGCTGCCCGGGCCTCGCGCCCACCCCGGGGGCGCTCCGCACTCACCATCCAGCTTCATCTGCTCCGGGCAGTAGTAGTGGACCACGGCCAGGAGGGCGGCCCCGTCACTGCCGTCTCTCATCAGGTCTTCCAGCAGCGGGAAGTAGGGCGGCTGCCTCGCGGACAGGTGCTCTCGGCGATAGCGCACCTGCGGGCGACAGAAGGAGAACGGTCCACGCGTGACGTGCCTCCACGACCCCGGCCGCTACAGGCAGGCCGTTAAATCTAGAACTGCCCCGATGCCCGCGGAATGATGTTTCGAACAATGGCGATCATATGGAAAAGCTCACACGCCTGGATGACATACTCGGCCTTGGACACACACGTCAAGATCCAGGGAACTGAGCGCCACGGCCACACTTGGGGGACAGCAGTTAGCTGCTAACAGTGCCACGGCTGTCCCACGCTACAGGGCGCGTGAGACCGGATACGGAATGTGTGGCTACGCTACCAAAAGCCGCGTCCTCTGAGCAAGCGAGAAACAAGTTAAGCAGTGACCGCCCTAATGCTCCGAAGACCCACCTGACTGTTGCTTTCCTCCGCATCATCGGCACGAACCTCAGCCAGTAAGAAAAGCGCACAACAACGTTAACGTCTGGTCTGAGAAACTCCCCAAACCGGTTTGACAAAATTTCATAGAAAACATCCACCAGACCCTTTAGTAGCTGCAACGAAGCGTCAGGAAACTGAATGCACGCGAGGTGCCACGTAAAACAGGTGCTTTTCCAAGGTTTCCACACTTGCGCCTCTGGAGGGCAGGGTATGCACGCCACCCCGAGCCTCTCCGCGCGGCCCCCACGGCACCGCGTCAGGTTCCGAGCGTGCAGACACGCAAGCCGTCCGGGGAAGGGGGCCCTGTCCCAGACGTCCTGCCGCGCACTCCGTCCCTCCTGCGTTAACGCTTCCGGTCTGGACGCGCCTTCTCCAGTGGGAGAAAATACACGACAGAAGCGGGAGAGAGGAAACCAGCAGTCTGTGCTAACGACTGTGGGTCGCTGAGAGCTGCACAGATGGGTTCAGCCCGAAGAAAAACCATCTCTCGGCAGTCGAGAATCTAAAGTCGTCTGAATAAATACACAGGGTAATCGATGCTGGAATCGGGTATAAAACACACCTAACGCATTCTTTCAAAACGGGAATGCGGTTTATTCTGTGTCACTCAAGTCTGTGTTGACGGAGACCTTAACTTGTTTCTCGAGGCCCGTGGCGGGCCCGGGGTGCGGCATGCAGGGCGTGGGGCATGCTCCAGGCCAGGCTTCCACACAGACCACACGGCACACATGGGACGGAGCACGGCATGCGGTGAAGCAAATGGTTTCTCCACTGAGCACAGATGGCATGTGTGTAACTAAAATCAGGGGACACAGCTGAACTCCGGGGCCCAGGGAGCCCGTGTAGGACCTTCGAGTCAGGTTCCTAAAACCTCCAGGCTGCAGAGCAGCGGGCTGAACCACCCAAGCCTGCCGGCCTGGCCACACCCGCCCATGCTCGTCCTCACTGGCCCGTGTGCTGTGCGCTGGGGGCACAGCCATGGCCACCAGCGTCTCCAAGGAGACCTGGACGCTCACTGCCCTTGGTCACGGTTTTCAGCTTCTACAAAGCCCTCCGCTGAGACTTTGCTTCCTACAGGACGGCTCCACTTCTGACGCTCTCTTCACTAAATAACACAAGTTCACACTTAGCGCTGTGGCCTTCAGGATTCGGGAAGTTAAGAGACACGTAAAGATTCACAAAAATGCTTTCCTCTTCTTTGTTACTGATCCATCTCAAAGAGAAGCAAAATTATCCACAAAGTTGGCCACAAAGCAGAACATGTCACTGCTCACGTGGGTCGGATTCACCAGCTTAGAGCCGTGGTATTTCCTTTATGATAGAACCCTAAGGATAACCTGGTCTGAGTAATTAAACCAAAGGAACAGACAATTACAGGGGTGTGCAAAAAGGGTGTTCTAAGACTTCACTGCAAAATGCACCCCTTGGAGTAGCCGGTGTTTTTCCACAGGAATGGCGTTAGCACGCTGGTTCTGCTCCCAGAATGCACCACCAGGTGGGGAGCACGGCTAACGTGGTAGGTCCAAGTCACTAGCTCGTAACTTTCCTTTTACGGGAAGTTAACTTGGATCCCAGAAAGCCTGCATCCACGCTGACCTAACTCAGACCCTTTCCCCACCCTGGGCAGGCGGGCGGGCAGCAGGGGTGGTCCCAACACCCAGGGAGCTGTCCCTAGAGACAGAAGCCCCTCCCTCCCTTCCACAAGGCCCTTCGTCCTCGGACGACCCGCATGACACTTCCTGAGAGAGATCGCATTAGATACCACCATCAGGGAAGGTAACGTCAGGACAAAAAACGTAGACAGTAACTTGGGAAATGAGACTAGTCTCATTCCCTCCTTCCCTCCGGTGTCTGCGAGAAGAAAGAATGTACGTTCGTTCTCCCGTAAAGAGTAACTAAGTGTCCGTAAGAAGAAACACAACCCTCAGTCTCTAAAATTACCTAAGAAACCGGGCAAAACCAAACTGGGCGTGTCTACGGAAAGCCTGCTGAGCCCAGAATCGCGTTCTCACTAGTACTGCAGGAAAGTGACAACAATACCAAGGAGGACATTGGACAAAAGAGGCAGGTTCAGGTGTGAGCAGCTGTTTAATGGAAGCGGGTGATTGCGACAGGATGGCCGTCTGGATGCAGCGGGTGTGCGGAGGTCACTTACGGGCACTAACTTCCAGTACCACTTGGAGGGGGACTGCGCGGGAAGCAGGGAAGGAAGGCAGGAGACGGTGTCAGCGGGAGGGCCGCGTCCAGACCGCGTCACGCACACTTTCACACAATATTCACGGGAGAGCCGGGTGTCCTCTGACAAGTGAGACCCGCCCAGGGCGCCCTGGATGCCCTGTATCGTCACACGACCGAGGCGGAGGGGTGACAGGCACCTCCGCGGGACGCTCGGTGTGGACCGGCCACCACAAAGGACAGCTGCCAACTGCAACTCGGGGGGTGCCAGGCATGTCCCCTGTGCCCACGTGACGGACAAGGAGGCTCACAGACATGCGGCCCGGGGTGTGCTGCCCACGGCCTCCCCCCCCCAGCCCCCCCACCGCCGGCAGTGAGAGGACCAGGTAAGGGGTCGCAGGAGACCGCGGACATGGCCGGGTCACATGTCATGCGCATTTAGGGGATGGGGATTCGGTCACACACCCGCTTGGCAAAAAACCACGATCACAGGGGAAGAAAAGGGCGGAAATGACCAGGACGCATAGCGCACCACCTGTGTCATTTCCACATCCATCTGCCTGAATTCCACGCAGGTTCGCAGAGGCGCACCAGCGGCTACGCTGGACCTCACGGGGGACAGACGCGGTTTTCAAGGGCACCCTGGACAGGAGGCAATTTTCTCCCCATTTGGTGAATCTAGAAGCCAACTCCCGGGTTGTCCCGTACGCCCCGCCTCCTCGAGCTTCAATGCGCCTGACCTCTCCCTCGCCCTCCCCAGTTAAATACAAGGCCACCCCCGTGCAGGGAGGAAAGAGGAGCACACGGTCACACCCACCACCAGGGCCACTCGGCGGAGACCTGGGAACGCCCTCCGGGCCGAGCACAAATAGAGGAAGCGAGTGGCGGACTCGGACAAACTTCGTGACAACCGCGAGCGTCACCAGACGCGTTCCGGGAGGGTTAAGGGCACCCTTTACCTTTTGATGAGCCGGACTTTCCAATAACTGCTGTTTTAGCTTGACTTCTTTCTCTGTTATCTCTCTCATTTTAAGATTTACCTGAAGCAGAAAAAAATGCATTAAAAGGGTAACAACTTTCTCTGTGGGTTGTATCGGTAGCTTCACCTCCCACCCAGAGAGCCCGCCTCGCTCGTTTGCAGTCGGACTCTCAGACGCAGGTTGAGAATAAGTGGTTTCGGCCAATTACACAGATGCAGAAATACACGCATTCCACACGGTCCGTGCTGGGCGAGACCCCAGAGCTGGCCCTCAGTCCCAGGACACACTCTGTGCCTCCACACGCAGGCCACGCTCGTGGCCGCCCACAACAGGGCCAATGAGCCACGCCACCCAATGCCCGGGGTGCTCAAACAGCGCGAGCCGCCACCATCAGCAAATGCCGCCGGTAAGACAGTGTGGGGCAGACGCTCCCGCCCAGGGCCTAGGGGGTGACTCGCATGTTCCCTGACCGTTCACAAGTAATACCAGATAAACTTCAATCGTAAAATGTAACCGTGCGCTCCCTAGCTAACACGACTTCTTAGAACTTACTCTCTCCTGGAATGATTAACCCAACGATAAAATCAAAACTACAATTACAAAGTAACACCATGAGGAAAGACACCTATCAATGCTTCAAGGACATGGTCAAAGCTATGAGATGAAAAGACACAGAACCGAATGTTTTACTAAACAAGAATACACATAAACGAACTCATGCAAATCAAATCAAGAAGGTAGAAAATTTGTTTTGAAAATATGGTAAAAGGAAAATCAATACAGATAAATTTTAAAACAAATGAATCAGAATAGACAGTGGGGGTGCCTGGGGGGCTCTGTCGGTGGAGCGTCCTCCTTCGGCTCAGGCCATGGTCTCGCGGTTCGTGGGTCCAAGCCCCGCGTCGGGCTCTGTGCTGACGGCTCGGAGCCTGGAGCCCGCTTCGGATTCTGGGTCTCCCTCGCTCTCTGCCCCTCCCCCGCTCACACTCTTTTTCTCAAAAATATACATTAAAAAATTCTTCTTTGAAGGATAGACGGATGGATAATATAGCAAGTATTATAAAACATTATTTGTAAAATCTGGGTGGTAGGCACATTCATGTTCTCTGTGTATCTCTTCATGTTCCACGATTTTTCACAATAAAACCTTTCCACACGATGTGTTTCTGTCAGACGTGAGATAGTTTTCTAATACGGAAAAGGATTTTCTGATTAGATTGATGGCGATACCAACGAATGTAATCTTTGATACCGTTCATGAAACGTGACAACGTCGCAAAGATCTACACAACCCTCCCTGAAACTGTTTTCCGAATGACCAATGTGCGACGTTACCAAGACACGGGGACTAAAAGAGCCAGGAAGGACACAAGAGCCACAAGTGGACTTTAATATAACCGAGGACAAAGGTCATGGAGTTAGTATCCAGAACATGCAGAAGGATTCTCCTAACAATAAAAAGACAGAGGATCTGAAAAGGTGTCTCTCCGGAGGAGACCTGCAGGTGGCCACGCGCACGAACTCGCAGGGGCTCCCCCCGAAGGATATTCGAACCTGAACCACAAGACAACACCTCACACCCTCCAGAACGGCTAGAATCAGACAATCAGAAAGCAAGCGTCCGTGAGGATGTGGGACACTGGAGACCGGAGACGCCGCCGAAGAGGTAAGAAATGGCGAGGCTGCTGTTCGAAAAGGTCCAGTTTCCACACGCTTCGGCGATCCCATCCCCAAACGCCCAAGAAACAGGACAGCACAGCACACAAACCTCGTCCACAACGACCACAGCAGCATCCACGAGGGCCGAGGACGGGCACAAGCGTCCCCCGGCCGAGGAGCGGCACGTCCGCCACACGAGGGAGCGGAGCACCGTCGCGGGCTACGACACGCTCCGGCACGGGTGACAGCTGAAAACGCGATGCTGAGTGCGGGCGGCCAGGCGCAAAAGGCTACCAAGCGTAGGACCGCGCTGACCCGAAATGCCACGGTCAGCAAGGGTGCAGACAGGAGGCAGACCCGGGGCGGCCAGGGGCCGGGGCGGGGATGGGCAGTGAGTGCCGACGGGAACTCTTCGGATGTGATCAGAACGTTTGGAACTGGCGATGACAGCTGTACGACTTTGTGAATATATTAAGCACCACTGAACTGGAGACTTCAAAATACTGCATTTTATAACCTCAATCTTATCCCAAAATTTTTTAAGTAGCTAATCGATAAGAGTTTCAAGTTCCATACTGCAATTAACCTCTGAGAAACCACTACCTGTCAAGTTGTGGTGTCGAATCAAAAGCAAACGAGCACGCGGACTTGCGGGGAAGAGGGAGGAGCGGGACGACCCTAAGGCCCCCCCCGCTCGTCAGTGCAGACGACCCAGAAAACGGCCCGCAGACCGGCAGGACAGATCCCACGGCTACCCGTGCAGAAGCGGCCGCTTGGACATCAGAAGGGAGGACGGCATTCTGCCACAGCGTAATCTCAACAGAACGTAACGGCGCTCCCCTCTCCCACCCACACGTACTTAGGAAGCCAGACCATCTTCGCGTGCTCCCACGCAAACACTCTGGAAAAGCAGGCAAGAGAGTCCAGCTTCCCCTGCAGTAAGCCAGATATTAAAGAATCGTACAAATTTGTAAAATACCATTTCCTCTTTCAGAAAATATAGTTATTTTTGGTAAAAAAAAAAAAAAAAAAGGAATACATTATATTAATATGAAATGAGTTTTGTTATTTTTAAGCAAATTAATAAAAATTTTAAATTTTGTGGTTTTTTTAATGTTTATTTTTGAGAGAGAGAGAGTGTGAGTGGTGGAGGGGCAGAGGGGCAGAGAGAGAAGGAGACACAGAATCCGAAGCGGGCTCCAGGCTCTGAGCCGTCGGCACAGAGCCCGACACGGGGCTCGAACCCACGAAGCCAAACTCAATGCTTAACCAACTGAGCCACCCAGGCGCCCCAATGTTTATTTATTTTTGAGTGACAGAAAGACAGAGCATGAGTGGGGAGGGGCAGAGAGAGGGAGACACAGAACCCGAAACAGGCTCCGGGCTCCCAGCTGTCAGCACAGAGCCCGACGCGGGGCTCAAGCCCATGAACCGCGAGATCATGACCTGAGCCGAAGTTGGACGCTTAGCCAACCGAGCCACCCAGGCGCCCCTAAATTTTCTTGTTCTTAGTGTCTAATATGATAAATACTGACAGATTAAATTTTTTTAATTCTTTATAATCCAGATTTTTTAAGAGTGTAAAAGGGGACCTAAGACCAAAAGTTTGAGAGCTCCTTACGTACACAGAGGAATGAAGGGGAACAGAAATGGAAACTACGCGGATAAACATTCCCTAGTTCCAATTTAAAACACGCCTAACCGGACAAGCGCTGAAAACACAAGTCCCGTGATTTCGCTGAGGCTGCAGCAAAGTAGGCGGCAGTGGCACAGCGGCCAGGGAGGCAGAGGTCATCGCCGATGAGCCGAGGGACACGGCATCACCCTGCCTGAGGGCAGACGGTGGGGACTAAAGCCTGGACCAGCCCCAAGAACTCCCGGAGAAAAGGGAGTGCCAAAAAATGCCCAGTCTAAAATAAGCCAGAAGAGAAGAGGGAAGACGATAAAATGAGATGGATCGAAAGCCGACACCATGTCAGCCCGAGAGACCTCAATAATCACGTTAAATGGAACTGCTCTAAACAACAACAAGGCAGATTCTCGGACTGAATCAAAGAGCAGGGCCAACTCCACAGGGTCCGTAGGAAACTCGCGTTAGGGAGCGCCTGGGGGGCTCAGTTGGCTGAGCAGCTAACTCTCGACTTCCGCTCAGGCCGTGATCTTGTAGTTCGTGAGTTCGAGCCCCGAGTTGGGCTCTGCGCTGACAGTGCGACCGCGCGGGGCCTGCTTCTGATTCTTTCTCTCCCTCTCTCTGCCCCTCCCCCACTCGTGCTCGCTCTCTCTCGCTCTCTCTCTCTCAAAATAAATAAACTTAAAACCAATGTTTTTTTAAAATTTTTTTTTTCAACGTTTTTTTTTTATTCATTTTTGGGACAGAGAGAGACAGAGCATGAACAGGGGAGGGGCAGAGAGAGAGGGAGACACAGAATCGGAAACAGGCTCCAGGCTCTGAGCCATCAGCCCAGAGCCCGACGCGGGGCTCGAACTCACGGACCGCGAGATCGTGACCTGGCTGAAGTCGGACGCTTTAACCGACTGCGCCACCCAGGCGCCCCCCAATGTTTTTTTAAATAAACAAACTCGTTTTAAGTAGAAAGAAAACAAGAGGGGCACCTGGGGGGTCAGTAGAAAGAGGATCTGACTCTTGATCTCATAGTTCCAGAGATCAAGCCCCGAGACAGGCTCTGTCTGCACTGACAGCTCAGAGCCTGCTTGGAATTCTCTCTGCCCCTTCCCCACTCACACTCACTCTCTCTCTCAAAACAAATACATAAACTTGAAAGAAAGAGAAAGGAAGAAAGAAAAAGAAAGGAAGGGAGGAAGGAAGGAAGGCAGGCAGAGAGAGAGAGAGAGAGAGAGAGAGAGACAACATGAGAGGGGCTCCTGGCAGGCTCAGTCGGTGGAATGTGCACCTCGGGGATCTTGGGGTCATGAGTTCGATCCCAGTGGGTGTCGGGATTACTTAAAAATTAAATTTAATTAAATCATTAAAAGAGAAGAAATTAAATAGAAAACAATAGAAGAAACCAGTAAAAACCTAAAGCAGGTTTTTAGATTAGAGAGACTGACAAGCCAGACCAACCCGAGGGAAGGAAAAAAAGTGACAGAAATCACCTGGAGCAAGAAAACACCAGGGGGCATCGCTACAGGCACACGTACACACGTTTAAAGGACAGTCATTTAATTCAACGAGGAAAACACAGCTGAGAAATTCCTTGAAAATCACGGGCTCCCAAAACGGACACAGAATTAAATACAAAACCTGAAATCGTGCAAAATATCGGAACACGCACCTAACAAAACATACACAGGTGTGTTCAGCGGCGAGGGGCACGCTAATGAAAACCGCGGGAGGACAGCCCCGCACATCCGCTCGACGGCTACCGCTGACAGACAGACTGTCGCACGTGCTGGCACAAGCCTGCAGCGGCTGGAATTCTCCTACTGGCGCTGCTCAAAGTGGTGCCATCACTTTGGGAAATACCTGGGCAGTTCCTCCTAACGTTCAATGCGACTTTATCACCGACCCAGCAATTCTACGCCTAAGAATGTGGCCCAAAGAAAGGAATACGTGTCTCAGGTAAGACTTGTACACACAGGTTCCCGGCAGCCTTCGTCAGCACAGACCAGAACTGGAAATGACCGCAGCGTCCACCAGCAGGGGAACGGGTAAACTGTGGTCTGTTCGCGCGATGGAACTCTCCAGAGTGTAAAAAGAAAACCACTGCCAGATGCACTAACACGGATTAACTTCAGAATCACTTTGTTCCGTGAAGGGCACATACGCGTGACCCAGTTTTATCAAAACCCAGAAGAGGTAAAACTAACTTCTAACTGTGGAAAGCACATCAGGGGCGATCTGGGCTGGAGGGCAAACCGCAAAGGGAAACAGAAGAACTCATCTAGGGCGATGGAAATGGTGCCTTGTGGCGAATGTTAAACAGCAGTCACTGGTCAAACTCAAAGAACTGGGCCCGTTCGCTGCGTGCGAATCATACAGCAGCGAAGCCGGGTTTTGTCTTTCAAAGACTACAGCAACGGGCTGGGCAGCGGTAAAAACGTCAAAAGCCACAGCAAGACGGTCACGGTAAAAGTCCACAACTCTGGGGACAGAGGACAGCTCGGTCCCTCACACAAAGAGCAGGGAATCTGGGGGACGGCTTGGTGGTGAGCCCCAATCCTGGGGAGGGCAATTTCTACCCCCCAGAGGGCCTGATCATCCAAGGGGAGGGGGGAGAGGGGAGGGGGAGGGGGAGGGGGAGAGTGGTCCCTGGAAGTGATGCACATAAAAAGAGAAAGAAACTCACAGCAGTCACCTGACAGGCCTGACTGTGACTCCAGAGCTGCGGAAGAGGGGGAGAGCAGCCAGACACAGAGCCAAACACGAAAAGGAAGCGAACCCACAAAAATACCTTCACGAGTGAAAATGGCCAGCACGGAGGTGAGAGAGCTTAAATGTGCACTATTCACACAGCAGAAATCTTGGGAACATTATCTACAACCACAGTTTCAAAGGAGATCCAGATCTTATGAGGCATCAAAGACTGACGCTGAAGGGAAAACTCACCGCACGAGGACCCTCAGGAGCCCGAACCTTATCAAACATGGAGGCCGCTTTCGGTGGGGAGAGAACCCAGCCGCCAAATGAAGGTGGGAAGGCTACTGGACCCGGCTCTAAACTGTCAGGCACCAGAGGACCCACACTGCAGAGGCCACGGCCACTCTCCCTGACGGAAAAGCTTGGGGGAGCTGACACCTCCTCTGAGTCCAGGGAAAGACCCTCAGTACACAAAGCACGGAGGCACGTCTCACCCCGCATCAGAGCTCACATCCGAGAGGAGCCCCTCGAGCAAGTGCCGGAAACCTCCTCAGCGAGCGCACCCCTCATTTGACACCGTGAATCCGCACCGGAAAGAAACCACACGGAGGCAGCAAGTGTGGGGGAGCCCTTGGCCAGAGCTCACCGCTCAGTCGACATCAGAGAATGAGAACACACACAAGGGAAAATCTATCAACGTAAGAAACTTAGTTCATTTGGAAATGCTAAGGAAATACAAAATTTGGAAAACACTGAACAAAACGATAAATATTAGGCAAGGACCAGAAAGGCCACAAAAAAACAAAGCAAGTACCAACTCCGGGAAAACCGAAGTGTGGCACAAGAAAAGGGACATGAGCTGTTGAAAAGTCATACCTGGTCATCTGACTACAGATCCAACCACAGTAGGCCGTGTGACCACAGTGGACCAGCAGGGACCAGACGGGAGGGTCACGTGAGCTAGCAGTAAATCAGAAGGCAACGCCCGCCAGAGGCCGATGCAGAGTCAGAAATACAGTGCACCTCTTTGAAAGACAGAGGTTAACACCAGAAAATGCACGTCAGCAGATAAAGGCTGCACCACATGAAGATCATCTTCCACACATCAGCCAAGTCCACAGGCAAACGGGCGGCAGTAACCTGGAAAATCGTCTACACAAACACAGCAAACAGGGAACGCCCTTAATGGGATTAGGCGAAACTTGATCAGGCAGGGGAGAAAAGGAATGCACCCCTCCCCCAAAGAAATACGGCCAAAGATCACAGACAAGTAATTTATCAAAGAGAAAGACAAACAGCCAAACGTACGCTCTATCTCTTAAACTTCAACTTTACCAGTAAATGAAGAAATGAGAGTAGAAGATGACACTATTCCCCACCTTTAAAAAATGGGAGGGGCGCCCAGGTGGCTCAGTCGGTTGTGTCCGTCCGACTTCAGCTCAGGTCACGATCTCGCGGTTTGTGAGTCCGAGCCCCACGTCGGGCTCTGTGCGGAAAGCTCAGAGCCTGGAGCCTGCGTCCGATTCTCTGTCCCTCCCTCTCTCTGCCCCTCTCCTGCTCATGCTGTTTCTCTCTCTCTCAATAATAAATAAACGCTGAAAACGCTTAAAAAATAAAAATTAAAATTAAAAATAGCAAATATTCTTTTAGTAATATCCAATCTATGGGAAATCATGGAAAAAGACACCTCGACGGACTAGGAGTACGAAAAAATTACTATAGTCTTTGTGGTCAGAAATTTGGCAAAAACCAATCAAAACCAATCAAAAGCCTTTACAAATGAACCTCAGCCATGTGGCCACCACTGCCCGCCCATTACACGTGGGAGGGAAATGCCCGTGGTCACCTACAGAGCCCGGCGCCTGAGACAACAGCAGGCGGGCACTGAAGCCGGCCCTGGAGAGACCCCTCCCCATCCTGCCAAAGGTCTCAGCTTTCGGCCCAGCACCTGGAGGGCCTAACTGTGCTTTTAAGCCTGGGTCTCACGCCTAAAAAAACTATGAGAACTTATTCTTTTTTTTTTTTAATTTATTTATTTTTGAGAGAGAAAGAGCACAGGCGGGGGAGGGGCAGAGAGAGGGGGGTACAGAGGATCCAAAGCAGGCTCTGAGATGACGGCAGACAGCCCAATGTGGGGCTCAAACTCATGAACGGTGAGATCACAACCTGAGCCGAAGTCGGACGCTCAACCAACAGAGCCACCCAGGTGCCCCTAAAATTATGAGAATTCATGTTAAAACCCATGTGTAGGTGGTAAGGTTATGGGCAGTTCATATTTCGTTTTATTTGCTTATTGTATTTTCTTGCTTTTCTATAACGATCATGTCATTTCATTTATAAGAAGGAAAAACCGGGGCGCCCGGGTGGCTCAGTGGGTTAAGCGGCCGACTTTGGCCCAGGTCAGAATCTCACGGTTCGTGAGTCGGGGCCCCGCATCGGGCTCTGTGCTGACAGCTCCGAGCCTCAAGCCTGCTTTGGATTCTCTCTCTCTCTCTCTCTCTCTCTCTCTCTGTGCTGACAGCTCCGAGCCTCAAGCCTGCTTTGGATTCTCTCTCTCTCTCTCTCTCTCTCTGTCTCTCTCTCTGTCTCTGTCTCTGTCTCTCTCTCTCTGCCCCTCCGCCACTCACGTGCTCGCTCTCTCTCAAAAATAAAAATAAAAAAGAAGGAGAAGCCAATAAAAGTTATCAGAGAGAAACAAGTTAGAACCTGGGTTTTGCAGGGAGGAAAGGTGTAGCACAGGGCATACAGTCAAGTCCCCTGACGAGGCTGTGTGGCAACAGCCGGCAGCCACACTTGTTGAATCACCACGCTGCGTACCGGAAACGAACGGAGCACCGCAGGTCAGTGGCTGAAAACACACACGTGAACTCGTGGCTACAGGAAGGCCGTGTCGGGATTACAGAACTATCAGCCAGGGCTCAGTTTCCTCTGGAAATGTGCACCGGTCCCGAACATCCTTCCTTAACCACGTTCCCGTGGTTCCCGTGGTTCCTATGGTTCCTGCTTCCCACAGGCACGGTATTCTGCACGGCCAGGGGGTAGGTGAGACACGGTGCCCACCACCAGGAGGCAAACGTATGGGCACTGGCCAGTGTCTGAGTCCAGACGTTGCAGCGAACCCTGGAAAAGCCCTCTACCCCACCCGGCAATCGGGGATTTAAGGGGGTCTGCCCACGGACTGGATTCCCCCACCCCACCTCCGGGCAGGAAACCAAGTAAACAGCAGGGCAAGCGTCTTAGCTGGAAGTCACAACATGCACTTGACGTAAGGCCTTGCTCATCACAACCACAGAGGGGGCCCTCTCAGGGGAGCCGGCACACGCGCCACGGCCTGGCTTTGCCACGTTCTTCAACTAATTCCGCGGCCACTGATTTTTACTTGGTCTCTCATAAAGCCTTACGTTATAAAGAACACGTACACAAACCACATAAGGAAATAATTTAAATCTTGTGGGCAGACTAACACAACTACTTAAGTTTATTTATTCGGTGGGGTGGGAGGGGCAGAGAGAGAGGGAGAGAGTCCCAAGTGGGGTCACGCTGTCAGCGCAGAGCCCGACGCGGGGCTCGATCCCACGAACCGTGAGATCGTGACCTGAACTTCAATCGAGAGTCGGACGCCTGGCCGACCGAGCCCCCCAGACAGTTGTCTCAGCTGCCCCAAGACAACTCTACGAGGGGCTGCCCCGCCTTCCACGTCCTCACTCCGTTAGCTAAGTGTCCCCAGTTGAACACCTTTTTACACACAGAGACGCTTCACGACCAAACTGTTGTGGAAAGGTAACCCTGTGAATAATCCCGTGCCACTGAAAATACCTTCTCTATGCTCGTATGAAAGATCATGCTGTAAGCTCCTAAACGTAAAAAGAGAAAACACTTAGAAAGACACCGCTTTTCTCTTCATAATCAAAACGCCTCTGAACTCGAGCACCCCTTCGGTGCACAGAGACCCTGAGATGAAAATAACAAGAACGTAGTAATTCAAACCGCGGCCACGCTCCGCGTGCTCACGAGGACACCTGTTTGTTCTGTCTGGACAGGAGCAGACGTGCTTCTGGACACAGCACATCCATCTGCCGCTCCTGGGGCCCCTGCCGGCGCCCGGTTCTCGGGCGACACACGAGGCGGGCGCAGCTCTCGGGGGAGGACCTGCCACCAGGGAGCGCCCCGGCCCGCTCAGGCCGCTCGAGGAGACGACCCACGGCCCCAGTCCTCGCACCGGCCTCGGCTCCCAGCACTGACCTTGTTGACCCAGAACACCATGGCGTCCTCGAGGTCGTACGGAAGCTCTTTCGAGGCGCTGAACGTTGAGAAGCGCTTGACGCTGGCCACCACCTTCTCGATGCTGATCATCTCCACGGTGTAGGCCATCATGAGGGCGTCCACCATCGCCATGTGGGCACTCTGGGAGCAGAGGTAACAGTTAGGGTGGCCCAAGCCCACCTCACCTCCGCGGCAACCTGGCGAGCCCCAGGGGCTGGCTGAGGGGAAAGGTACGAGCACAGAGAGATGCGCCCAAAGCTGCACGACCGCGAACAGGGCCCGGGGTTCCAGCAGGAGCCCTGCTGCCGAAAGTCCACCACGCCTTTGCACCGTCTCCTCCCAGAACCCGAGGAACATCCCGTTGACCCACAGCGCGTCCTCCGCGAAACCCACGCGTGAAAAGCCACAGAGCGCAAGTCGCAGAGAACAGCCAAAACCCAGTGATGTGGGAGGCACCCAAAGTGGCCGACCTAGGGCAGTCTGCAAAAGTCACATCGACGGTGCAGCTTCCAGAGAAAAGGGGGGAGGGGGGAAAACGGAGTCTTTTCTTCTTTATTTGTACACAAAAATACAATACGCGTGAACAGCCTAACAGAATAGGCCCGACAGCTGCACGTCACAACGTCTGTGAAATATCTGCCTCCGGACGTTTTCGTTAACGTGCCTCGACTTACCCTCCGGCGCACAGAGGGCTCGTAAGGAGGAAGAGAGCTGACGGGGAGCTGCTCTTTCCCCGTCCTCCACAAGTCACAGGCACTTCAAGACACACAGCTCAGGAGACCGCCGCGCAGCCGCGAGCCCCGCCACCCGGCCGGACGCTCCCACCATCTGCACCGCGGAGGGCCGGCTGGCGGGACGACAGGCCGGGGCGCCACACGAGTGCCCGCGGTAGAAGCAGTCGCGGTCGGTGACAGACCCTGCCTCCCCCCCGCCCCCCCACCACAGGACACTCACCATCTTTATGGGTGCGTGGCTGAGGTCGGGATCCGTCACGGGGGTGTCGTCGCTCTCCATCACGTAGATCCCTTTCCGGGACAGGGCCTGGATGACAGACTGGTGTCCCTGTAAGGCCGCCACCTGGTCCCCCTTCAGGATGAGGCTGCACACACGGCAGTAGAGCTCGCTGGACAGCAGGAGCTTGATGACGGGCGGCTTGATGTGCTCCTGCTCATACTGGTCAATGTAAAAGGGGTCCCTGAGGTCCTCGGGGATGTTATCTGAGCCAAGAAGAGACCGGCACGTGAGCATGATGCCAACAGGGGACAGAGCTGCCGTCAATCACGACGGGCCCCTAACCACATAAAAAGACCCCACGGTCTCCTCGGGCAAAGGCGACCCGGCTGCCGACACCGCCTGGGCGTGTGGGCGATGCGCTCGCCTTAGTGACGTGGCCGCCACGACCTCCAGGGGTGACTCTCCTGCCGGACGGCAGCGAGAAGCACGTGTGGGAGCCCTAAGCAGGGAGCGGAGCCCAGGGGAAACCGAGACGCAAGCCGGCTGGAGTGCACGGCACCCGGTCACGCCACAGGGGCCACGCGTGGCACAGGCAACACGCAGGCCCTCGTCACCCTGCAGACGGCGCGGGGCACACGTAGCACGGGTCCCGGGGAGGAAGTCAAGCGCGCCCTTTCCTGAGGTCACACTGGACACGACAGCGAGGCCCGACACCACAGCCAGGCCCGCAGGCACCGTGACAAAGACACGGCCGCAGGGACAGGCCCTCACCTGACCCCAGGCCAGGCAGCACTCGACGCCACGCAAGCCATGTGACTTAAGCATGCGGCAACTGTCAAGCTGAGACTCTCGTCCCTGCGTCACTAACGGGAAAACGGAGGCACGGGGAGAGCGTGCCATGTGCCCAAGGCCCCGAGCGGCAGAAGCCGACTGTGAATCCGGCCTGACTCACAGGTCTCCGCCACCTCCCACACAAACACACCAGCCACACGTGCACCGCTGGGGACGCTCAGTTTCTAAACGGCTGGAGCATGGTCTCCCCAAGCGTCCCTCACACTTGCCCTGCAAGATGTCCATCGCTGTGCCCCCAAAGGGATGGCAGACCGGAAAACACGAAACTGCGCAGGCTAAGGCTGATCTCCTTCAGTAAGGCCCCCAGACCTGCTCTGGAACAACCCTGCCTGGGAAAGAGTTCAGACGGGCCTGGTCTCTCCAAGGACACCGGCGAAGGACACCCACGGCACCTAGTGCCGAGACCCGGGGCGCCAGCGCGCCCTCTCCCCGCACAGTCCGGGCTCTCTGCGGCGACCTGGCGAGTGGCCTCCAACAGTGGCCTCTGCCTCCCCACCCCCCCCCCACCCCCATCCTCGCTGTCCTCATCACAGACGCTATTCTCAGGGCCCTGAATCACTTCCTTGTGGGTGTGGGGCTCGGTGCCCCACTGGCTCTCCTAACAGTGGCTAACATTCACACTGCCCTTCCGTTTGCAAGGCCTCGGTTCACGTCGCCCGTGACCGACACCGTAGCAGCCCTGCGGGCACACGGAGCCAGCCCTTCCGAGGCGGGAGGGACACACCCTTGGCTCAGGGTCAAAAGGACCCTGTCAGAGCCCATCCTATTTTAAAATCACCCAGAGTTCTGAGACAGAAGAGATCATCCCGACCACAGAGGAAGGGAGCCCCAGGGCAAAACGCCGTGGGAAGATTTCTGCTGCCTTTGTAGGTGGGGTGACTTGTGAGTGGGGGGCCGAGGGAGGGACAGGAGCCGGCCCCACGCGCACCGGAGTGCGCCGTCCCAGAGAGCAGACGGCAGCCCGGGAGGACACCCACACGGACGACGCAGGACCTGGTTCTGACGGACGGGAGTCCAGGATGGGAGTCGAGGAGGTCGCGGGGCCAGGGGTCCGCCAGCCTAGTCCGCTTTCAGGTGCAAGAGGCCAGGCTGACTTCGGGCAGCGGGGACTGGGACGCAGGGACCCGGGCCCACCCCGTCCTCCTCCTCTCCCCACGCCTGTCCCAGCTCCATCGCCTCTGCTGTGGAGAGGCCTCCGTCGCTCCCTCACCTCTCCAGGACTGGAAGGGCGCAGGTGACTTCAGTCAGTCTCGTGGCTTGAAGGAGCACGGGCGCGTTGTCACCGTGAACACACGTCCTGACCCCAGCCACTTCCCTGGGTCTCCGTCCCTCTGCCCCTTAAGGTCCGCGCGACGGGCTGGTGGGCACGGGGCCTAATCCGCCTGCAGGGGAACTCCACCTCCCAACCTGCCCCTCCCGGCCTCATCTCAAGGTCAGCCGCTCACCAAAAGTTTCAGGGTCACCCAGTTCTCCTCCTGCCAAAGCCCTAGCAACTCTGGCTGACCCGCCCCCCCTCCTTTTTTGTGTTTCACTTTTTTGTTGTTTCTATTATGTACTGCAGTGACGTGCGACCATAACCTTCTAGAAGGGATAGACGAGCATAATCGAGTTATTTTCATCAACGGGGAAGAGGCTCCCTTAATCAATATCCTCCACATCCTTTGACACAAAGTAACGATGAACTCCAGAGACCTGCCTATGGAACTCCACTAACAGGGACAGGAGACCAGCCTTTCTTCCTCGCCCCCAGGACCGAGCCCGGGGATGTGCACAGTGGCTGTGCTGGGGATGAGCAGCACACGGCCAGGACACCGATCCTGGGCACAATCTCGAACGACATCGTGCCGCAGTTGCTGGGGCCACACTCTTCCTTCCTGGCCCCCTAAAGGTGGTGACCCAGCCTCCTAGCCAGAAAATGACAGCTTGGGGCCACACCACAGCCACCGCCACGCCACCGTCCCCCCAGCGCCGGCCCCCTCGCCTCTCAGATTACCGATGGGCTCCCCTCCAGGACAGCAGAGACCTGCAGGCCTCAGGACAGAAAGGTCCCTTAGGGTCACAGCTCTGGGAGGAGGGGGTGGGACACAGGCACAAACGGAGGGTTGGCTGCAGGAAGGACAGGCGTCCAGGGGCACAGGTTCGGAAAGACACAGCCTACCCGCACCCGGGAACCCGGAGAGGCTGGACAGGACCGCAGCCAGAGCTCTGAAGCAGCTTCTCTGTCTACCCAGGAGAAAGGTTTCCACGGGCGGCCCACTTGGCGGAACTTTCAAAACTAATCGATATAAACTGACTCGGATAACCCACTTTTCAATTATACCTGAACACGCACGTACGAATCACAGAGCTGATCCCCATAACCTCCACATTTATGGGAAGATGACGCGTCGGCTGCAGGGAAGCGCTCCGGACACCGTGCGGCTGCGCCCCGCCCCCCCGGCCCCGCGCCCCCCAACCCCTGCGCCCCCGCCCCCCTTCAGGGCAGCCTCTGCCCTCAGCCGTGGGCGGAGGGGGGCCGGTTACTGTGCTTCAGCAGGTCAACTGCTGCAGGGGCTTTATGCGCCAGCTGTGAAGTTCCCTCTCGGTTTTACTAAAACCCACAACTGTTTAAAAGACGACAACTTCGCAAGTGCCTTACGGCTACTGCCAGGGCCTTAGTTCTCGTTCCCTCTACAGACTGCAAAGACGATCTGTCAGAATTACTCCTGTGCGGAGCCGTCATTTATTGAGCACCTACTGTGAGCCAAAGGCGCACAGAAATGAGGAGGTTAACAAGGACGAAGACGTCACCACTCGGGGCAGAGCCTCTTAAGATGACAGGAATCACCAAGCACCGTGCACAAAACGTGCTGGGCGCCACGCAGGACAGGTACGGGGTGCTCTGTGCTGCTCTGGGGCGCAGATGAGCCAGCACCACAGGGCGGGGAGGTCGGGCAGGCTTCCGGGGAGGGAAGCAGCCAGGCTCTGGTGGCAGAGAGAGCGGGAACAGGGGAAGGGATATGAGACCAAGGGAGGGGGACGGGATGACGACACATGAGGGACACACAAAAGAACGACCCCGAGAGAGGGTTCTGGAAAACTGCGGCTCAGCACAGGAGCAGCCAGCCGCACAGGCCACTTCTCGGCTCACCAACAGGCAATCAACTAAGTACCTACCAGCACCCTTCACCAGGAGGGACTGGGGGCGCCAGTGGAGTCCCTCAGTGACAGGGACAGGCACAGGGGGCTCTGAAGGCCTGAAGGGATGTGACCAGCCCCCGTGGGGGACGAGGGGTCGGAGGAGTTGGAGGACATAAGTCCCTACCCACCAGAATCCCACCACAGTCAGCGGCCCGAGCGACAACGGAAGCGGGCCAAGAACCGGTGGCACCAGGAAGGGGCACAGACACCCAGGAGGCATGGGCATCGGGCCTGGGGTGTGGCCAAGGCAGCAGACCTCCCACTCTGCCGACGAGATGCGGGACGGTGCCTCCGACACAGGAACCGGTAACGCGGAGGACGGTCAGGGGAGAGGGGCGGTTACTCTAGGCAGGACGTCTCTGAGGTGCCCGTGGGACCCAAGTGGAGACTTCAAAGCCGCAGGAAAATACGGAGATCAAAGCGCAAGGGAAAGGGTCTGGCCGGACACACAGGCTTGGGATCTACCACGCAGAAATAATTATCGCAGCCACGGAGCACACGCACGGGGGGCAGAAAAGGTCGTCGGGTATACCTGGCCAACGGCCACGTGTGGGGCAGACCTGGGCAAGTGGGAACAGGAAGCCGGAGACCAGCACGGAGAAGTGATCGGGGAAGGGGGGGAAACAGAAGGCGGGCTCGGAGAAAACACTTCGAAGCAGGAGCGATCAGCGACCACGGTGGGAAGAAGATGAGACACAAGGCGGACTGAGAGGGGTCCGCGGATTTACAAGCAGGAGGCAGTGCCAGCCTGGGAGAGAGCAGCGGGAGGAAGGGTGAGGGACGGAGGGGCCAAGGAGAGGGCCAGCAGCCCCCTCTGCTTGGAGGGAGCCATGCGGAGGCCGGGGCACCAGGAGCGGGCTTGACCGACCACGGGAGCGCAGCCGGTGACGGGGGTCCGAGAGCAAGGTCTGGAGGCGGAGGTGGAGGCGGCCAGCGGGAGGGAGGAGCCCGCGTCTCTGGCAGAGAGGGCTGGACGGAAGGACGGAAGGCGGGAGGGGTGAAGCAGCCGCTAAGCCTGAGGGCAGTGGCTCCGTGCCGAGGGCGCCCCCAGGACACGGCCTGGCGGGAGGGACAGCGGTCCCCGTGACCCCGGTCTGCAGCAACAGCGACAGTGCGTACACGGGCTGGCGATCCGGGGCTAGGGCCCTGCGGGCACACTGGACAGGAAGGCCGCACGAAGTGCTGCAGGGTCCTGAGAAGCCCGCACCCGCCAGGCAGGACGCAACATGCAGCAGGAAGGAGAAACGGGTGACAGCCGGGGGAGAGCAGACGCTCAGAGCCCCAGGTCTCCAAGGCAGGAAGGCGTGCGGCCGGGAGCAGGACCCGCGCCGGCCGGCCAGCCCGGCCCCTCAGAACCCCAGGCACACACATGACAGCGCGGCCCCCTGTCCCCCGGGTGAGGGCAGGTGTGTGAGCCGGGGCGCTGAGGGCAGAGCCTGCCGTCAGTGACAGTCACAAAGGTGCCAGCTACCACTCTCATCCGTCGCTGTCCACCACACGCCCCACCCTGTCGACTGACGCCATACCCCTGCACCCCGAGCAGGGCCAGGGGACCCCCCCCAGGTGCCCCACGGAAGCCTGAGGCCTCACCTGGCCCGGCCTGGTCTCAGGAGAGCAAAGCCCGCACAGCCACCAGCGACCGGCAAGACGGTGGTCCAGTCTCCTGCTGGTGCCCAGGCCCTGCCCAGACCGTCGACCACAACGTCGTGGCCAGAGGCCTTGAACTGTGGCCACACCCCAGGCCTATGCTGGCAACACCAGACAGAAGAGAGAGGAAAACAGCTCTGCCAGGCAGACTCACTGGCTCCCCTGCCCCACGCCAGGCCAGCACCAGCAACAGAACCGTACCCAACGGTGGGCGGGGGGTGGGGGGGGTGAGGGGGCGCCCCACAGGCTCTTTTCCCTCCCTCTCTGCTGACGCAGCTCGGGTGCAGGAAGCACACAGACTCTTCCAGTCGGACTGGGAAGGGAGACCCCTGCAGGGGAGCCCCCCGGAGAGCAGGAGGGGGTGCTGAATGAAGAACCCTAAAATCCGCGTGTACCATCCTGGATGACGCGAGTGGCCCCGTGTGACCCTCCCCAGGAACGGCACAGCGCGGACTCTGAGAACTACAGCGGGGCCCCGGTTTCACAGAGGTGCCCTGCGGACAGACCAGAACGGTCCAGAGGCTTCGGGACTAAACCAGCGTGGAGCAAAGGCCCACACGAAGCAGCTCACGAGGACTCAGAGTCTCAGCCTAACTGGGCTGACTACCTGTTCAAAAGAAAAAATTCTCTAGACTTCAGCAGACCCCAGGGTCTCACGCGCAAGAATCAGAACGTCCCAGACACGATGCAAACTTACTCGGCGCAGAAGACAGAGGGAACCCACAAGCACCGGAGAAAAGGCAATCAACAGACCCCAACCCCTGATGGCCCAATGTCAGAAGCTTCTGACGAGGATGTGACCGGTTTCTAAAAATGCGCTCTAAGAGGAAAGAGCAAACACTTTTTAAAGAAACAAAAAACTAGCATAAAACGGTGAGAAAGCCCAGGCAAAGAGAAACCCCAGGATGGAGAGAAAGCACAGGCCAGAGCAGAAGATGGCAGGAGCCGGGAAAGAGAGGGGGCAGAAGGTCTCGCAGCCGCCTGTGCCCCCCATGGGCCCCGCCCCCGCTGGGAGGCGGAGAAACGGCCACACTGGCCCAGGCATGCGGCTCACGGGCCCCCCCACGGGGATGCCGTGCCAGCAAAGCAAGTGGGGAGCCGCCCGCTCAACCCTCAGCACCCCCCTCCCCCCTCCACTTCGACGCCCAGGGGACAGCTCGGGGGACAGCTCTGGCCCGGGACGGTGCCTGAGGGAGGGAAGGTGACCAATGGGTAGGACAGGCCACAGACCTGAATGCCAAGGTCCTGGCTAGACCTCCCTCCCTCACACCTCACACTCCTCAGGCAAGTGACACCCCAGGGATCCCCACACAGCCGCCCACCAGCACGTCCAGCAGCCCGCCTACCGGCACACCCGCCCGCGCACCCCCCAGCCACCCACCAGCGCGCCCACCAGCTGCCCAGCCGCACGCCCAGCAAGCTGAGCAAACCTACGTCCGGCAAGGGAAGATTCTGTGACCAAACGTGGCCAAATGCAGAGGGAGCATCTGTAGGCATCCGGCGTGGAGAGGAGCTCTCCGGTACCAGGGGACAGCATGGTCCAGTCGGCACGCACAGAACGCGCCTCCGCTGGCCGCACTAGCTGACCAGGGGGCAAGGTGGCCGGGCCGTGTGCCAGGAGAAGCCCGCAGCCGAGAGCCCCAGCTCCCACACCACGTTGACAGAGGCTGTGCTCCGTCCGTGGCAGGTGCGACGAGGACCTGCGTTTCTGGCACCTCCCAGGTCAGGGGGACGGGACTTGCAGGGGACCCTGGTCACCCAGCAGGGCAGGCATGCGGCCGGGAACCCCAGAGGCTGCTCCCTTGGAGCCGACGTGACCCAAGTACAGCAGCGCTCGAGAGCACCCCAGTGCGTGTGCTGGAGCACCGGAGCGAGGGGGTCAGGGACGGCCGGTGCCTGGAAGTGCAAGTTTCTCCGGAGTACGGCACCGTCCTTGGGCCTCTGGTGACGCCCACTGCCTCCCGGCCACCTCACCCACTCAGCCAAGTGAAAGCAGCAGCCGAGCAAAGCGACAGGACATCCTGAACAAAGCCAGCGGTGACACCGAGCGAGCGACAGAAGCAGGCTCCCAGGCTGTGGAGCTGCCACTGCGAAGCGGGCCACGGCTAAGAAGACCCCGCCCGGCGCCACGTGCAGCCACGGGAGGATCCCAAGCGCGAAGAGCAGCAGGCGACCAGGGGGCAGACACAGGCCCAAGAAGCCACACCTACGGGGTCCCCGGCTCCGTGCCCACTTCCTCTAGGGGCTCTGACCCACAGGGCAGCCGGACGCACGCGCGCGGGCAGTCAAAACGCGGACAGAAACCCGGCCTCTCTGGCCAGAGCACCAGGAAAGGGGCCCCCGCACGCTGGACAGCGGGAGGAATCTGGGCTTTCCTCCCCTTCCTCTCTTCCAGCCCAGGTCACGGAACTCTGGCAGGGCAGGGCCCTCGGTGGTCTGCAGAGGTGAGGGCACCTGACGTTCCTGTCCCCTGCGCAGGCAGTACCGCTCTGAGCGAAGCCCCGTGTTTCCAGCCGGAGGACAAGGAACGGGGGGCTCCCTGGAGCAGAAAATGCAGAGGAATCCAAGAAAGGGGAGAGCCGGGAAGGGGACTCCTCCTTCCGCGTACGAGCCCACACAACCCTGAGGACCCCCCTGGCTACGTGCACGTGGGACAGACCCACAAAACCACACTGACCTTGAAAGCATGGCACACGAAATGACAAAGCAGACTTGGGGTCTGAGCTTCAAGGTGCTCACGGCCACCCGGCTACACAAGACGGACCACCAAGAAGACATCAGCGTGGACCGGAAAGCAGCCCCACAGCGCAATATCCAAATGTCCAGGACACGACCCATAGTTACTCAACGTACAGAAAACCGGAAAATGCAACCGATTCCCAGGGCAAGAGACAATCCACAGGTGCCAACCCTGACATGACCCAGATGTCAGAATTATCACAGACCTTAAAGCATCCATCGTAACCAAGCTCCCTGAGGTCAATGTAGGAACTCTTGAAGGAAATGAAAACATAGACATTCTCCACAGAGAAAATTTTTTAAAATAATAAAGGAATCAGAATTCAAGAACAATACAGTGTATCGACAAAATGTTCACCGCACAGGAGAACCGAGAGGGTCAGTGAACCCGAGAGACGTTATGGAAATTGCCACCCGGAAGGCAGGGACTGAAGAGAAGGAAGAGTGTCAGGGAGGAGGGGGGACATCAAAAGCCTCGCGGCCGTGCTCCTGCAGGACACAGACCGCTGCCCAGGAGCATCTGAATAAGTTATGGCCAAAGTCGCCCCATGGTTGGAGAAAGACACCAATCTGCAGGCACAGGGAGCCCAGCAAACCCAAACAGAACCAAGTGGAAGAAAACCATGCCCAGACGCTTGTAACCAAACTGCTAAAAACCAAGAGGAAGGAACAGGCCCCGGGGACCCACAGCTGGCGTGAGCAGCCACAGACTTTCCCTGACCACGCTTGAAACGAGAACATGAAGAATTCTGACAGAAGAATTTGGAAATTACAGAGAAGAGAAGGGAAGGGAAGGGAAGGGAAGGGAAGGGAAGGGAAGGGAAGGGAAGGGAAGAGAAAAGCACTTGGCACGGGAAGACAGGGGAAGTGAACTGCATTCACACGCTGGGGTGCCGAACAGCAGGCCAGCCAGAGGAGAGAAAGGACAGGAGGGACGGCGGGTGACAGGTACCACAAGCGTCACACAGTGTGACCAGAGGCCCAGGGAGGCAGGACAGAAAACATGGGACAGAAAACGGTATTACTGCAAGAGATAGGGCGCAAGGAGTTTCCCGTCCCTGTAAACTTCATGAAACCCAGCGGGACAGAAAGGAGACACACACACTAAAGCACGTGCTGCTAACAGCGATGAAGTCGAAAAACAAAGCAAAAACATAAAGCAGCCACGAGGGCCTTGCAGTCAGGACGAGGTGGCAGGGACCCCTCTCCACGAAGCGCAACCGTAAACCTTGGAAATGACTCAAAAGACAAGCACAGGAGAACCCGAAGGCTGCACGAGGAGGCAGACTCGGGGGGGGGGGGGGGGCGGGGGCGGACGCCACGGCAGGAGGAACAGCACGGCCACGGGCGTCTCACAACCTCCCACCCAGCAGGTGACCTGACCCAGCATCTCCAGGCCCTGGCCTGGCGACGGAAGGCGAGCCGCGCAGGCTCATCCCCGCCCCAGACACCAGGCCGGCCTGGCAGAAGCCGGGGCACGAGCTGGCGGTCTGCAACACCTGCCCCAACAAAGCCCCCCGAGTGCTCTCCCTCCCCACCGGACTCGAGACACAGCATTCCCCCGACACCGTGCGCGAGGGGACTCCGCCACGACAAGCACCCGGACCGGACCGGGAGACGCCCTCTGTCCTCCAGGGGCACCCGGCAGTCCGGCACCAGAAAGCTCCTTCCGCCTCCAAAAAGCAGCACCGGCAGGGCCACGGGAGCCCCACGCCAGCCACGCCGGCAAAGGCACGCTGTGAACGTCAGACTGGCGGGACCGCATGCTGCCCCAGACCGGAAGCTGCTGCCGCTGCTGCCGCTGGGGACACCTTCAACAGGACCCAGAGTCTCCGACAGAAGAGGCAGAGTGACCGGGGAGCAGCCGGAGGTCACCCGGCACACCCAGAACCAAGAAAATCATGACTTTAAGGAGAAAAGACGATCCATGGACACCAGCACCAAAACGAGTCAGATGCTGGCATTCTCCAACACAGAGTTTAAAGCCACCGTCGTAAAAGTGATTCCTCGAGCAATTACAAATTCTGTGGAAGCAAACAAAAACCAGAAAATCTCAGCAAAGAAAAAGAAGTTCTAAAAAGAACTGAATGTAAAACTGAAAAATAGAGCAACAACTCAAACTCACTGGATGGGCTTGAGAGGAAAGTGGAGGTGACAGGACAGGATTGGTGAACTCGTGGACGGATCAATACGAGGTGCCCAATCCCAACGACAGATAGAAACCACGCTGAAAGAACCCGAACACGGCCTCAGGGACCCACAGGAGGGGAACATGAGATCCAACAGCTGGATCACTGGAGTCCCAGAGAAGAGGGCAGAAACAGAGGGGCCGAGAGGGCACTGAAAGGACAACGGCCGAAAGCCTCCCAAACGGGGCAAAAGGTACAACCCCACAGGTTTCGAGGAACTGAGCAAACCCCTGATAACATGAACCCAAAGAAATGCACAGCAAGACACATCATCCCCAACTTGACGAAGAGTGCTATCGTGAAGCAGCTGGAGGGAAACACTGCGCCCCAAACGGGGGCCACAGGCTTGGGGGACGGCAGGTCTCTCGGAATCACAGGGCCAGAGGGAGGGCGCGTCACTTTCCAGTGCTGCCCGAAAAGAGCTGTCAGCCAGATTCCACAGCTGGGGAGACTTTCCTTAAGGCAGCAAAGAGACCTACAGACCTTCTTAGACAAAGGAAAACTTTAAAAAACTCATCTCTAGCAAACCTTAAAGAGCGGCGGAAGGAGATTCCCCAAATAGAAAGAAATGAGAAGGAAGGGGTCCTGAGAACCAGGGAGCAGGAGTGACAGGTACAGATCATTTGGGCAAATACAATGGTGAGTTTCCTACATTCCATCTGGTGACAAAACTCCCACGCCTGCACACACTCACAACAATGGCATTTAAAGGTGGGGAGAGCAAAGATGGAAGAAAAGATTTCTACACCTCACTTGAAGGGGCAAAGCAACACTGGAGAGCTGCTGGAAATCATGTATAAATACGGTCACACCCAGAGCAACCACTAAGAAAACTACAGACACACCCCAAAACAACACATATAAATCACAACGGGATCTTAAAAAATAGTCAAGTAATCCACAGGGGGGAAGGAAGGAAGGAAGGAAGGAAGGAAGGAAGGAAGGAAGGAAGGAAGGAAGGAAGGAAGGAAGACAGGGACAAGAAATACAGGAAAGACTAAAACACCAGATGTAAACCTTAACTATCGACAATCACATTAAATATAAATACCCTAAATACACCAAGTAAAAGACAAAGATTGGCAGAATGGCTTTAAAAAAAAAAAAAAAAAGGCAGGGGCACCTGGGAGCTCAGCTGGTTGAGATTCCAACTTGTGATTTCAGTTCAGGTCATGATCTCACGGTTCAGTTGGGCAGTCGGAGCCCCGTGCCAGGCTCCACACGGACACTGAGGAGGCTGCCTGGGATTCTCTCCCTCTCTCTCTGCCCCTCCCCTTCTCACATTCTCTCTCTCTCTCAAAACAAATAAAATATACATACATACATATATATGTAAACAACACGGCTATATGCTGTTTACAAGAAACTCGCCTCAGACTCAATGACTTCAATATGCTGAAAACAAAGAGATAAAAAAAAAGGCTATACCAGGAAAACACTGTCAACAAACACAAAGCAAGAAGAGCTGGGGCGCCTGGGTGGCTCAGTTGGTTGGGCGACTAACTTCTGCCCAGGTCACGATCTCACGGTCTGTGGGGTCGAGCCCCACGTCAGACTCTGTGGTGACAGCTCAGAGCCCGGAGCCTGCTTTGGATTCTGCGTGTGTCTCTCTCTCTTCTTTTCCTCCCCCCGCCTTGTGTTCTATCGGAAGTAAATAAACATTAAAAAAAAAGTTTTTTAAAAAAGCAGGAAAAATTGTATGAATATACGATAAAGTAGAAAGGAACTTACTGAAGAGAAAGAAAGGTACCTAAGGGTAAAAGGGTCAACCCAGCAGGAAGACCTTATAATCCTAAATGCATATGCACCAAAGTACAGAGACGCAGACGTGAGGGAAAAAACAGAGCTGAAAAGAGAAATACACAGTGTGCAGTACGGCTGGGGCTTCAACAGCCGTCAGCAACTGACAGAACCGTTAGACAAAAATGAACAAGGAGAGAGATCTGAACGGTACAACCAACCAAAAGGCCCTCACTGGTATGTGTGGAAGGCTCCACCGACAGTACCAGAAAACACATCTCTTCCAACGCCCGCGGAACATCCACCCAAAAAGACCCTACCCTGGGCAAGAACACAAGCTTGAACAAGTTTAAAAGAACAGAAACCCTACAGAGCGTCACCTCACCACGACGGAACCACGCTAGAAACAGTAACAGAAAAGCAAAATGAGAAAATCTTAACACGTGGAAATTACGCCTACAAAAAACTCACGGGTCAAGGAGAAGTAGCAAAGGAAATCAAGGACATAGAACTGAATGAAAATGAAAACACAACACACCAAACCTTCGTGGGATGCGGCTAAGGCAGCACCAAGGAGAACATTTACAGCACTACACGCTTACCCTAGAGAAGAAAAAAGGCATCAATAATCTGAGTCCACACCGCAAGAAACTAAAAAAGAAGAGCAAAACAAACCCAAGGCAAGCAGAAGGGAGGGAGGCAGGTGTGGCTACAACAGGGCAACAAAACTGAAGGGATCTTTGTGGGAATGGAATGTTCTACATCCCGATCATACAACGTCACTCTCCTGGTTGTAATATTCAATTACAGTTTTGCAAGAAGTTACCGCCGGCGAAACTTTCTTACAAATGCACGTTAACACAATTGCCTCGAATCAAAGTGTAGTTTTTTTAAGACTCTGGCCAGAGACACGAAAACGCTCAACTGAAAAAAGATACTCAAACGGCCAATGACCGTATAACAAAATGTTCGTCATCATTAGTCATCAGGGAAATGCACATCCAAACCACAGCGAGACATCCCAACCCGTTCACTCGAAAGGCTAAAATTAAAAAGACTGACAATGCCACGTGCTGGCAAGGATGCAGGTCGTCTGGACTCACACTCGGGCTTCGCTGGCGCAAACAGAAACGGATACACCGACCTCGGAAAACCAGCAGGGCGGTCACACACAGGCACGTGAGCCAGCAGCTCCACGGTTTCACCCCGAGACAACCGAAACGTATGCTCCCACGGACCTGTCGCGAGCGCTCGCGGCGGCCCCGTTCGTGGCAGACAGGCTGGAAGCGATCCGAGGGCCCGTCCACGAGCGGGGGAGGGAGCAGAGTGCGGGCAGCCAAACGACACCGCTGCTCCCAGCACTCGGCGAAAAGGCGCGCTCACGCGGCTGAAGCTCCAAACCACGAGGCGGAGTGAAGGAAGCCGACGGAGAGAACAGAGAGCAGCCGATGTTCGGTGGGTGGTGAAGGCAGCTCTAGGAAACCCCTGGGATCCACAGCAACCGCAGATCAGCGAGGCTCCGGGTGGCGACCGGCTGGAGGGTTCAAGCACACCCTGGAGACGTGAAAACCGTCCACCTTGACCGAGGTCCTGTTCACAGGGGTGCGGAAGTCAGACTACTACGCTCAAAATGTGCGCAGCCGGCTGTACGTCAAGTGCACCTCACCGAAGCTGGGGTTCTCAGAGCTCCAAACTGAAATTCTCACCACATTCCAACCAAACGACAGGCATCTACCTCCCCTGCAGAGACTTCTCCGAAAGGCCCGGGTCTCAAACACCTCACTTTCTGGAAGGGAACACTCCAGACTCCCTCAGGGGAGTTTCCCCCTCCCCTCACCTGTCCTGCCGCGGCACCTGCTCCTCTCCCAGGTGCCCATCTCCTTGGCTATGCAGCACAGGTGGCTGTGTGCATGGCCGTGGCCAGCGCCACCCGAGCCCCGAGAGGCCATCGAGGACCCCAGGGTTCACAGCACGGCACTCGCGGGACGGACGTCGGGTTAATTCCACGTGAGTCTCTAGTGACTACAGGACAGAGGGCGAGGGGCACGTAAGTGACCTGGGCAGCGTAAACAACAGAAAGGGCCAGGCCACAGGGAGGAAAGGAGCCAGAAGGAGCAGCTCGGAGGTGACCCTTCTGCGTGTGACGACGAAGCCGTGAAAGCAGAAAAGCTCCGCGGACGAAGGACTGACCACTCCTGCCTCCTTCCCCTGCGTCAGCCAAGCCGGTCTCGGGAGCTCGGCTCCCCTCACACCTGTCAGCGCATCCCCGCTCTCCTTTCCCCTGCAGACAAGACAGGCAAGGCCTGGGCACCGCGGAGACGCAGCCCCCAGGGTGTCGGCAGCGGAGACGGAGACGAGGCCTCTGGGAGGTGAGGGCGCTGTGAAGGCGGAGCCCTCCCGAGCAGGGCAGGTGGCCTTATCGGGAGGCTCCAGAGAGCTCGGTGAGGACACAGCGAGAAGACAGCCCTCTACACACCGGGAGGCGGCCTCACTGGACACCAGCCCCGCGGGCAGCAGGATCCGGGACTTGCAGCCTCCAGGGCCGGGAGAGACCCACGCGAAGCAAGCCCTCCAGCGCACGCGACTGTCCGGAACGCACCTCGATGCGACTCCTCCACCTGATGACAGTCCCCACCCACACCCACCCGCTGAGGAACCCCTCCAGGCTCCGTCTCTCATCGCCCCACGCCCCTACACAGAAACCCTCCCAGGCACACGTCACAAAGAAATCCCCAGCGGGCCCAGAACGCCACCGCCACGCTGCCCAGACGGTCCTCTAAACTAATCACCACTATCTCGTCCGCAAGCCCTATCGGGACGTTACTCACTCCGCGAGCATTTCTTGGCCCGCACGGAACCCGGCCAGCCAGCCACCCCTGCACTCCTGGAGCGGTCCCACACCTCACCCACCCTTCAGAGCCTCTGGCCCCACGCCCCCCCCCCCACCGCCGCCCGCAGCCCCGGCGCCCGGTCCCCATCCACCCACCTACTGCTCCACAGCCGGCCTGCAGACGGCTCTCGTGGTGACGCCGCGCGGCTTGAGTTGGCTTCCCCTCGCGTAGCTCAACCGCGCCCGTGGCTTCGAGCAAGCGAGGGGCCGGCACCACAGCGCCAAGCCCTGCACGTCACGTAGTGCGCCAATGACACGCGGGACAGCTACGTGGCTGTCACTGGCTCAGCGAACGTCACGTTGGCTCCATCCCGGTCACATTCAGATGAAAAATGAAAGCCGTCTGACTTTTTCAAAAGGCAGTTCAGTTGGAAGTGAAAAAGAACGCTGGTACCCGCAACAGCACTACGGCCACAGAAAAATCAACAGCAAGAGAAATCTATGAGCCGGGAGGAGGCTAAGTGAGATAAAAAAACATACACGTTCCAGGATTCTTGGAAGAACATGAGCGCAAGTTTAACATGCGGCAACACAACAGTGGCCAACCACCCTGAGGGTCGCTCAAATTTAAAAGATGAGGGCAGCGCGAACTTCAAGATGGGGGTCAGTTCTCTGATTAACATTCAGACGGTGGCGCCGGGACAGGAGAGAAGGCACGTGCACACGGACGCAGCTTGACAAATACAAACTCATCCGTGCTCCGGCCACCACGGCAGAATACAGACGGCATTCCTCTACTTCAGCTGGTATGTGTGTGACGAGTAGCCGAGTGCTGCAGACGTGGCATTAAACCGGACAACGGTGACCCCTGAGCTCACACACACCAGGCAGTTCTCGGCGTCCCCAAGCAGAGGGAAAGTCACACCAGAAGGCCAAGCGGCGGCCCCCTCGGTATCTAGTCGACCCAGCAGGTGCACCTAGGACGCATCACCTCCGTCTCAGAAGCACCCAACCCCTCGCCAAGAACAAAAGACTATTAAAAAATACACTCTAAACTCGTAACGCAGTAATCCGGGTGAATCACCAAGTGAAAAACAACCATCTGCTCACGGATGAGGGCCTCCACACCAAGACTCACACGGCCCAGGCTCTCCCATTGGCCCAGGGACAAGACCGGCAGCCGCACTCCGTTTCTGGTTGTGGGGCCTGGAGAGGGGTCCCGCGCACACGACTCATCTTAACCGAAGGTCACTGCCACAAAGCCAGGTGGTGAGCCGGGAGGTGACAACAAAGAGACGTTGCTCCCAGTATCAACAAGGCTCTCCTCGCGGCCCGGGCGGGGAGGCCACGGCGGCTGCACTGCTGACGGCCCTCACGGCTGTGCCGGCCAGAGCGTCCCATGTGACCACCCATCGCACGACATGCACTCGGGTCAGTTGTCTGATTACTCCCACGCAAGAGTGAGAGGAAAAGAGTGTCAACTCCCCGCCAACAGCGGGCTCTAGACGGCCTGTAGCCTGTCTCCACTCCAGTGTGCTGCCCATAAAAAAGAAGGCTGACCGTGGCGGCCCCTACGGCCCTGCCCGGTTCAGGTGGTGGTGCGGGGAGCTGTGGTCAGCCTCGGCTCAGCTTCCAGGGCTCCTCGAGGGTAAGTCACCACCACTCGGCTACGTAGCAACAGGTCCACAAACAGCAGAGTGCCGTCTAGCACTTTCCCTGCTGGTTTTTCCCTCTGAAGGTAACAGAAACTACCACCCTCCCCTTACCCCCGAAACCAAGGCCTAGATGCCCCTAGGTTTCTAGGGTCGTGGGCTAAAATCAACAGGCAGGTGCGCAGCAGGCCCCCGTACCCTGTAGGAGAGGAAGTGCCGTGAGCCACTCCTTCAAGCTGCTAACGTGTTACAGCTCTCACCCAGAAAGACAGCGCAAAACATTCCAGCTGCACAGGTTGTACACTTGTTTTTTCTTTAAAGTCAAGTCTAGGCCCCGGGTGGGTCTTGAACCCATGACCCTGCCAGGCACCCCAGATTCTACTCTTTCTTGCAGACACTTTTATTTGTTTTCTTTATTAACATTTATTTATTTTTGAGAGACACAGCCTGAGCAAGGGACGGGCAGAGAGAGAGGGAGACACAGAATCCAAAGCAGGCTCCAGGCTCCGAGCCATCAGCACAGAGCCCGACACGGCACTCGAACCCACAAATTGCGAGATCATGACCCGAGCCGAAGTCAGACGCTTAACTGACTGGGCCCCCCAGGCACCCCTCTTGCAGACACTTTTAAATGAATAACTCCCGACACATCCAATATATTATTTCTTAAAAAGAAGAAATAATTAAGCGTCATCAGTGAAACAACTGTTGCCCCAAAAACGGAGGAGCAAAATCTAAAATTAAAAGTACAAGGTGGCCCACAGTCCTGGCGGCAGCAAGCAGAGACGGAAGCCGGAGGAAACCTTCCCGGACTGAAACGTGCCACCACAGGCCTGGCCAAGGTGACTCTCCTGAGCCTCCCCACTTACTACAAATGGCAGACACTGGCCCAGAGGGTACCCCAGGAGACACCGAGAGTCCCAAAAGGCCAACACAAAACAGGAAGGGCGCCTCCGTGCACCTCACCTAGCCAGCCTGCTCGCTTTCAATCCCCACACAAAGGGAAAGCGCCGGTCAGTTTCGTTTAGGTGCTTAACGACAACTACACAAGTAAAATACTGAAGCCATTTCCATCGTCAAACCCACCCCCAACGCTGATTCACCATTAAAGCTGCTGATTGAAAGAACCATGTCTAATTAGCTGGAAACTAAGCCGGAGACACACAGGGAAACGTCCAAAAGAAGAAACAAAGAATAGGCCCCTGGATTAGGAAAGGAACTTTGCGGGGGGGGGGGGGGGGGGGGGTCTATACCATCCTATCAAAATCCCCCCTCCACCTTTGTGTCCTCAAAGACCAGACTGTGTGCCGGTAACACCGAATCTTCCACCCAGGCTGTGACCTCCACACCAACGACATACATGAAACCGCTTCAGCTCAGCCAAGGCGAGTCTTCTCGATCACGCGAATTAGGATCTCCCAGATCTGTAAATTTAAAGAGACTCCCAACTAGAAAAAAAACTGCACCTGCTCCCCTTCCGAATCGACGTACAGAGTGGAAAAACTTTCTCCTTTAGGGAAACTGAATGGAAACCAGACCTCCCAAAGTCAGAGTTCGATGAGCACACTGCTGCCACAGGATGGTGACCGAGGGGCAACGTACAACAGTCCTAGATGCTCAGACAGCACCTACTCTCCTTCCCCACGCACTCACGTTCTAGAAATACCCACCTTTAACGATTTCAAAACCGTAAGGCCCATTTTAACACGAGTTTTTGAGTTAATTACCTGATGAGTCGACAAGTATTAAGGCGAGATCTGGTACTGGAAGTAACACTAGACCAACCCTGAGAGGCGCACATTCATTGCCAGACCGCTGACCAATCCCACGTGGGGTGCCGAAGTGAAACGCAACAAAAACCCGGAAAGCCAACGGAGAGCGCTTCGTGAAGGTATTCGTGTCCGTGCAGCATCCATCACCAGAAACTTGTCGTAACCATTCGTAAAATCTCAAAAATACATACAGTAGCAACACCTTGCACATGTGCCCCAGGAGCTGCGCCCAAGAACGCACCGTGTGCCCGAGAGCAAAGGTCCGGACCGGCCAGCGCCCGTGGACAGTGAACGGGCCTCCAGTGAAATACTACGCAGGGGGGAAAAGCAAGAACCCTGCACGAAGCGAGGAAGAGCCTCTGAACGTCACAGGCAAGAAGGCAGTGTCAGAAGGTGCAAAAACCTGTAGGACTCCACGACGTAGCTGAGGGACGGAGGCGGAGGTGGTGAACCGTAACCAACCGCCAACACGAAACACGAGGCCGCTAAGGACTACGCGCACCTGCTTGTCCTTAACCTGACTGCCCCATACCAAGGGGCCACGCCAGCATTCCTCTTTGCCTCTTCCTGTACAGTTTCCTATGTAACTTGTACCAATTCCACGCCTCCCCCGAAAGCACCGAAATTCGCGGATGTGGCAGCGGACCGGACCACACAACACACAAACCGAGCAGTCTTCAACGGAGCCATAAACAAAAATCGTCAACCGCAAACTCTAGGAAAGCACTCTCCTTACGCGCTATGAACCAACTTCAAACGGGGCGACGCATGGGATGGCTGGCACTTGCAGGGCGCCTCCCTACGGCCCCGGCCACGCCACCTGCTGAGACCCTGTCACAGGGCACCCCTGCTCCACAAGTGTTCAAACCGGGTCCACCAAACTCCTCCCCAAAGGGCCCTCTCCAGATCAGGGTCACTCTGGAAACAGGCACGTCTGCACCAGAGTAAAGGCCATCTTTGAACAGGCTTCAAATTAAAAGGCAGAAGATTACACAGTATCAGCCCCCAAGTGTGTGCCCAAAACAAAGCACCAGATATTAATAAAGCCACTACGAGAATCACTCGGTCTGTAAAATTCCAAGGGCTGGAAATAGGAAAGTCTTAATCCACTAAGCATATTAGGGCCTAACGAACTGGATCCAGTACCAAGGTTACCTAGTTCTTCAGAACGGAATTAACCGAGGGAAGGATGCTCATTAAGCACAATCCTTTCAAAGACCGATTTCTCGTTAGGAAACTCCGCGTCGGATGCTCGGCGCGCATCCAGAGCGGCTGGGCGTCCAGGGTTTACCCCCGCACTCCAGCCCCACCAGGAGTGTAACTCCACGCCCGGCCCCGCGCCCTGCCCCGCGCCCGGCCCCGCACCCACCCCCGGGCAGCTAGGGGAGCGCGCCCACTCCTCGCGGCACCTGCCGATGGACCCCCGCAGACGCCCCCGCACCGCGCGCCGCCGCAGCCCGCTCCGGAGGCGACCGGCACAGCGCCGCGGCCCGGGACCCTGAGCACAAAGGCGGCCCCTGCCCCCAGCCCCCGGTGCGCCCAACCCCGCGGCTCGGGCGCCGGGCTCCGACCCCGCCCTCGGCCACGCCCCGGCCCCCGACCCCGACCCGACCCCGCGGTCCGACCCTCCCCGGGTCCCCGCCCCGCCCCCGCCCCGGCCCACCTATGCCGTAGGCCTTGGCGCAGATCCACTGCAGGTTGGCGGCGATCTTGGCGCGGGCCGAGTCGTAGCGGTCCAGGGGCACGATGTCCACGGCACCGTCGGGCGCGGCCTCCATCCTCCTCCAGCCCTCCCCGGCCGGGCAGCCGCCCGCGTCCACCATCTGCACACAAAAAGGCCGCTGCAGCGCGGGCGGCGCCCGGCCTCCGCCGCAACAAAGGCGCCGCGCCCCTCGCTGCGCCGGGACCCGCGAGGGGGCCGGGCCCGCGAGCACCGCGGCCCCCGGGAGGCCGCCCCCGCCCCGGCCTCACCTCACAGCCGCCGCCGCCGCCGCCACCGCGGGTGCTGCTGCTGCATGCTGCGGGGCCGCGCCGGGAGGCCAGGGGGCCCGGAGGCCGGGAGGCCCGGAGGCCGGGGAGGCGGCGAGGTGAGGGGCGCGGGCCGGCCGCGGGCCGGGGCGGGGGGCGCGTGCGCGGGCCGGGGGCAGGGGCGGCGGCGGCGGCGGCGGCGGCGGCCGCTGAGGGGGCGGCCAACCGGCGGGAGCGCGCGCAACGCCGAGGCCCTGCGCACGCGCGGTGGGTGCCGCCCTCCGCCCCGCCCCCGGCCCGTGCTAGCCCCTCCCCTTACCGCACGCGCAGTGGGTCAACCTGCGGCCCCGCCTCCGGCCCGCGCTCGTCCCGCTCATTGCCGCACGCGCAGTGGGAGCGGCCCGCCCCCGGCCCCGCGCTCGCCCCGCCCGCCGCCGCACGCGCATAGGGCCAGACTGCGGCCCCGCCCCTCTCGCCGGGCGCCGGGCGCGGGTCGCGCGGAGCGGGCGGGCGCTGGTGGGCAGGCCCGGGCGGGTTCCGCAGCGGCCCTTTGTCTGGGCAGCGCCTCCTCCGTCCCGGCACCCGGCCGTCCGCACCGGAGGTTCCAGCCGCCGTCCGACGGGCCGACTGCCACCCCGGGAAGGCGACCCCCCGGCCCCTGCACAACCCCGGCGTCTCCCCCTCCCGGAGAGAGGCATTGCTGACGGGGCCGCCCTGCCCACCATCGCGGGGACCCCGAGCCTGCAGCGGGGGGAGGGGGACCTGGTGGGCACCGACCCCGCCCGCGCCTCTGCCGCCCCCTCCCCCCGAGACCTCCAGGCCCAGAGACCCAGGACCCGCGGAGAGCAGGGGCGAGGGCTTCCTGGGTGGGGATCCCGGGGCGGGGAACCGCCGCCCTGAGCCCGAACGTGGAGCCCGCGGTCATTGCACAAGCACCCAGCGGAGAGCCCCGGTGGAGGTCGCGCCGGGGGCAGGGGCGGCCAAGGACAGACGCGCGGGGGTGGGGGGTGAGGGTAGGCGGGGGCCGGGCAGTCCCGGCACGTGGGCGACAGGGACGCCTACTAGTCCAAAGCCAGACTAGGAGAGGGGCTGGGGACGGGGGATGCTGGCCGGTCAGAATTGGGAGCTCCAACCCCTTCCCCCGGACGGGCAGCCAAAGAGTGACTGTGAACACAGTGGGGAAAGCGTGTGAAAGACCCCGTCGAGGTCAAGGAAGAGGGGGTGGGCAGGGCACGGAATTCAGCAGGGACACCCCCCCCCCCGATGTGGACCCTGGAGCGGGAGAGAAGGAATGGGGGTCAAGGGTGACTGTTAGGGTCTCGGTATTGATCCTGTATCCTGCAACCTTGATGGACGTGTTATCAATTCCGACAGTTTTTCAGCCTATCCCTAAACCTGATTCCTACACACAAGATGATGACCTCGGTGATCGAAACTAGTCGTACCTCTTACCTTTGAATCCCCGCGTCGTGTATTTCTTCCTCTTACCTAACGGCCTGGCCACAGCCTCCAGTAGAGTCACATTCTAGTCTTGTTTCTGGGCTTAGACCAAAAGCATCCGGTCAGCCACTGCGGAGTGCCCTGTCAAATGTGGCTTTTCTGCGTGAATCAGGTTGGGGAGTTTCCCCTCTATTCCTGTTTTGTTGAGAGTTTTATCACGAAAGGGTGTTAGGTTTTGTCCGGTGCTTTTTTGTGATTATTGAGATGATCCCGTGAGGCCCTTTTATTCATCCCATTGATGTGGTATATTTAATTGATTTGATTTTCGGATACTCAACCAGCCTCACAATTCCTGAGACAAATCCCACCTTGCCGTAGTATATAATTTTTTTTTCAAGTGTGGCAAGTCAGTTTGGGGTTTGGGTTTTTTTGTTGTCGTCGTCGTTGTTTGTAACTTTACTGAGATATAGTTGACATACAACACTGTAAGTTTAAGCTGTACCACGTGACAATTTGGTACATGTGTAATACACAGCACAGGTAGTACTTACATTTAGGTACGTATTGTGAAATGATTACCACGGTCAGGTTAGTTAACATCCATACCCCACCTGGTTACCGTGTGTGTGTGTGTGTGTGTGTGTGTGTGTGTGTGTGTTGAGAACATTTAACATTTACTCTCTTAGCAACCTTCAAGGGTACAGTTAAGTATTGAATGGCCAGCATGCTATACATTACATCCCCAAAAGTTACTCCTCTTAAAACTGTTAAGTTGGTAACGATTTTGACCGAAATCTTCCCATTTCCCCCACCTCCCAGCCCCTGCCAACCACAGATCTACTCTCTGTTTCTGTACGAGTTTGGTTTCTGGATTCCACATGTCAGTGAGGTCATGCAGTGTTTGTCTTTCTCTGATTTATTTCACTTAGCGTAATGCGCTGGGGGCTTATCCGTGTTGTCACAAATGACAGGATTTTCTTTTTTATGACTGTATTCGTATATTTCATTCGTGCATGTGAGATATACGTGTATATGTGTATAAAAATGTAAAATCCCATGCTCTGTCTCTCTCTGTCTCAAAAATAAATAAACATTAAAAAAAATAAAAGAAAAATTTAAAAAAAAAATGTAAAATCCGCTGATGGACGCTCAGGCTGTTTCCATGTCTTGGCTCTTGTGAATAATGCTGTAATGAACATGGGGGAGCGGGTATTTTTTCAAATTAGTAGTTTTGTTTCCTTTGGATAAATACCAAGCAGTAGAATTGCTAGATCATAAGGTGGTTCTGTTTTTAATTTTTGAGGAACCTCCATACAGTTCTCCACAGTGGCTGCACCACCATTCCCACCCACAGTGCACAGGGTTCCCCTTTGTCCACATCCTCGCCAACACCCGTCAGCTCTTCCATTTTTGATTGTAGCCATTCTGACAGGGTGGGTGAGGTGATAACTCCTTGTGGTTTTGATTAGCATTTCCCTGATGATCAGTGACGTTGAGCACCTTTTCATGTACATGTTGGCCATTTATATGTCTTCCTTGTGTTTTTTCTTTGTTTTTTAATGATTATTTCTGAGAGAGTGAGTGGGGAAGGGGCAGAGAGAGAGGAAGACACAGAATCCCAAGCAGGCTCCAGGCTCCAAGCTGTCAGCACAGAGCCCGGCACGGGGCTCGAACCCACTAACCGTGGGATCATGACCTGAGCCGAAGTCGGACGTTTAACTGACCGAGCCCCCCAGGCACCCCTATATATGTCCTCTTTGGGAAAATGTCCAGATCCTTTGCCAATTTTTTAAATTGGATTATTTGTTTGGGAGTACTTAAATATTTTTGGAAGAGTTTGAGAAAGACTGATGTTAATTCTTAAACTGTTGGGTGGAATTCACCAGTAAAACCATCTGGTCCTGAGCTTTTCTTTGTTGGGAGATTTTCGATGACGTTTTCAATCTCACTATTGGTGTGTCCAGATTGTCTATGCGTGATTCAGGTTTGGTACGCTCTACGTTTCCAGGAATTTATCCATTTCTTCTAGGCTATCCAGTTTGTGCCATATAATTGTCCACACTAGTCCCTTATGATCTTTTGTATTTCTGTGGTGTCTCTTGTAATGTCTCCTCTTTCGTTTTTACTTTTGTTGATTTGAGTCCTTTTTTTTCTTGGTTAATCTAGCAAAAGGTTTGTCAGTTTTGTTTATCTTTTCAAAACACCAGCTTCCTTGATTTCTTTCCTATTGTTTTTCTAGTTCCTATTTCATTTATTTGTGCTCTAATTATCTTTATTACTTCCTTCATTCTGCTAACGCTGGGCTTAGCTTTTTCTTCTTGTATTTCCTTGAGGCGTAAAGTTAAGGTGTTTATTTGAGATCTTTCCTTTTTTCTTAATGTAGGCATTCGTCTCTATAAACGTCCCTCTTGGAACTGCTTTTGTTCCAGGCCGTCAATTTTGGTATGTTGTGTTTCGTGTGTCTCAGGATACTTTCTGATTTCCTTTTTTATTTCTTCTTTGACCCATTGGTTGTTGGTGTGTGTTGTTTAATTTCAAGGTATTTGTAAATTCTCTGCTTGTCCTTCTGTTACTGATTTCTAGCCATGGTGGTCATAAACGATACTTGATGTGATTTCAGTCCCCTTCACTATGTTAAGACTCGCTTTGTAGGCCAGCATGTGATCTGTCCTGGAGGGTTGGTCTACAGTGTGGTTCAAATACACTGTTTCCTTCCCGACTCTCTCTGGACACTCTATCCAGTGCTGAAGGTGGGGCATTAAAGTCTCTCCTGTATACTGGATGTCTTTTTCCCTTGATTTCTGTTACTATTTATCTCAAATATTTAGGTGCTCTGTGTTCTTGTTGGGTACACACACACTCTATGTGTGTGTGTATATACATATATACATACACACACACATATGTAGTATTTACCATTGTTATATCTTCTTGATGAACTGACCCCATTATCACTGTACAACGACCTTCTCTGTCTCTTGTGACCAATTGTGACTGACAGTCTGTCTTATGTGATATGAGCACAGCCTCTCCTGCTATCACTGGCTTTCCGTGTGTAAGGCATGTCTTCTCGTGTCCCGTCACTCTCAGCCCTTGTGTGTCCTTAGAGCCAAAGTGAGTCTCTTAGAGGCAGCAGGCTGTTGGATCTTGTTTTTTAATCCGTTCAGCCAGGATATGTCCTATGTTTGGAAAAGTTAACCCATTTACATTTAAAGTAATTATTGATTGGTAAGAACTCAGAATTGCCACCTTGTTCATCGTTTTGTATTATTTTGTGCTTTTATTCCTCTCTCGCTGTCTGCGTTTGTGGTTTATTTTTTGCAGTGGTATGCTTTTTTTTATCTGTTAAGAAGATATAACAGTCTATATATTTTTTTAAGTCATCTCTAGGTCCAACGTGGGGCTTGAACTCAGTGCCCCGAGACTGGGAGTCGCACGCTCCACTGACTGAGCCAGCCGGGCACCCCCAAAACAGTGTGTTTTGAGGTGACAACCCACCTTCGGTCAGCAGTCAGGTACAAGAGCCCCACGCTGTTACTTCTCTCCCCCCCCATTTTATGCCATTAACATCACACTTTGCACCTCTGCGTATCGAGCATCCATTTACAAATTACCATTCCTGCTGTGAGTTTTAGTACCACTGCCTCGTCTTAAGTGTAACACAGGAGACGGGAGTGATTCACGTGCCCATCACAGTGTCGGGTGTTCTGAATTTGACTAAACACTTACCTTTACCCGTGAGGTTTACCCTTGTATTTGTTTCTGTGTTGCCGCTTAGCAGTCTTTCCTTCCCACCTGAAGAGCTCGTTCTGCCTGTGTCCTGAGGCAAGTTAGTGGTGACGAACTCCCGTGGCTTGTGTTGGTCCGGAAGTCCTCACCTGTGCCCGGCTCTGAAGGACTGAACGGAGCACACGCCTCTTCCAGGCTGCAAAGACTGGTTTGGGCAGGCGAACGCAGCTGCCCCTGGCTCAGGACGGCGGGATCCCCTCCGCTAGTGCAGTGGTTGGGGGAGGAGCGGGGTTAGGGGCTGGGGCTGCGGTGGGGCCCTCGGGTAGCCGCTGTGACCGTCACCGAAACCCGGTTCGCCTCCTGGTGGGCGTCGAGCCAAAACGCAGGAAGAGGAAGGGTTTCACTTGCAACGGGTAAAGGGGCTTTCCCAGAGCAGTGTCTCCCCACACAACAAAATTGGAGAAATAGCGTTTCAACATTTATTTATTTTGAGAGAGAGAATCCCAGGCAGGCTCCGCTCTGTCGGCGCAGAGCCCAACACGGGCCTCGAACCCACGAACCGTGAGGTCATGACCTGAGCCAAAAACCAAGAGTCAGAAGCTTCACCACTTAACCCACCGAGCCCCCCCCCAGGCGCCCCGGAAACCGGGGACCTTTTAAGCTAAGGGTCCGTGCGTATTCACGAAGGGGCTCGCGCAGTGGGGAACACAGCACAGAATCGGGGCAGAAGTCCTCTTGAGGTGACCGCGTGCCAGTGACGGTCCCAGGGCGCCAGGGATCGGCGCCCTCGGTTCTGGCTCCAGACGGCCCGGGATCCGAGTGTCAGAAGGGTTCAGATCTGCGAAGATAACTGGGTCAGGTCAGTCTTCACTCTGGGTCCCGACTAGGCCTTTTCCTGCCCTGACGGTGACATTCGCTCTTACGTTTTGTTCACAAGACGGCCGGGGGGCTGACACGTCCTTATGCCGAGAAAGCTGTCTGTCTGTGTTTTCTGCTCGTCACCAGGTGCACAGAAGGTGCCCCCACCACATCCCTGGGAGGACTCCGGCCAGGTCACCAGGAGGGCCCCAGATGGGCTGGCTGAGTCCCCGCCCCCTCCAGGCTCCACAGCCGCCACCGAGGTCTGCAGACCCGGCTTTGCAGGCCCAGATGGGTATGTCTCCCGCCAGGTTCCTGGGCAGCCTGGGCTGGTCCCTGCCAGTCGGAGGGGCTGCAGCCGAGTGTAGGGCCCCCTCAGTATCTCGGGGGCACAGATGGGAGTGCATCCCGCCGTGTCCCTGTACCTGCAGGACTGCTCGGGGGCTGGGCCCGGTCACGGGCCCCTCCGGTGTCCATAGCCACGATGAGGTCTGTGTCCTGTTGCCAAGGCATAGCTGGGAGTGACCCCTTCCAGGCCCCTTGGCCAGTGGTGCTCCTGGCCCAGTGTCGGACGGGGCTGTAGCCGAGGCCCAGGGATGAGCTTTTGTGGGGTCTGTGGCCAGGACCTGAGCTTGGGGCAAGTCAGCTGCCGGGGCATGAGTCTGCCTTCCCCAGTCTCCTCTGTCTGGGGCTGCGCCGGACCCCACAGCCCCCACCAAGGCACCTTTGTCTACGAATGGATGCCCCCTTGGCGCAGGTCAGCGGGGGCCCCGGAGGGGGGCGTCTTACTCGGCCGTCTTGCCCGTGGCGCTCCCGTGTACCTGTCTGCTTGCACGTTCCCGGACCCGGTTTACCACGGCTGCCTTGGAGGTCGTGTGTCCATGTTCCTGAGACACGGGCCTAGTGCGGTGATGTCTTTGTCTGGCGTGGTGTCAGGGTAACGTTGGCCTCCTAAAAGGAGTCAGAAGTGTTCTCTCCCCTCGTAGTTTCTGAAAAGTGCGTGGAGAGCCGGTGCTATGCACTCCTCTGTAGGTGTCGGGCAGGGCTGAGCATCGAAGCCTCCGGACCCAGGCTTCCCTCCGTCGCTGGTGTTCGATCGAGAATTCTCCCTCTTGTTCGGGGTCCGCTCAGATCGTCTGTTTCTTCGTCGGTGGTTTCGGTGATCTGTGTCGTCCTGGGAATTCACCCTTCCATCTCAGTGCGAGGACTTGGTCCTAAGAATTCTAAAGGCCAAGTTACCCTGCCCCGAGATGGCAGAGGGAGGGTGCAGCAGCCCGGGGGAAGGGGCAGGGGCTGGTGCAGCTTTGGACACATCAAGTTCGAGATGCCCACTGGACCCCAAGTGGAAAAGCTCCCCGGGTGGCCCAGGGAGGGCGCAGAGAGGGCACTGCCAGGCGTGGAGGAAGGGGCGTGACGGGGAGAGGAGGCGCCATGGGACCCGTCGCCCCGGGCAGCGGGCAGCCTGGGTCCTGCGTTTGGGCCTGGAGGCTGGGGTGAAGCCATCCCCGAGGAGGGCTGATCTGCTGAGAAGCTGGGCCTGGGACTCGGCGATGCCCTGAGGGCCCCTGACGGGCAGGGTTGTGGACTGGCAGAGGCAGTGCGGAGGGAGGTACCCCCACCCCCCTCCCCCGGGCAAAGAATGGCGGATAAACGGAGCGGTGGCCCCGGGCAGTGCGTGTGCCCCGAGGCGCCTGTGTTTTCAGGGCGGGAGAGGCTACGGCCAGTGGGTGCCAGACACACTGGGACTGGTGCAGCGAGGGGAACCCGATGACGCTGGACGGTCGCCGGCGTCCTTCCTCCCCGGGCAGGAGAGGGGCCGGTCACCGGTCTGCGGGTGCGGGGACGGCGACGGGAGGAGGCCCAGGACAGGCGTCTGGGTGGGTGGGAGCGGGAGGGCCCTGCGATGGCCCCCACGACCGGGCAGCCGCGAGGGGCTTCTCCCCGCGGACACCAGGGCCGGTGGCGCAGGCCCGTGTCCCCTCTGCGAGTGTGACAGTGCGTGTGGGCTTCAGGGGGGTGGAGCAGGGGAGGGTCCGGCAAGGGGGTGGCTGGGGCCTGGACCGCGGCTGGGGACCTGGCGGTGTCAGAGGGCACGGCGCGGAAAGAGTGGAGAGGCTCCGCCCGGTGCGGCAGGGCTGCGTGTGTAGGCATCAGCGCGACCACACTCCGGAAGGATCGGTGCCTCCCCGCTCCGTGGTTTGGTTTTATTTCTGGATAACTCCTCAACGTGAAGGAGCCCCTGGCACAGGCTTCCGGGCGTTGCTGGAAGGCGTAGCCTGGGACGCACCGTGTCTGAGCCACAATTGCAGACAGACTGCCCGACGGCCCAAACCGGACCTGCTCGTGCGCGTCTGAGGGGGTGTGTTTGCAGAAGCAGTGACTTGTTCGGGAGCCATCCAGACTCCGAGGGGGCGGTGGGACTTGCTCCCCCCTGGCCAGCTCGGGGTGGGGGGGGAGGCTGTGGGGAGAGACCCGAGGCGGGGTTCCGGCTCCCATCCCCCCCCCGGGGCCCCTCCCCTCCGAGTGTGAGCCCGTGGGTCACTGCGCTGGGCCCCTCGGAAGTCCAGCGAGGACAGAAGGAAGCAAATTCTCTTCCAGCAGCCGGCGGCCCGACCCCACCAGGTGCCTTGGCCCGAGCTCCAGCCCCGCCCCCCGCAGCCCCAGTGCCCTCCCGCCCTGCAGAAGGACCACCACCGTCCTCGGGTTCCACCCGCTCCCCTGCTTCTGCCACTTTCTGCCCGGAGGCGTCTGTAAGCCCCCAAGTGCCCGTGCTGCTGGGACGCAGAGCACAGGCCACCAAGCGAGGGGGCAGCCTGGCTCCCGCCTCGTTGTCAGAACGGACGGGTGAAGGTGGCGGTCACGTCGAGCTGGCTTCCCGAAGGCGCCACCTGAGCGAAAGGCCAGCTTAACCTCTCCTCAGCTTGGCAGCCGTCCCTCCGTTACGGAAAGTTTAAACTGACATCTTTCCGTTTTCCGTGTTGATCCCATCAAATCCAGCACGTCTCGGTTTTTCTGTGACATAAACGGGCAGGGAGTCCCGCTGACACGGGTGTCTTGGGGCCCTGGCGGCCATCTAGGGCGTCCACGCGCCCCGTGGTCGGGCCCACGGGTTCACGGGCACATTCCCATCCCGTATCCGGGAAGGAAGATTTTGTTACAAAAGAAAGAATTTTTGCTGGGGCAAAATAGGCCAGTCTCTTGGCTTTTTCCTCTTTTTGAACGTTGAGAATAGGTCAAAATAAAGCAAAACCCCGGGAGGGCTGCGTTCGGGGACGTTCTGATGGCAGTTCGCCTGTGGAGACACATCCTCCGGGCTCGATCAGGGCAGCGGCTCAGCCCTGCCCGAAGCCTCCCGAGTGTCACCGAGGGCACCAGGGGCCTGGTGCAGACCCGAGTGGAATGACCGATCCATTGACGGACCCGCCGAGCAAGGCCTCCCAGGCCGCCTGCAGACGGCCGCCCCTCCGCGAGCCCTTGGCGCCCCCCGCCAGGGACCCCATCGCCCGGCCCTCCAGGGCTCCTGCCTGCCTTCGGGATCGTCTGACCCCGCCCCGCCTTGTTGCTGCCCCCACCTTGCTCCTAGACATAGCCGACGGGCAGGCCGCACCCTCTGGGCTCCTCGCCAGCGAAATAGTGCAGTGGGCTGAACCTGACCCCCAGGATGCCCACGTCCTACCCACCAGAACCCGTGGATGTGCTGCCCGGGGCGGCAAGAGGGGCTTCGTGGACGGCACTAGGTTCAGGACCTCGAGGTGGGGGACTGTCCCGGGTTTCCCCGGTGGGCCTGGGCACAGGGTTCCTCTGTGGGCCGGGGGTGTGTCCCCCACAGTCGCCCCAAGGTGAAGGTGTGAGAACTCGGGGCCTTTGGAGGGGGGAGCGGGTCGTGGGGTGGGGCCTCGGGGGAGGGACCCCAGAGTCCCGCTGGAGGGCAGTGAGCAGCCAGCGTCACCAGGCCCGCGGTCATACGGGGGACCAAGAGGGTCCCGGTCACAGGGAGACGCTGCTGGCCTTGGCCGTGGAGGCAGGGCCACCAGCCAAGCACTGGAAACCTCTGTCTAGCAGCCTGAAAGGCAAGGAGGCCGAGCTCCCCGGGCCCCGGGAGGGACCAGCCTGCCCCACTCAGACCGTGGCCCGTGAGGCCCATGCTGCCCGCTGGCCTCCGGAGCTGCGGGCTCCACTGCTGAGTTTGTGGCGTCTTACAGGGCAGCCCGGGACTCCCATGCACAAGGTCACCAACGCCTTCCCCGAGACGCTCAGCATGGCGTGGCCGCCCAGCCGCATGGGACACGGGCGGGCACGTCCAGGGCCCGGGGCCTCCTCCCCCCCTGGGACGCCGTCCGCCACACTGGCCCCCTGTCCAGCCGGGAGGCCCCTGCTCGGGGCTGTGTCCCTGGCCCCTTAGGTCGGTCGCCTCGGCTTCTCCCTCCGGAGAGACGCGTGACAGATGACGTTCATATACGTGACATGCTCCACGGGGTGTCTAGGGTAATCGTAACTCCCAGCTATGACGTGATAAAAAAGTACCGCGCCTTTGTCTCTGGCTCTTGGCACACAGCTCCTAAAACCCTTGGATTTAGGGGTGACACAAGTGTGCTCTGTGCGCTGCTGAGGGGAGTGGGGTGCGTCTAAGGGGCTTCGGCCTGCGGCTGCGCAAGACCGGGCGCGGGTCGGGGGCCGGCCGCCCAGCCCCAGCCCCAGCCCCAGCCCCGCTGCGGGTGGGGACGGGAGACTGAGTCCAGCACCTCGGCCCAGGACACCGCCAACCACGCCAGTGCAGCGAGGCCTCCGGGAAAGCGCCTACCGACAGGGTCCAGGGTGGCGCGCCCCAACCGCACGGGGCCGGGAGGTCCGGGGCCCACCGTCCTCCCAGACCTCGGCCTGCGTGCCTCCGATCGGCAGCTACCTGTACCCGTTAAACAGGTGATGGCGAGGGAAGTGTTTTCCAGAGTTCCAGCAAACTGAAATGGGGGGTTGTGGGGACTGTTGTAGCTGGTGTCTGGAAGGGGGCAGTCCCACGGGGCAACTCCAGGGGGTCTGAATTGTAGGATCTCCCGCCGGTGTCCGGGAGCCGGAGAACAGGTTGTCTGGGGAGGGGACCCCACATACTAGGTGTCAGAAGCGTTGGAGTAAAAACAGGTGGACGGGCGCCTGGGGGACTCCGTCGGCTAAGTAGCCGACCCTTGGTTTCGGCTCAGGTCACGATCTCACGGTTCACGAGTTCGAGCCCCGTGTCGGGCTCTCTGCTGTCAGCACGGGGCCTGCTTGGGATCCTCTGGCCCCTCCCCCGTTTGTGCCACCCCGCTCAAAACTAAAGAAGACATTAAAAATAAACCAGATGGACAGTGTGCATGCAAGCTCTGACCACACGCTGGGACGGGAAATCGGCCTGCCCGCCCTCACGGGCCTGTGACGGAAACGTGACCTTTCCTACACCAAGGACCTGGGCGGCAGTGGTGCCCGGGGCCCTACCTCCTGCAGAAGTCCCATCTCCCCATCCTGCCCCACCACTGCGATGTCACCGGTACCAGCGGGCCCGTCGCAGACGCAAAATGACCCGTCAGGCGAGCCCCGAGGTCTCAGCGTGACGCGCTGATAAGGAAGCCCCCACATGGGACACCGCGATCCAGAGGCATTTTGATAACAGGGTTTCAAAAGTACAACGCGTCCGCACAATGAAATCCTGTGAAAGGGCATAAAGGTGCCGGGTCCCAAAGCAGGAGTGGAGCACTGACCCACTACAACCTGGGCAGACGCGGATCCAAGAGGCCAAGCGACGGGAGCCAGACGGAGACCGAGCCCCCGGGCTCCGTTCCTGTGAACCGTCCAGAGCGGGCAGACCGTGGCCGCGGGGAAACGCGGGCAGGAGGTGGATGACTGCTTCATGGGTGTGGGGACGGCCACGGGACTCTGCTGAGAACTCTGGGTCACGTGCTGCGGAAGGGAGTTCTGGGAACCAGACCTCACCAGAAAACTGGCTGAAAACAGGCAAAAGTGACCCTGCCAGGGAGCAGAGGGGGCTGGGGACCCGTGGCCTGTGTCCTGGCCTGGATGGCGGGCTCGGAGATGACGCAGCCAGCCGCACGGTCCAGCATCGTCCACGTGTAAGTTCATATTTCAACTAAGAAATCAAAAAGTGGGGCTCCCGGCTGGCTCAGCTGGCGGGATGTGCAACTCTTGGTCTTGGGGTCCTGAGTTCGAGTCCCCCCATGTTTGGGGTAGAGATTACTAAAAACAAAAGTGGCTTAAACAATAAACAATGGCTTAAAAAAAAAAAGGAGGGGACACAGAGCAAATGAGTGAACGTACTACGGGGCCAGGGGCCAGAGTCCCATGTGGAGAAGGGACATACATGGATGGACAGTGGGACAGTGAGGAAGGCCCTGTGTGGCTGGATTTAGCTGAGGATATTGGTTTAAATCAATGATTGTTTAAAAAAATTCCTGGGTCTTGGGGTGCCTGGGTGGCTCAGTCAGTTAAGCATCCGACTCTGGATTTCGGCTCAGGTCCAAATCTCACGGTGCCTGGGATTGAGCCCTGCATCCGGCTCTGCACTGACAGTGTAGAGTCTGCTTAGGATTCTTTCTTGCTCTCTCTGCCCGCCCCTACTCTCTCTCCCTCAAAAATAAATAAATAAAAACTTAAAAAAAAAAAAAAAGCAAAAGCATCATCACAGAACCTGGTTTTGACAGTCTTAATTGAATATATTTGAGATCAAAGGTTTTGCTTTTTGTTTTCCGACCCTCTTCTGGACCCCAAACCCATGGCGAACCCCCGAATGCATCCTTGCGACCCTCGGGACACACACTTTCCTGTGTTCTTCTCGGGTGCGCACGGGGGGGGGGGGGGGGGCAGTGTGCCGCCTGCGCTCTGATCAGGGAGGGGGGAGCCGTCCCATCCCTGCACTAGCACCGGGGCTCAGGCGGCTTCCCGTGGGCACCTTTCACTCCAGTAAAAAGTTAAAGGTGGGGGGGCGCCTGTGGGGTTCAGGTGGCTGAGTGTCCAACTTCGGCTCAGGTCATGATCTCACGGTTTGTGGGTTCGAGCCCCGCGTCGGGCTCTGTGCTGACAGCTCAGCTCTCTCTGTCCCTCCCCCACTTGTGTATGCGCGCTCTCTCTCTCAAAATAAACAATTAAAAAGGGGGGTAATGGGGGCGCCTGGGTGGCTCAGTCCGTCGGTTAAGCATCTGACTTCGGCTCAGGTCATGATCTCGCGGTCCGTGAGTTGGAGCCCCGCATCAGGCTCCGTGCTGACAACTTGGAGCCTGGAGCCTGTTTCGGATTCTGCCTCTCCCTCTCTCTCTGCCCCTCCCCTGCTCACACTCTGTCTCTGTCTCAAAAATAAATAAAACGTTAAAAAAAAATTTAAATAAATAAATCAAAAGGGGGGTAATATCCTTAAACTTACAGGAAATGATTTCCTCAACACAGACTTAAAACATCAGAAAGTCACCACCACCCAGACCCGGCTCGTCTGAGGGTAAACGGACTTCACCCCGGAAGGCAGGGGGGATGGCGTCGGGCCGCGTTCCTGGGTGGTGGTCCCTGGACGGCAGCGTTTGGACCCGAGGCCTGCGGCTGAGGACGGTGTTCTTACTGGGCACCTCTAACTTAGGAAAACGCCCCCGAAGGGGCGTCTGCCGGGCGCCCTGGCACGTCCTCCAGGGAGGCGACCCTGCGTCAGCGCCCGGTGTGATAACTGGCAGGGACGAGCAGGAGAGATCCCGTCACGTCGTCCAGCTGCGGCCGGTCCTTGCGGGCCAGGGCTGGGATGTGCGGGCACAGGACGCTGCATGGGCGCCCGTGTCCCGGCTGGACGGTTGGAGGGGGACAAGCACGTTCCCGCTCGGACCCGGAAAAGCCTCGCGGCAGGGCACAGAGGGGCCCCCACCCCCACCCCGTGGGCCCGTGCTTGGTAGCAGAGGCCGCTCCGGGGGCCCAGTGGACGGGACAGGCCCACGTGGAGGTCCCGGGGACGTCCCGGCCGGGGCAGGGGACCACATGCCGTGACTGAGTGCCTGGCGGAAAGCCCCGGTGCCAGGAGGAGGGCAGAGACCCATCTTCCCAGGAGGACCGACGTGCCACGCTTCACAGACACAAGTGGATGGTCCCGGGCGGAGAGCGCCGGAGACGGGGGTGGGGCGGGGTGGGGCACAGGGGCCGATGGGAAGGGGGCCCGGGGGACGGCAGCCCAGGCTTCCACACGTTTCCCGGAGCCCCTCTGAGACCGCCACGGGCTCCCAGCACCGTGCTCACACCACACCGCCGAGGTGCCAGCAACGGGGTGATGGGGTGGACCCTGACTCCTCACCAGGCGGGAGGCCGTGGGCCAGGGAGGCCCTGACGCGACACCCAGCAACGGCCAGGGCCGGGCTCTTCTGGAACACTCACCTGATGATCCAGAAGCATTTCACGAGTGAGCTGGGCAGAACTGCTGGCCGAGCCCCCTTCGGTGGGACCTTTTCATTTTGGAAGCAAACGCTCTTGAGAAGGATGCGTTCTCCAGATGCACCCTATCTCTGCTGCTCGGAGCAGACGCTCCCCTTCCCTGGGGCCCACATCTGACTTAAGATAGCCGCCCAGTTCCCAGAGGGAGAATGTGCGGCGAGGGCCGTTCCGGGGACAATCCGATGGCCCGTGGACCCCACACCCTCCATTACCTGCTGCCACTCAGGAAGGGATGGCGAGGGCAACGGGAGGCAACAGGGAGAGTCCCCGGGCCTGAGCGCCAACTGGGAGCCCCCACGTTCCTGGTCTGGGCAAAGGAAGGAAACCCTGGGGCGCAGGCCTGCGGGGGGCTGCTGGGGCTTGTACCCAGCGCGGGCCAGCGGCCTCCCTCCCCGGCTTCAGTGCCCTCTCCCCTAGGGAGGACGCGCTCGGGTCAGGCCAGTACCCAGCGTCCTGGCCAGAAATGCCACCCGGTTCCAAACCGGCTTTGAAGGTGAAGCCTTGAGGGGACGCTGCACCGGGAAGGGGCCTCTTGATAAACATCGGGCTTCGTCACCCCTGCCACAGCCCCCTGCGAAGGAGTCGAGAGCCTGCGAGAGGGCGGGGCATGCGGGAGGGGTGCCCAGAGGGCAAAGAGGAACCCCCAGCGCGCTCCTTCTCGTCCTCCTCGCCCCGGGCCTCCCACACACCTGCCCCGAGCCCAGGCCTCCCAACAATGTGCGGTGCCTCATCCACCGGGTGCCCAGCTCCCCTCGGCCCGCCAGGCATCACGAGCTCCCCCCTCCCTGCACTGCCCGCACCTAGAGACCAGCTCCGCCTTGAGCACACAGCCCTTTGCACTAGCTCCCCTGGAATCGCCCCAGAACGTGGCCGAGCTGGTCCAGGAAGCCTGCACTTGGCAGTGTCTAGAATGTCATCAAGCCCTGGCCCATCCCGGGAGCCCCAGGATTTAGGTCACAAACCGTTAACCTTTGCTTCGGTCTGGTGGCCTGAGCGCGAGGCCATCGAGGGCAGAGTGACAACTCACAGGCGCAGGAAACGACAGCGTCACTTTTCCTTCCACGATGGCCATGCTGGAGACGTCCGTTCTATCCAATTCAAATTGCTATCTTTAGGGGAGCCTGGATGGCGCAGTCGGTTGAGCGTCCGACTTCAGCCAGGTCACGATCTCGCGGTCCGTGAGTTCGAGCCCCGCGTCGGGCTCTGGGCTGACGGCTCAGAGCCTGGAGCCTGTTTCCGATTCTGTGTCTCCCTCTCTCTCTGCCCCTCCCCCGTTCATGCTCTGTCTCTCTCTGTCCCAAAAATAAATAAAAAACGTTGAAAAAAAAAATTAAAACAAAAACAAAAACAAAACCCAAAAAACAACAAAAAAACAAATTGCTATCTTTATTTTTCACACTCCTGTTACGGCATTAGGTGGGCTTTTCTTTTTCTTTTTTTTAATGTTTATTTTTGAGAGAGAGAGACAGAGCATGAATGGGGGAGGGTCAGAGAGAGGGAGACACAGAATCGGAAACAGGCTCCAGGCTCTGAGCTGTCTGCACAGAGCCCGACATGGGGCTCGAACTCACAGACTGTAGATCACGACCTGAGCCAAAGTCGGAGGCTTAACTGACTGAGCCACCACCTGGGCACGCCTTGAATTTTCAAACCATGCGTGGAATTAGGTTATATTTTCTCAAACTCTCCTTGCAGACACTGAAGCAGATATCATGAGATGTCTGTTACAGAGGGGGCAGGAGTCCAGCTGGCGGCGAGCAGACCCCTGCCTGCCCTGGCAGCATGGCCGCCCGGGGACAGGCTGGGGGACGGAATAGTTCGGCCGCCTCTCCCCTTGGACAGAGACCTGCGCCACCGGCCGTGCACCGAGGCCTCTCCTCGGCCTTTCCCACCCACCGGGCCACGCCTGAGACAGGCGTGAGGCTCTCAGGAAGACGGACCACGGTGGGGAAAGGGCCTCGCCCCGCAGTCCGCACACGCGTGCACTGGTGACACGCCAGCAATGTCCTTCTGCAGGCGCGTAGGGCAGGCCCTCATGAGTCACAAGGGCCGCAGCTCCCCACGCCCGGGGGGCCACAGCACAGGTCCCCAAGCAGGGAGGGAAGCCTTGCAGGAGCCGGAGCCCAGACAGGCCATCGGCCCCCCGGGGAGGGCACCAAGAGCTGCTGCCGCCCGACAGAAACCAACCCCCAACAGGCAACACGGCCGTGTCGGTCAGAGAACAGGCTCCGAGCCAGGGTCGGACACGCTTTCCCTCCTGAGGAATGTCCTTACACAGTGGACAGAAAAGAAGGTGCACGGGGTGGCCTGAGGCCTGGCCCACGAGGCGGTCCACAGCCGCCACGCCGCAGGGCCGGCCCCGGGGTGTTGCCTTCGAGCGGTTCGACCAGGAATGTGCTTCCACAGGGAGACTGCAAAGCGCACCGCCCCTTGAGTGGGGCTCGGAGTCTGGGGCACGGAGGCCACGGCCCCGTGGCTCACTGCTTTGCCGTGAGGCAGAGGAGAAAGTCACGAGGCCTAAGAACCCTTCCAGTCGGTCGCTTTAAAGACAGGGCACAAATAATGGAGTGCAGGGCACATCCCTGGTGCTTCGGGAGCAGCTGGGACTGTATTTTTTTTTTTTTTTATTGCTTACTTATTTTGAGAGAGAGAGAACAAATCCCAAGCACACTCCGTGCTGTCAGTGCGGAGATCTATATGGGGCTCGAATTCACGAAGCTTGAGATCATGACCTGAGCCGGAATCAAGAGTCGGAAGCTTAACCGACTGAGCCCCCAGGCGCCCCTCGGTGGAGACCGCCTCAGGCTTAGAAAATGTGAGATTCGCTACCTGTAAAAATTTTTACTATTCTGTCCACAAGTTCTAAGTCTGAATCAAAAGAATGAGAAAAACCCAGATCTACGGAAAGAAACATTTCCTTACGACACCTGTGCTCAGCTGAGCGGGGCGGGCGAGCGGCGGAGGCCCCGGGGCAGCGAGGTGGCCCCCAGCCCGCGCAGCCGACAGCCGAGCGCACCCAGGTCTGGGCCCAGGCAGGTGGGGCCGCTGCAAAGACGAGTTCAGAAAAACATGTGAAAAATGCGTCAAGCAGTAAGTAACGAGCAGCATTGAAAAAAAAAAGCAAAGCGCTAACCCATTTTCTCATTCTGCAACGCGAGTAACGTTTACAAAGGAAAGGCAGCCCCACGGGCATCCGGTCCGCCCTCGGAGGCCTGGGAGCGCTCGCCGGGCCCATACAGACCGTCCGCTCCAGTCGGAACCGCCGTTCTGCCCCCAGGACGCGAGCCCGGGCAGCCCGCCACGCCGAGGGGGCAGCGACTGCCCGGAGCGGGACAGGCGCGGCGGGCGTGCTTTGTCGGGAGCGCACAAGCCCCTCTCCGGCGCTAAAGTCACACTATGACAATAGCAAAAAGGGAATTTATTTATTAAAGAAAAATCATCTGTGATTTCCTCTACATAAGTTAGTACTGACTTCACACTTTGGGTCGAAACATGCCTTCTTCCAAGTGACAAGCAGCGCCTGCGGGTCGGGTCAAAGAGCGTTTCCAGAGCCCAGAGGGACACCGTGGAGGGAGGGGACCCCTCCCGGGGCATCCACGCCTGTAAACACTGTTGGAGGCTGGAGATGCGGCCGGCCGTGCACGCTGCCATCACACGAGTGTTTAAGGAGAAGATCAAAGCCGGAGAAGGGCCCCCGAGCCCCGACGACCCGGGGTAGGGTGCGGAGGGCGGGGTCCGGCGAGCCTCCCCCTCCCCCCCAGCCTGCGGCACTGGCACCGAGGGGTCTCCACGCTCTTCTGCGGCTGGCTGGCAGGCAGGCTGGCGGGTAGAAGAGGGCCGTGGCTGGGGCCGCCCCGGCTCCCGGACAGGTGCTGGAGCCGTGCAGGGGAGCGGCCACACTTGCGCCTACGTGCGGTTCAGGGTCTGGAAGATCCTGGAGATCTGCAGCATGACCGGCCCCGTCTCCGGATCGTTCATCCACTGGGTGCTGTTCAGTGGGTTTTCCAGCATGTCCTCAAACGCTGCGGGGAGAACACGGCGAGGCCGGCTGAGACACAGCTCTCGGCACGCAGTCAAGTACCACGGACTTGCCTCTCAACCGGCCCTTAAAGGGGGAGCCGTGAGTACCCGGGTCACCCCTCCCCAACAAGCCCCCGGCAACGTCTGATCTGCTCAGCCCATCGGGGCACCCGCGTCTCCAGCCCCGGGCGGGCAGGCGGCGTGCCCGTGTGCTTGCTGGCGCACCGATTCTGGAAAGCAATCTGGCAACGGCTATCCGCGATCTTAAAAATAGTCGCAGCCTGTGACTCAGTAATTCCAATTCCAACCCTATCCTGGGAAAATAATCAGATGCAGAAAAGACATAAAAACACTGTTGCAAACTTAACGATATCTGATTGGGAAAATGAGAACGTTCAGTGTTCAGGAAATGAGTTAAAAAAACCGGACGCGGGGCCACCTGTGCGGCTCAGTCGGTTAAGTGTCCGACTTGACTTTGACTCAGGTCATGATCTCCCGGTTTGTGAGTTTGAGCCCCGTGTCAGGCTCTGTGCTGACAGCCTGGAGCCTGCTTGGGATTCTGTGTCTGCCTCTCTCTCTGCCCCTCCCCTGTCCGCACACGTACTCTCTCTCAAAATAAATATCAACGTTTAAAACATTTTTATTTTACTTTTTTTTTTTAATTTTTTTTTTCAACGTTTATTTATTTTTGGGACAGAGAGAGACAGAGCATGAACGGGGGAGGGGCAGAGAGAGAGGGAGACACAGAATCGGAAACAGGCTCCAGGCTCCGAGCCATCAGCCCAGAGCCTGACACGGGGCTCGAACTCCCGGACCGCGAGATCGTGACCTGGCTGAAGTCGGACGCTCAACCGACTGCGCCACCCAGGCACCCCTAAAACATTTTTAAAAGAACAACAAAAAAACCCGAGCATTAAAAATGTGAGTGAGGGGTGCCTGGGCAGCTCAGCAGGAACCCCTCATCCCAGGGTTGTGGTTTGAGCCCCACGTCGGGTGTAGAAACGACTTACAAATAAAATCTGACAGAAGGTGTCTCCCAGCACACGGCTGTCCCCCGCAAACCCTGGCCGTGTGAGCTCACAGGCTGCAGGCATCACACACGTCTGGAAAGTGCCGTCCTCCCTCCGGCCTCACCCGTCAGCACACGCGGAAGTGCGGAGCGGCCCCACGCGCACCAGCCTCGGGGAGCGCACTTACCCTGTCTGCTCATGGCGCTTCAGGGCCACACGGGACCGCGATGTAGCAAGAAAGTCTGACTTAGTCACTTGCTTGTGTGACCTGACAGCCCTCCCAGCCCTTAAAACCACCGGGGGACCCCTGATGGGCACCCTCCGGAAACCAGTCACGAGTATCAGACAGGGAGCCCAGAAGGACGGCAGGGCGTCCAGGCGAACTTGAGGAAGCACACGGCATGGGGTCAGTGAGGAAGGACCGGCTGCTCCGTGAACGTGCTGGGCACCCCACCCGCCGCCTCCTGGCACCTAGAGCCGTCCTGGGGACAGGGGTAAACGACGCAGGGCCCCAGGGGCTGGCTGGGACAGACGGCAAGGACGGACATCTATCAGAGCGAGGACGGTCTCCTACCAGACTCGCACCTGCCAACGTCCCAAAGAAACACCTGTCCAGAACAGGAGCGCGAACAGGACGTCTGCACGTGCGACGAGAGACAAAGGGGAAGGTGTGGACACAGGATGAGCCCTGACCAAGCCCCAAGGTGGAGGTGACATCAAAGCAGCTGGCAGACGCGGGTGATGGGGGGTGGGGCTCGGGCACAGACACAGGCACGCTGCCCCCGAGGGGCCCACGGGACGATGAAGGCCCGCTCCTGGGGTGGGGGAGGGGACCGGAGGACCCGCAGGGCCTAGAATTCCACACTGTTGGTGGTGCCTTTTTCAGTTTATTGATTTGAGAGAGAGAAAGCGAGAAAGAGAACAAGTGGGGGAGGGGCAGAGAGAGGGAGAATCCCAAGCAGGTTCTGTGCTGTCGGCACAGAGACCGACGTGGGGCTCGAACTCACAAACTGGGATCATGGCCTGAGCCGAAATCAAGGGTCAGAGGCTTAACCGACCCGGCCACCGGGCGTCCCCAGGCTCTTTCCATCCCATCCTCTGAAGCCAAAAGGATGTGTCGTTCTTAGTTTTGTTACTATTCTGCGAGTCACAAAAACCACACGCGCTTCCGGACGCAGGCTGTTTCACGGTCAGACGGGGGGCCAGAGAAAGCCCTCGCGACCAGGAAGAGCAGAGGCCAATGTCTCCCGCACACCTGGCCCCGGCCCGCGGGGCGCTGCCCGCGCTCTCCTCAACCTGGACGGGCCACTCTGGTGCCCGCAGCTCGTCCAAGTCGTCTGCACGGGAGGCCGCCACACCACGGCCAGAGCCCGGCCGCCGGGCCCCACCGTGACTCGGGCAGGAGCTCCCCGAAGGTGGCGGGGATATCGGTGTCACTCGCTGGCATCCACGCGGTGTGGCGGGGCCCGCCCCTGGGGAAGCCCACGTACCTAGTAACGTTTTAGGGTTGGTCAGGCCCAGCTGCACCACTGGATTATCCAGGATGGCTTGAAAGAGGGGGCTGTCGGGGTCGATGCCCTTGTCCAGCTCCTCGGGGGAGGGCTTCCGGTCTCCCAGCAGCCACTCGCACTGCGGACGCAAGAGTCACACACACGTTAGTCGCTCCTGAGCCCCCACCGGCAGCGGCTGCCCCCGGGGAGGGGCCCAGGCCAGGGGGGCTCCGATGTCGGCACGGCCGGCAGATCCCAGCACGGCGGTTCAGACAAACGCGCCTGGGACTTCTCGGCAGGACCCGCGTGGGGCGCTGGGAGGAGAATGAAGGGAGGCGTGGAACCCCCAGGCTGCATCCCCGGAAGTCCCCGCCCCACCACCACGCCCTCCTCGGGCAGCTGTCGTGGGTCCACAGCCTGGGACCCGTCCCAGGTCAGCTCAGCCAACTAACGACTCACATGCGTGCCAAGGAACGCACGCGGTCGTACAAAGACAGATCCCGGGGCGCCTGGGGGGCTCAGTCAGTTAAGTGTCTGACTCCTGGCTTCTGTTCAGGTCATGATCTCGCAGCTTCGTGGGTTCGTTCCCCACATCGGGCTCTGTGCTGACAGCATGAAGCTTGCCTGGGATTCTCTCTCTACCTCTCTCTCTGCCCCTCCCCTGCTCTCTCTCTCTCTCTCAAAATTAACATGCAAACTTAAAAAAATAAAAAAGAATGAAAGAAAGAAACAGAAAGAAAGAAAAACAAGGCCCAGCACTTTCTCAGTACGCAAAACATGTCATACTGTGACACCATCTACCCTCTCGTCTCCCTCGGAAAGAACGGACCGCCTGGGACAGGAGTCTGATGCACGTGAGGCGGGCGAGGGGAGAGCGTCGCTGGCACGAGGACGCGTGGCGGTACTCACGGCGGCATTCTGCTGGTTGTTGTTCACTCTGAGGGCATCTATCACTTCCTTCTCGTCGAATCCCATCTCCATCAGGGAAATGACGGCCTGAAGGGAAACCCACAGGCCACTCAGCGCGCGCTCGCTGAGGACCAGGGAGCCGGGCCGTCTGGCCCGGATCCACGCGGGGAAGCCTGCTGACCAACATGCCACGGGCAGGCCACACCAGCATCAGACCCTTTTAGGTCTGTCCCCGTGTGTGGCCAGAAAGGTCTCCACCACCACCGTGAGCTCTCTGCAGGGGCCCCGGTCCCCAGAACGAAAGGGTGAGGGAGAGACCATGAGGGAAGCAAACCCGACTGAGGTGGGGAGAAAAACACCCTGCTCACTTGCGGGAAACATTTTATCTTTTAAAAAACGATACTAAAATTAACTTCAAACATCTTACGTTTAACAAAATATAAAGTGTAAACGTGAACGTTTGAGAATTCTCAGAGTGAACGACAACCCAACGTTCAACATCCTGGGGATGAGAGGTGTACGATTTCAGGACAAAGACCACAGAACACGTTACATCCTTCACTTTACCCTTGACTTTTATTGTGCAATCTCTAAAAGGGTCAACTTTTTAAGGAAAAAAAAAAAGGTAAAAGATTTCATCAAGTTAATTGTCTGGAGATGAAACCACTCTCTTGTGAACTGGGTCCCCGTCTTCTTCCTGGTAGACTTTTCCGTGTTAACCACTCTACCTCGCCACACACCCGGGTGTGGGTGCTGGCGGCCATGCCCAGGCTGGACCGGCCCGACAGGTATCTCAGAGAGCACCCGGTAGGAAAGGAAGTCAGCCAGGACGGCAGCCAGAAAGACGCTTCACTGGGGCCAAACGGTGTCCAGTGAGCTCACGAGAAAGCATCTGTGAGATGACCCACTTCCTTTCCTTTCCCGAAGCAGCTCCTAACCCCAGGGCTGGCGGGGGTGGAGGTCCCCCCGCAAATCCTAGGAGAAGAACGCACCATGTGGTAGTTGACTCCCGGGTCACATAAAATCACCGGGACCTCCCACTAAATTCAAGAACACGGAGACCTTCCTGTGAACGTCAATAAAAACCTTCCTCTCCTTTCACTCACTCCCAGCTCAGCCTAGAGAAACCATGGCCCAGTCCTTCCGCACGGGGACTCTGGGGTCACGCCCCCAGCCCGCCTGCCAGGGGTCCACGCGCTCACAGGCCCCAAGACCCGGGCTCTGCCTGCCCCACGCACCGCACGCACTGTCCCCCCGCAGCTGGCGTTGGCGTGGGGGGAGGGGAAGAGACCGCAAAAAGTCCGTCTTGGTCTCCAGTCCAAGCCCTGCTCCCTGATCCAGACCTCCTGGGAGCCACACCAACACTCCCGTCCTTCCAGACTATTCTTTCAAATGGCATGGAACCAAAGGGTGGGAGACGATGATGTCCTGGGTCAGCCTTTTGCAACAATTGTCACAGAACGTCTACCACAAAGAGGGGACAGGAAGGCCTGGCACAGGCATGCGTCTTGGGAGAAGAGCACCTCAGGTGTCACTCAGCATCACGAGGTTGAGAGGGCAGCAAAGACCACCGGCTGAGCAGTGGTGTGCCCGACGAGGACAACGTGAGACCACCCTCCAGGGAAGTCCGGAGCCCGGAGGAGCACAGAGCACCCTCCAGGAACACGGCCTCCCCTCCCATGGGGCTCAGCCTGACGCCCAGACCAGGCTCTAGAAACACCAGCTACGGGCTCAGCTGTAGCTGAGCTCACAAGAAAGCGGACAAAACAGCAAACTAGCCTGGGAGGGGGCAGGGGCATTAGCAGGACCTGGGGGCCAGGGTGTAACGTGCACACGCAGACAGGACATGGGCCTTGGGTCCATGTGAGACGACGAGCTGGAGCTTACACCCGGCACCCTGGAAGGGGTCTGCACCTAAACCCGGCGCCCTGGAAGGGGTCTGCACCTAAACCCGGCGCCCTGGAAGAGGTCTGCACCTAAACCCGGCGCCCTGGAAGGGGTCTGCACCTAAACCCGGCGCCCCGGAAGGGGTCTGCACCTGAACCCGGCGCCCCGGAAGGGGTCTGCACCCCCAGAGGGAAGAGGAGTCAGAACCGTACCGGCCCCCGTGCGGGGAGCGGTCGGCCCCCAGAGCCAGGGCTCACACCACGTGCAGTCAGCGCGAACCGGGCTCCTGGCGGGAGGTGCCGCTCGACCCAGGGAAACAGGTGCAGGATAGGCTAGGGTGGGCATCCCACGAGCCCGCGGGTGAGCCCACACGGACGACACGGCACCCCAAGCCAAGTCAGGAACTCACGGACTCAGAGCCCTAACACCTCGAAATGACCCATCTACAATCCGAAAGAAAACCGCAGTCTTAAAGCACAGAAAACATCCAAGGGGAAATCACGACCCTGGTCAAACGACCGAACAGTGGAGAACAGGGAGCCACAAATGCACCCAGGAGGAGGCGACAGTGGAGGGCAGCCACACCAGACACGAACGTCAGCCGGCCAAGTGCAGCCCGAGATGGCCCAGGCCTCGGGTCCTGACATCCCGCAGACACCACGACCAGGTGGTCAGAGCCTGACCGCCTCCCCGTCCACAGACAGTCCTGCGGCGCCCCAGCCTCTGGTCTCCGGGCAGCGTCCCCGCCCAAGCCCACGGCTCACTCACGGCGGGAACGTGGACAGGACCGTCGTGAGTTTTCAGGTGACCAATGAGTATTTGGAGGAATATTTGGAGGAAAAACAGCCACCTGGATACACGTGAGGACAAGTGAAAACCGAACCTGGGCCTGATGATAAGCCCCTCACCAGGTCCAGCTTCCTCCACACGGCGCAGCCCCACGTGGACAAACGCCAACCCTGCCGGGTGGTGTCCAGGCCCCGGAGCACGTACCCGAGCGTCGGCCCGGAACTCCCTTTTCCTCCGGATCTTCTTGAAGATCTCTGTTAGCTCATCTCTGGGCTCCTCGTCTCCTGTGCTAGTCCCGGCCGCCTCGGAGGCAGCCTCAGGGGCGGCCTCAGCCCCTCCCGGAGAGGCCTGGCCCGGAAGAGGCGTGTCGATGGTCGGGTCTTCTGCGTGTTCAATCAACCACTCCATGGCCTGAGGCACCGACATGCTGAAAGGTGACAAGAGACTTTCCAGATGGCCCAGGCCAATCATCGAGGGCCTCCCACCTCCTTCACATCCCACGGAAGGTTCTCTGGCTTTAGTGACTTCTCCGGCAGGAGCTGGGGACCCCTTGGGAGAGGCCGTGGCCCTGGCCCCGAAACCCCCTAAGACCGTGGCCACAGCACAGAGACCCATTCACTAAGCAAGGGACATAAGCTCATGAAGAACGTGAGACTTTTAGGTCCAAGGCCAAGAGCAGAGCCCCCCCGACCGTCCTCTGGCTGTCAAGGTGCTCGTTTCAGAGCTGAGTGTGGACGCAAAGGCAAGTGGCTACGGCGGGGCAGGCGTAGGAGGCTGCTTAAGAGGACACGGCTCCGGGCCACCACGTCCCTGCCACAGGCAGGCTTCCACGCAGCGCTGGCAATGACGGCCCGGGAGGACCCGGCCACCCTGGCCCGTCCCCAGCGAGGGCGAGGCCACATCACACTGTCCTGAGACAATGGAGGTGCCCCACTAGCTTACCTCGGGGATGTGCGTGCAGGATTTCTCTTTAAAAACTCACATCTATCAGAAACGGTTCAATCAGAGAGTTTGGGACGGAGGATGTCACCCCAGGGGAACCCACAGCATCGGCAGCAAGGGGAGGAGGTGGCCCACACGTACTGGTTCAGCCGCAGGGCCTTGGCGGCCCTGCTCTCCGGGAAGCCCATCTCCGTGAGCTGCCGCAGGGCTGCCTCGTCCACTCGCCCGTCCTCCTCTTCGTCCAGCATCGCTGTGGGCGAGAGACGGGGCGACCCGTGAGGGCCGGGACAGCGCGGGGGGCCCGGGGTCCCAGGTGCGTGCCAACCCCCCGAATCCTCAGCAAATCCACACGGTGCCTCGGCCGGCACCCGTGTGGACAGGAGCCTGCGTCAACTGAAAGCACAAACATAAAGCATTCTTCGTCCCCACCGTGTGACCCCGGGGCCGTGGCCAGTGAACGGGCGCCGCGGGGCCCACGGCGGGTCCAAGCGCAAGATCGCGGCCAATCCGGGCTTGCTCGTACCATTCGCCTTCTTGAACAGCTCGACCGCATCCGGGTTCAGCGCTAACAACTTCTGTGCCACCTCGATGAGAGACACCAGGATCTTCCGGAGTTCCGTCTGGAACTGCGGGAAAGGAGAAAAAGGCTCTTAACTGCTTCACGTGCCCGAGACCCGCCTGGAGGTGTAACCGCGCTCCTGGGCCCTAGACCCCACATCCCAGTCCCAACTATGCTGCTGCCGCTTCCGCAACACCAGAGGCGGGGGAGACCGGACTGGCAGGACCCTGTGCCGGGCAGGGAGGTGTCGGACGGGCGACACCGCTCAGCCCCTGGGCCGACGCAGAAAGCACCCGGCACGGAAGGGGAAGAGAGCAGCCTGACCCACCGGGCCCCCCGCACAGGCCTCGGGCTCTCACCAGGAAGAAGGCTGCTGGGAACTCGATCAGAACCCTCTACGGGTGGGTCCCCGGTCCCATGGGCGACACAGGGGCCGGCCACCGCTCGTTCCCACGACGGGCCTCCGACGCCGCAGGAAGGACACGCATGGGGCAAACCGCGTGCGGGCCGGGGCAGGCGTGCAGAGTGCGATGGCACACTCTGCTGCTGAGGTGAGCAGGGCCGTGGTGGCACTCTCAGAGCGGGCGGCCACGCGGTCCCAGTCCGCGGGGCACGGTGCACCCTGCTGGGACCGCTCCATGGGACACCGGACACACCCTGCTTTTCTAGCTCAGGACTTCGCATCCAAAATTACTAAGGGTCCAGATTTCTCTCTACCAGTTTTTACCAAACTTCGGGCAAAACTCTAGTATTTTCCGGTAGCATCTACCTTTGCGGTCCCACTTTCCAATGTCTTCTTAACCTTTTTATTTTGAAATCGTTTAAGGTCTACGGAGAAGCTGCAAAAACGCACACAGAACTCCTGTTTGTCCTTCCCCCCACTTCCCCAAGCACGGCCCCCACGCAGGCGTGAGGAGCACGTGGCGTGGCCCATGGCGGGCACTCACGTCTCTGATGTTGGTCTGGACCTCGGCCCGGTCCATGTTGTAGGAGGGCAGGTTGGCGGTGGCCCGGAATATAGCTTCTCTATCCGGGGCTTTCTCTTCCTGTTTTTTCTACACAGAAAAGTAATCAGAAAGTCTGAAACGAATAGGGCGCCTGGGGGGCTCAGTCGGTTAAGCCTCAACCCCTGATTTCGGCTCAGGTCAGGATCTCACGGTCCGTGACTTCAAGCCCCGCATGAGGCTCTACGCGGACCGTGAGGAGCCTGCTTGGGATTGTCTCCCTCTCTCTCTGCCCCTCCCTCACACGTGCGCATGTTCTCCCTCTCAAAAATGAACAAACATTAAAAAGAAAAAGGAAGTCCAAAATGAACACGAGAGCAAGAAAAGGCAAGGCCGCATCAGCTGGAACACGGGCTCCAGCGGGGAGAGCGCCTTTCCCGAGGGGGCGGGCGCCGCTCTCGCCTCAGCAGAGGGTCCCTGCGGGTTCTGTGCGCGTCCTCGGGGACAGAAGACGTGATGCTCTCTGGGGACACGATTCCTGCCTGTCATAACCAGAGGGCGGCAGGGCAGGAGGGAAGGCAGACACGGTGTCTCGTGGCCACAGGGAGGCCGTGGCTGTGCCGGAGTGCCCGACACAACAGCACATCCGCACCAGATGGCAGCGACTCCAACACAGAGAACCAGAGCGACAGACACTGTTCCTCCAAGACAGAAAACAGACGGGGGTCAGCCGAGCACGCGCGGCAGGAGTCCAGCCAGAAACCAGGCCAGGCCGACGCCAGAGCCGGAGGGAAGCGCCCAGGTTGGGAGTGAGCGGCCGAGGCCGAAGACAGTGGCCCTCTACCACCCTGCTCGGCCAGCAACCGCCTTGGAGAGGGCAGACCCGGGGAGCCCCGGAGCCAGGGAGCCCGGGCTCAGCAGCCGGAAAAGGGGGCCCCGTCCTAACCCTGGACGAGACCCAGTCCCTGCGCTACTCGGCTTCAAGGACCCCCGGCAGGAGACACACCCCCGTGGAAGGAGGGAACAGGGCCGAGTCTGGGCCCCACAGGCGCGACCGTGGGCACAGAGAGCAGCCGCTGAGCCCCTGGTGCCTCTTGGAGAGACGGCAGCCGAGGAGGCCCCGGGGTGTGAGGAAAGCCTCCAACACGAGGGACAGAGACCCGAATGAGAATGGGCAAGTAAGGAAGTGTGAAGGAGACGACGAGAGGAAAAGGATTTCACGCCAGAAAACCCTTGGAGATGGGGGCGCAGCAGGAGGCCATCACCGTCGGAGGAGACACCGCTGGGAAACGTAAAAGACCACCACCAGATAAACAGGCCATAGCAGTCAGGGAAAGATGCCCAGGAAATCGCCAACATCCAACCAACAGGAACTCCGGAAAGAGGGAGAGAAAACGAGGGGAGGGCACTGTCCAAGAACAATCCAGAAAAACTTCTGGAACGAAAACCCAAGAACCTCTGACTCTATGTGGCGGGGGCGGGATCTGCATCAACGCAGATCATGAACTTCCAAAGCCCTCAAGAGCCTTGGGGCTGGTGGGGGGGGGGGGGGGGGGGGGGGGGTGCTAGAAGACCCCAGGGGGAGGGGAGGGGACAGGAAGCAGAGCAGGGACAGGGGACAAGTCAGGACCGACCAGCCGCTGCCGGCCACATGGCAACCCCGGACACTGGGCCCAGCACCTTCATCGTGCAGTGCACGCACACAGGTGGTGCTCACCAAAGCCACCGAACGCTGGAGGGCAAGGCCGCAAGACTCCTTTCCCTTCCCAGATGCTAAGGGAAGCCAGGCTCCACCAGACAAGTCAGCTGGAAGATCTCTGATTCTGCAGGTGGACTCCGAGTCGGGCCCTAAGATCACACTCCTGCAACACACCTGCACAGTCCCAGGGGCTGTGAGTAGGATGGATTTTGTTGTGGGATAAGGTCAGGCTATGGCACAGTCAACTTTAAAGGAAACGCCCCCCGCCTTGGTGGGCCTGACCTAATCAGGCAATCCCTTCAAAAGCAAAGTGCTCTTTCTGGCCAGAGGGAGAGTCAACGTGTGAGAAATTCTGTCACTGGCTCTGAAGATGCAGGGGACCGTGAGGCAAGGAATGTGGCGGCCCTGACTGACCGAGCAAGAAAACAGGACCCCGGCCTGTTAGCGGTAGGAACCGACAACCACCAGAACGCACCCAAAGCGGACCCTTCCCCAGAGCCTCCAAAGAGGAACGCACACCGGCCGCACCTTGATTTAGACCTGAGAGCCGAAGGCAGGGCCCAGCTGAGCCCACCCAGACCACTGACCCACAGACCTGTGAGCTGTGTGCTGTCTCAAGCTGTTGTCTGTGGTTATGAGGCAGGCGGCAGCAAAGAGCGTACGGATATACAAGATTCAGAAGCTCGGACACAGGGGGCGAGATGGGAAAGCCTAGAAGCCACTGAGGCAGAGGGACGCGGCTGGAAGGAGCTGGAGGGACGTTTCCAGGACAGCAGGAGCTGGCAGATGGCCTCACACATGTGACCCTGTTTTCAGAGAGATTTATTAATCCGGGCAAAGAATTTGAAAAACTTAGCAATAACCCTACAGAAAACAAAAGAAGGAGGGGCGCCTGGGTGGCTCAGTCGGTTGGGCATCCGACTTTGGCTTAGATCGTGATCTCGCAGTTTGTGAGTTCGAGCCCCGCGTCGGGCTCTGTGCTGACAGCTCGGAGCCCGGATCCTGCTTCAGATTCTGTGTCTCGCTCTCTCTCTGCCCCTCCCCTGCTTGCACTCTGTCTCTCTCTCTCAAAAATAAATAAGTGTTAAAAAAAAAAAAAAAAAGGAAAAGAAAAGAAAAAAAAAAAGAAAAAGGAGGAGACAATTGTGAGTTCCAGGAGAAAGTTGTATAAAAAAGGATAGTCTTAGGGGTGCCTGGGTGGCTCAGTTGGTTAAGCGTCTGACTTCAGCTCAGGTCATGATCCCACGGTCTGTGGGTTCAAGCCCCACGTCGGGCTCTGTGCTGACAGCTCAGAGCCTGGAGCCTGCTTTGAGTTCTGTCTCTCTCTCTCTCTCTCTCTCTCTCTCTCTCTCTCTCTGTCCCTCCCTCACTCACATTCTTTCTCGCTCTCTCAAAAACATTTAAAAAAAAAAAAAAAGGATAATCTTAGTACCCTTCAACTCCTAACAGAAAACAACATGTATACACTAATCCTAATGGAAATCCTGAAATCTTCAACCAGCGTGGAGACAACCAGGGCTATGATCTAACACACCAAACACCAAGAAGCCGAAGAATCTAAAGCTGATATTCTAAGAAATAATAAATTATGCGTGCTGTTTATCTATCAGGAAGAGAATCACTGAAGGAAGAGCGAAATGAGTTAAAGATGTTGCCTTTAGGGTGCGTGACTCCGGTGGGAGAGGGAGATGCTGATTTTTATTGAGAGACCAGTACCATTATTTGCCTTCGGAAACGCATGTTACTTTCACTTAAAATTAATAATAATTCACAGAAACAAGCATTAACGTCTTACGATGTTTTGTTTTGCAAACATGTGCGCAGACAAGGTGAACTGCCGCGTGAGGTCCGCAGCCGCAAGTTACCCAGAGCCGCCGTGGCGGTGGGAACCCCATCATCTACACTGGTTACCAAGGGCTCGCACTGTAACCGGAGAACCGCGTTCCGCCCAGGCAGTTCTCCGGGACAGGCAGGGGCGGGCCCGGTTCTGTCTCCCGGAGATGGGGGGGGGCGGGGGGGGGCGGCTGGCCCATCTCCATGCCAGTGCTGTGGCCAGGCGTGGCCACAGATAAGCCCCCAGGCACTCCCCCCGTGCCGCCTGTCCCAGAGGAGACCCTGAGATAGCTCACTGCTCAGAGGCCCACGGCTCACGGAGTCTGGCCTGCTTTCTCGGGGGTGAACGCCCTCCCTAGCATTTCGGAGCATGAGTAAGAAACTCTGTCCCCAAGACAAGCGAGGAAAAGTTGTGAAATTAGTACGGCAGCCCCTTTCCAACGGCAGCGTTTTGCACCTGGGCGCAGGTGTGGAAGGCCCCCCGCTTCTCCAGGAACTTCCCGAGCACGACCCTGCGCTCCTGGGACGGGGGCCCAAGTGTGTGCCCGCCACCCCTTCCCCGTGCTCCGGGTGCCACCCGGGGAGAGGAAGGTGGGCGCTCCCGGAGATCGGGGCGGACGGGTGGCCCGGGGGGCGGAGTGCCAGCCACGCGGCCAGCGACCAGGAGAGGCTCCGCCACGACAGAGAAGCCCCGTGACTGTGACCGTGGGACGCGCTGGGTCTGCGAGCGGCCGGTATCCAGAACCGTGTCAGGCCGCGGGCTTCAGCGGGGGGGCCTCCTGCTGACAAAGGCGTCCGATTCCCAACTCTGAGACTCACCTTTTCTTCTGCGGACACGTCGGCCATCTTGGGCAGCGGACTCGGGGCACGCTTTTTTATCAACAGTAAGACATCTGGAAAGGAAACACGTCTATCAAGCCGGTTACCTCCCTTATCCGTGAAATGGCAGAACGGGCGCCAGAGGACCCGAGGACACAGGAGCAGGGGCGCCCTCCGGATGCCCCCCAAGCCGAGTGCTCACATGAGCCCCTTCGCCCCCCCCCGTGCGCGTGCGGGTCCCCTGGCCCGGCGGGACCCCGGCTGGGGGTCACACACAGCACGGCCCTCACAACTGTGCCAAGAACGGGTGGAAACCTCACAAAACGCTCCTGTTTCAACGGGCTCCGCTCTCGGAGGCTGGGGGGCCGGTCTCCACCCTCAGAGCTAAACCCGGGGCGTGCCGGGGGGGGAGGGGGGCCGCGGGCCGCGCGGCTGGCAGCTCCCGCCTGGTCCCCAGCCTGACCCCCACACTGCACGGAGGTCTGGGAACAGTACTTCCGAAACGGATTATTTAAGAGAATCCCAGAATTAAAACCACCCTTTGAATGACATCTAGAAAACCAAAGGTTTCTCCCCACACGCTTCGGACGCAAAGCCTAAGCGACGGGACGGACGTGTCTGTAGCAGGAGTGTCATCCCAGGACACCGGCGCCCTGGGGTCCGGCCGCACGATACAGCCGGGAGCAGCCCTGCAGACCCTGGGTTTGCTCAGAAACAGAATTAGAAACGAGGTTCACGGCTGGTTTCTCAGATGGACGCTGCCCGTTCCGTTTCGGTCTGTGCTGTTTGTCACAAACGTCCCACAATGCGTACTTTGTTGTACCAAAGGGAAAATAAAATCCTTTCAGTGGACCCAGTGTTCTCGGCCGGTCCCGGCCCGGAACGCAGATGCGGACGTCGAGGGTGCTTTGCCTCTCAGGTCCCCCGTTCCCACAGGTGCCGCGGCTCCCCCCGCTGCCCCGTGAGGCCCCTACCTTGGTCTTGGATGTTCTCTTCCAAGATTGTTTTGGCATCACTCAGTACCCTCTCCGAAGCAGCGTGTATTAATTTGTGATGGGTCACACTTTTGGGGTCTTCTAAGCTCCCATGAGCACACTGGGGGGAAGAATCAAATATTTCAAAATAGAAAACAAATCATAACAGTAACGATACGGGACCTGACCCTCAAACCACAGCAGGAATGTACTAGCTACTAGCTAAAAAGTCAGAGCGCAGACGAAGTCAAAGAATTCTCATCAATGGCGGAAGCCAAACAAAAGGCCACAACATCTGATCCCTAGGGCAGCAATCTGTCCACCAACCCAGTAAGTACTCCTGAAATAGGTTCACGGCTTGACATAAAATACCCTGCTGGCAATTAGTGGCAACCTGAATCGCTTCCCTAGTCTGCAAAGATCTGGAGCAACATTTTAAAATGAAAATAGCAGGTCCACCGTTACCTGAAAACCTAAAAACCTAAGTATGATTTGTGTACTTTTTCTGTCTTCCAGACGCACGGAAGGGGCTGGGAGACGGTGAAGAGAGAAGGCGAGTCCGCAGACAGTAGAAACAGGGCCCTGACCACTGAAAAGCCTGCAAAACCCCGAGAGGAGAACAACCAGCCTTCACTCGGCCCTTGGCTTGTGCTCAGCACGGGACCACCACACAGATCCCGAAGCAAGCTGCAGGTGCCCCGGGTGGGGCCCCTCCTGGGCGGCCAAAGGGGACTGGCCGACCGGCACGCAGTTGTGACTCACTGGCCAGGGCCCCAGGCGCCCCAGAACATGGCACCGGGGCAGGGGTGGGGGGGACACTGAAGTCCAGGCAGGAGAAGGTCGTGGCAACAGCCGGAACACTCTGGCTTCAGGGGGGCTGTTGTGCACTCACATCGACGGGCAAGGATGAAGGGGGCAAAGAAGGGCCCAGCCAATAGCAAGATCCGCTCCTGCATCTATGAGAGCAGATGCCACCCTCCCCCCACTTGCCTTGAATTCGACTCTGGCTCTGCTCCCAGAAATACTGGGTGTGCTCCTTCTAACTCTGAAATTCGCAGGCTAGCTGATCTGACAAGTTCAGAATACAGTCTATGAAACACAATTCTCCAAAACAACCCTCATGTGGTCCCTGAGAAGGCTGTACTGTGCAACCTGTCCACGGCGTGCCAGGAGCACCACACAAGCGTGAGTCATCCGCACACACCGTGACTTCATCCTGCTCCTTTGTTCTCGGCACAGACGCTCCGAGCAAGCGAAGATTCGGCAGCAGGACGGCCCCAGCGGAGCCCATCACGGGAGCCGGGCGCTGACACCCGCTGAAGCTGCTTCCTCCCCAGAAGGGTGAAGAGGCCGTTCCTCCTACACGTGACGTGACCTCCTGGGTCATCCCGAGACACACCGTCATGTGATCTCATAGCCATATTAACAGGTACCATGTCACGCAGTGACAATCTCACAAGAGACCCCAACTGATGTGGAAAGAAAAGAAAAGCTACAGAGCTCATCGGGTTCTTTAAGAGTTACGGCAAGAACGCTCCTCGTTAACAAAGCAACACGCTCCCAGGAGTACCACTGGGGGGGAGGAACACACAGCGTCCCCTTCGAGGAGGAAGGGAAACATTGCGCCAGCCTGAGTGTGCACCAGGGGAAGATTGGGAAGGAGAAACAGAAGCCCGGGCGGGCTGAGCCTCACTGCCTGCTGCAGCACGACACTCAGGCGATGGTTTCCCGGGTGACGTTCAAGTACACAACTTGAGAATACTCGTCGCTAACTACTGCATTCTGACCGGCTCGAGAGACGGCGCGTCCTGCCTACAGAACAGGACGGGCACGGAGGGGGGATTACTTCCCGACCACTCAGCTCTCGAGTCCCGTGATCTACGTGGCTCCCCCACACCTGGAGAGACTGCAGAGTGGGACAAAAATCTCAATTTAAAGTAGGAGAGTGCCAGAAAAATCCCCAACGACACACCTCAATCCCGACTGGAATAATAAATACCGGGAACGTGGTAATTAGCATCTTATTCAAATTGGCTGCCTAATGAACCCCAAGAGCTCCTGAAATTCATTAGCAAGCAACTGCGCATCAGTCCAACAGTTCTCACTTCCTGTTCCCCTTCATAAACTAATATTATGATAGCTATGTAAATTAGCGAGTTAAGTCAAATGCCACCCCGATTTACCCACCGACTTCTCCCTGCCTGACTCAGCAGGTGTCGCTCCAAGTCCGGGCAGTTCTGAATTGACAGTCCATTAACCCACAGGTTTGTTCTGAGCACAGAGAGCCTGGCTCTGGACATGTGAACACAGACCCAGCCCTCGAGGAGCTCCTGTCCTGGGTGGGCTGGGGGGAGGAAGGGGGAACAGCAAGTCGGGGAGGTTTTTGGCTTTTGTTTTAAACGTACAGGACTCGGGGCGCCTGGGTGACTCAGCCAGTTGAGCGTCCGACTTAGGCTCAGGTCATGATCTCGTGGTTCGTGAGTTCGAGCCCGGCGTCGGGCTCTGCGCTGACCGCTCAGAGCCTGGAGCTGCTTCGGATTCTGTGTCTCCCTCTCTCTCTGCCCCTCCCCCACTCATACTCTGTCTCTCTCCGCCTCTCAAAAATGAGTAAAAAACGTTAAAAAAAAATTTTTTTTACATAAACGTACACGACTCGACAAGCAAACAGGGCCTGGCTCTAACAGCCTGCACGCTCGCGGAGCCCCCAGCCTACTAGCCTGCTGTCCGGGGGGTTTCTAGATGGCGAAAACACCCGACTGGCCCCCTCCTGGATGTGAGGCCAGGACCGCATCGTAACTGACATCCAGCGTGTTCCAGAAAGGGATCTGCTCTGGAAACCAGAATGCCTGCCTGCCTTGGCCAGTCACAAAACAGCTCCACAGACCCTCACTCCCAAGTGACTCAAAAGTATCTTCGTGCGTAGTTCCTACAGTAACTGGAAGTTTGTCCTTGGAGAGGACGCTCGCCACAGTACAAACGTGTAATTTACTACATGGAATCCGCACCAGAAGACTAACCTAAACCCTGACAAGAAAACACCGCACGGGCCAAGGGCAGCGGGAGTCAGGTGTCCCAGCCTGCCTGAGTGGAGGAGTTTACAGAGACACGGCCAGCAAGAACTGCTTCCAAAATTTAGCAAACTAAGGAGCCAACTATACAGGGGTATTTCACATGAACTGACCGTTAAAAAGTGGCTTTTTCAGCGAGGAGACTCTTCTCCTGGACCCACCCGCCGAATGGATGCAAAGGCCACGGCAAAGCAGGGGCTCGGGGACGAGTCTGGCAGCGACCCCATTTCAGGGACTCCAGCTCGGAGGCTCAAGCGGCCAGAGCCAGACCCCATGCCAGCCAGTGGGAAACAGCTCCAGGTCGCCCGCCCCGCAGGGAAGGGAAGCCACCTCTTCACGGCGGATCCCTCTTCCTCGGGCCCCGGCTAAAAACCAAGAGCCTCACCCCAAGCGCAAAGCGAGCACAAATGATGGTAAACCACGAGGCCCTGCTCCGCACGGCGACTTCACCTTTCCTGCCTCAGTTTCCCGGCCTGCCCCGCGCTCCTCGGGCTGCAGCAGGAGTTGATCGTGAAGCGCTCGGCCCGGAGCCCGGGCCGGGGAGGGCGTCGGGAAGGTGTAGGGGTTGGGGGGTCGGGAAGGGGGCGGCTAAGGAAGGGGGCGGCCGCGGCCCGGACTTACGTGCTTGAGGCAGCGCTCCTTGAGCTTCTCCACCGAGGTGTCCTCGGTCGCCTCCTCCAGCCACTCGGCGCCGTCGGACGCGCAGATGTGCAGCCGCAGCACCTTGCCCGCGAAAATCTTCTCCTCCTGCACGAACATCGCGCCGCCGCCGCCGCCCGGCCTGCGCCCGCCGCCCGGGCCGTGAAGGTCACCGGGGCGGGGCTAGGCCGCCCGCGCGCTCCCTCGCCGGCCGCCGCCGCCCCGCCCCGGCTCCCCCTCGGCCGGCCGCCCGTCACTTGCCGCGGGCCGAGCGGTCGCCTCGCTCCCGCCGCCGGGCCGCCGGGGGCGCGCTGTCCCCGCCGCGCCGGAAGTGCGTCACAGCGCGCGCCCGGAGCCTACCGGGAGATGTGGTTCTCCCGTAGCCCCGGCGCGCCCGGCGCCGCGCAGGAAGTGCGTCAGAGGGAGCGCCCGGGCATGCCGGGAGGTGTAGTTCTCTTGCTGCCGCCTCCGTCCCACACAGCTTCCTTGCACTTCGCAGCTCCGGGCCGCAGGCACGCGGGACGGTCGAGTTTGGTGATCAGTTCTGAGATGCGCTCTTAGTGAAAAATACACAGCAGGTCTCCGAGAGTCCGCAGGGAAAAGGAATGAAAAATACTCCCTGTTGTCTTTGTATTGACCATAAGTCATCGATTATAGACGGTTATATGAAATAACAGTCTAGGTGTATCGGGTTATGTAAGGTATGTTGAAATTGATTTCTCCTGTTTCTCTTAAAGCGGAGCCTACCCACAGTTTTAATTGCACGTGTGGCAGCTGTTGTGTTTTTCTGGACTGTACTGCTCTGGGTCAACTTCTCAGAGTGTGGTCCGCAGCCAGGCAGCGGCAGCCCGGGTTCCCGGCCTCCCCCGAACCTTCCGCGTCAGACAACCCTGAGCGGCCTCCACTAGGGGGCAGAGCCGCAGGCGGGCACTTGTAGCAACTGTCCTCCCCCCCCCCCCCCGCACGTTTCCTGTGACAACGACAGATGTGGGTGCTGCGGTTTGGGCCAGGCCTAGACCACGTATGATCTGGTCCATTCAGAGAACCTTTACCGAGCAGAGATGAATGCCACACAGCTCCCCTGTTCATGCTCAGGAGGCCGACAGCCTAAATAGGGCCGTGGTCCCCACATCTGTCCCCTTCGGACGTTTACTGTCCCCGTGCCGCTTTGTACCCATGTTCTCATTCTCCCCCACAATCACTCTGACCATGCGCGAATTTCGTTTGTCCTGTTAGCGTTTAGTGATTGCCTCCATGAGTCGGGACATGAACAAACCAGTGGGCTCTCTGCTCGGCTGGGAGGCAGTGGCGGCGAGGGGAGGGAAGGAGGCTGGAGGCGCCCAGTGGGGCCAGGCCACAGGAAGGGGCACTACAGCAAGTGGCCTTCATCGGAGGCCGTGGGGGCTGCAGTGTGGATGGTCACCACCCTCTGGTGGGGCTAGGGAGGAGGACAGGAGCCAGCCTGGATGCGGGAGAAAACTACGGCATCCTTCCAGAGGGTGATGCGAAGCATCTGAACCAAGACCGTGGAGGCGGTGGCACTTGGAAATGCATCTGACGGAGGGCAGGTATTGGGGAGAGCAAAATCGGGGATCCCATGAGTGCCACCAGCGTGCGTGACGGGGCGCACCTCGGTGCCAGCACCCGAGGGAGCAGGAGAGGGTGGGCGGCAGAGGTGTTGAGCTCTGCTCTGCACAAGGAGTCCTGGACATCAGGGGACGTCCGAGGGGCCTGGGCCAGAAGGCAGTTGAGTGCGCAGGGCTGAGGTCCAGCGGACAGGCCCGGCTGGAGACAAGGAAGGGCAGCCGCCGGCTCGTCCACAGGAGCCAAAACGACGGTGGTGCTCACCCCGCCCCCCTGTGCAGAGAGGAGCCCACCAAGGAAACAGAAGAATGGTACCAGAAAGTTCTAAGGGCGAGGCACCATGAGATCCAAAAGGGGGGGTTTCAAGAAGGAGAACATGCGGGCATGAACTGGAGGGAGTCATGGCGGGGCGCACACCTCTGACACCGCACACCGGCTCGGCCACTGTCTGCGAGGGGCTACGCGGTACCCCTCGGCCCAGCTCCTGTTGGCGCCACAGGCCTTTCGCATGTGCGGGACGAGGGCCCAGGGGGCCTTCCTGTCGTATGTCAGCAATCAACTCTCGAAAAGCGGTTCACTGTACCTTTATCAGCCGAATCAGCCAAGCCTGGCCATGTGCCTAGCACCCTCCATCCACAGAGTCTCCCTGCTCACCTACCAGCTCCTGGCCTCAGGGCCCCCCCTTCCTCCAGGAAGACCACCCTGACTGTGCCTGCCCTGAGCCACCCCTCAGCACTTTGGGCACCGCTCACCCTGACCCCGTCACGCGGGCATAACCCCCTGCAGAACGGGTGTCCTGAGTGATCTGTTTCCGAGGAGACAGACCTAAAGAAGCAGTCGGTAAACAGTAACTCTTCTCATAGGAATTCAGGAGAAGAGTACTAGACGCCCCAGAGGACCTGGGTCCGGGGCTCCTCCTCCCGGGCTCTGCTTCCCGGCAGTCCACTGGGAGCAGGGACGAGGTGCTGTCCTGGGATTCCCTGCGGTGAGGGGGCCACGCTGTCCCCAGAGACCTCAGCGGGTTCCTCCCTGTCTGAGCCCCTGTTTCCTCTCCTATGTGAGAATGAGGACACGTGTGCATCCAGAGAGGAAGCACCTGCCACCCAGCTTTGGGGAGCAGTCAGCCGCCAGCCCTGCTGCCTTGCAAGGTGACAGTTCACGCTCCTGGGTGTAAAGACCCGGCATCCCACGCAGCCCTGGACACACCCCTCCCCTCCCCCCCCCACCGGCCTGCCCGCAGCCGGCTCTGCTTCTCCCCTCGCCTAACGCCTGCCTCCCCCTCCCAACAGACGCAGGTCCCTAAAGCACGTTGCGCCTGCCACTCATCGCAGCCTCTGCCTGCGCACCTGCCTGGGTGCCCGGCAGGCGTGTATTTCGTACCTATGGTGCACCGGGAGCCTCTTCAGGTGCCGGAAGTGCGGCAGGAATAAGGTGGCCGCCGGCTCCGGGAGGTGCTGCTGGTCTGAACGTGGCAGGCCCAGGGCCCAAGGTCGAGCGGGCAGAGCCGAGGGTTTCCCTGAATGCGGCGGGGCAGCCGTGGCTCCGGACCCCGGAGGGCCCGCGAAGAGCGGAGCCGCCCTGGGAGGTGCCAAGGGGACGACCTCCCTTCCCATGCCCCCCCCCCCCCCCCCCCCCCCGCTGACGCCGGCTGAGACGCAGCTCCGGGACCCTGGGCAGGCAGTGGCTAGGCCATAAGGGCTGCAGAGGGTCTCCCGGCCAAGGGGGCCTCGAGCCCGGCGGGGCGGGGCATCCACCCTGCGGGGATCCGAGCCTCCCGGCAGCGGCTGCCAGCGGTGCCTCCCGGCGGCCACTAGAGGGCAGGGGCGAGCTGTGGTCCTGGTCCTGCAGGCCTGCGGGTGAGCCGCGGGTAGGCGCCAGCCCCTGTCCTCTCAGCGCCCCTGCCGGGAGCCTGCCTGGGCACAGCGGCTGGGCCAACACCTCCTTCGAGGGTAGTGGGAACGGGCCCTAATGAGTGACTAAGAGCTCTCCAGACAGCAAGAGGGAGGAGGAAGTGATTGGGGGGGAAACTGAGGCACCCAACAAGAGGAAACAGCCCCACCACCCCTGTGGGTGCCTTGGGGAGCCCAGTTGGAAAAGCACAGCTCTGGGCCAACACCTTTCAGCGGGAGACCCCAGGACCAGAGAGGCAGGCATCTGGTCATGTATCCTGTTCAATCAAAAGCCAGCACACGGCCCCACTGCCAGTGCCTGGGGTGGGTGGGTGGGGCTCCTGGTTCTCAGGATGTAGCCCCAGGCGGGCCCTGGCCTCTCTCAGCTGCCCCCCAGCCCCGCCCCCCAAGGTCACTGAGTGTGGGAGTGGCCGGGGGTCACCAGAACAAAGTCTCACAAGGCAGGGGGCTTCAAACAACCGGAATCTACTCTCATCCAGCTCTGGAAGCCACGGGTGTGGGCAGGGCTGGTCCCCTCTGAGGCTGTCGGGGGAGTGCGTCTGTCGCAGGTCAGCTGCCGGTGATCCCAGAAATCCCTGGTGTCCTTTGGCTTGGAGACGCGCTGGGCCGGCTCCCTGTGTCCCAAATCTCCCTCCTCTCCGTGCCTCTGTCTCTCCGTCTCTTGGAGGGCGCCCACCTGTCACGGGATTCAGGGCCCACCCTAAATCCAGGATGACATCATCTCTAGACCCTTAACTCATCACATCTGCAAAGACCCTGTTGCCAAATGAAGCCATTCTGAGGTGCTGGGTGGGCGTGAGCTTGGAGGGGACCCTACACAGCCCCCCATGGGTCACGGGCACCCAGGAGTGGGGGGCACGTACCAAGCCGGCCGCACCCTGCCCTTGGGGAGCCGAGGCCTCAGGAGCCTGGCAGATAGGAATGGTCCCAAGGTTAATTAATTATGACATTAAAAATTCGCCCGTTAAGGGGCCCCGCAAACAGGAAAAGTATTAATCACTCGTTTCCTCAGAGTGACAAGTGCATTTCCCTAAATTCCTCTGCTGCTGACTTAACCGAATGATAATCTCCCGGCTGCTGCCATTCCCGTGAAGTCACAGCTCATGAATATTCCAGTGTCACAATTTGCTTTTTAAAAGGACAGACTTATTATTTCATTTTTAAGCTTGCTGTCACGAATAGTAATTTTCCAGGCCCTGAAACAATGAAACGGCAGTGACTTTCCGGTCACCCACAAACAGTCCCAGGGAGCCAGTCCCTGCCCTGTAGGGGACCGGGTGGGGGTGCCAGGCCTTCCCACCACTCATCCAGACACGCAGTCAGCCCATGGGAACATGGCTGAACAGCAGTGAACATACTGTACCCCCTGCCCCTCCCCTGGGCACTTTACAGTTTATAAGCAGGTGCACCGAGTTTCTGCAGGCGCTCTGCATGCGTGGGGCCACAACGGTGTCTCCAACCGTGAGCCAGCTGAGGGGGTGGGAAGCTTCTCCCAGGAGCCAGACAGATAGCAGTTCAAATCCTGACACCGAGTGATCTTAGGCAAGGCACTCTGGGCCTCAACTGCCCATCTGTGAAATGGGGTCTGGAGCCAGGATTGGACCCAGGTTCACCCAGCGCCAGAGCCGGGGTGCTCGCCCCCTCGTTGATGCCTCAGGGTCTGGCGAGACAGAGCATCGGGACCCACTGCCCTGAAGTTTGGATCTTCTGTTCCCAGTAGCACAGGGACTAGTGGTAACACCCAGCAGCTTCCCCGGGAGCGCCCTCCGGGTGTGATTTCTACCACTCGATGCAATTACAGGCCATTCCGAAAGCCCAATAAACCGTAGCAATTCACTAAATACGTGTTTAAGTGGAAAATCAGATGCCATGGCTCCCTTCCATAGTTGTTCGTATGAGAAGGGACTCCTTTTCAGAGATGGGCTGATGGTAGAGGGGAAGGGCCCTCCTCAAACCCCATCCCTTCCCTGCGCCTCAATGCTGTCTCCAGCGCCGGCCTCCCTAGCCCCAGCCTGTCTCCGGAGAGACCCCGAAGGCCCCCACCGAGGCCATCCTACAGACTGGGGGCCACTCCTCAGCCTGGCCTCGGGTCGGCCATCCAGGAGGCCCAGCCCTGCACCTCCCAGGCCTGTCCCCACCCCCACCCCCGCCTAGCCTTGCTCACGCTCTGCACCCACAAAGCCCCTGCCTCAGCTTATCCTGCCCCCGTGACCCCTGAGACTCAACTCGAACATCCCTCTGCTGCAAAGCCCACCCCGGCTGCCCCTGCCAGGCATGAGCCGGGACCCTCTGTGCATCCCTGGACTCAGTCCCCTGGGTCAGAGTTCAGGTCTTCCCACTTCCCTGTGTTTGCTTCTGCCTGTCCCTCCTCAGTGGCAGGGATTACTGCATCCTGGACCCCAGCCCCAGCACAGGGCTCCCGGGAGAGCTGCAGTCGACCTCGTTCTTGTTCCCACGAGTGAAGAATGAATGGATGAAGCATCGATCGGAGGGACCTGTGACATAGGTTTACTCTGGAAATAACACGTCCTTACAAAGTGTGGCCCCCAAGAGAACCCCTCTTGGGGAATTACATCGTGCCTCACTTTTCCAGAACAGTGCTAGAGAGGATGTGTAAGAGATGCGGTCTTGACCTCCAGGGGTCCACAGTGTCCTCTGCTGACAGCCGAGATGCTGCCCCGTGGGCCCCAGCGATGGGATTAAAGGGGAGATCGTATGGGGCGGGGAAGCTTCTCTCGGCTCCCCAGAGGGAGCCCCCAGCCGGTGCCGGAAGCGTGCTCTGATTGGAGGACAGCACTGTGCGCACAGGAGGCAGCACTGACCCCCCGGGGAACAGAGGGGCTTTACCATAACCCGAGGTCTTCAACTGTCCTTGGGATCTTGTCACAGAGAATCTGAGCGGCCAGGGCCTCCAGAGGCTTGGTTTCCGGAAGGCTGTGTGCTCTTTGCTGAAATGGCATTTGTGGAACGTGCAGTGACTTTTCACAGGGACACCACCGGCCCCGTGGGGGAGGGGCCTAGGGGCAAAGCTGGCTCACCCACGAATGCCGTTTACGGTCCTGGGTGGGGGCACTAAATGCCGATTGCACACCCCTGCCCCCTGGAACAAGAACATCGGGTAAGCCTGTCCCAGGGGCTGAGGTCACACCACCCCAGGGGAGAGTGCTGGTGTCAGGAGATCTCAGCTCGGTTCCAGGAAGCCCCCGGGGCGGTGGGGGAATCAAGAGGCCCCCAGATGGGCAGGGGCCCTCCCGAGGCCATGGGGAGTCAGTGCAGGGCAGGGTGGGACCCAGGCCCCTGAGGCCCCTTCACAGCGGGGGTGGCCCCAGGTTCACAGCCTCAGGCTGCACCGGCCCCCCCCACCCCCCCACCCCGCTTGCTGGGGAACCCCTGCAGTCTGACATGCAAAGTCCTTGGGAAACCTCACCAAACACCAGCCTGCTTTCGCCACCACGAGGAGAAGACGGAGGACGTCAGAAAGACCCCAGCACCTCCTGCGCCCAGATCCCTGGTCCAGAGGGTCCCCCCACCCCAGCCAAAAAGGTGTGGCCGTGCCTCTCTCCGAGGTGCTGAAACCCCCCCCCCCCCGCCCCTGGCCGCCCCGCTGTCTGGCATTGCCCCTGCGTCCTGCCCTCGTGCCCTGACACACTGCTGTTCTCATATTCTCATTTTTTACATTTAAAATTGTGGTTATACGCACAGACACACACACACCATTTTAACCATTTTTTAATTTTTTTAATGTTTACTCATTTTTGTGAGAGAGAGAGACAGAGCATGAGCAGGGGAGGGGCAGAGAGAGAAGGACACACAGAATCCGAAGCAGGCTCCAGGCTCTGAGCTGTCAGCACAGAGCCCAAGGCGGGGCTCGAACCCACGAACTGTGAGATCACGACCCGAGCCGAAGTCGGACACTCAACCGACTGAGCCCCCCAGGCGCCCCCGTTTTTACCACTTTTAAGGACACAGTTCAGGGGCGTCGGGCACATTCACACTGTCGAGCAGCCGTCCCCCGTCCGTCCCCAGAACGTGTTCGTCTTCCTAGGCGGGACTCTGTCCTGTTACACACGGACCCTCCCCTCCCCCAGCCCCACCCTCCCGCTCTCGGTGTCCGTGGCTCCGACTCCTCCAGGGCCTCCGGTGAGCGTCCACTCCTACAGGACGTGTCCCCCTGTGACGGGCTGACGTCACTCAGCACGGTGCCCTCCAGGTTCGCCCAGTTGTAGCAGGTGCCGGGGTTTGCCTCTGTTTGAAGGCCGAGTGATATCCCGTGGTGTGGACGCCCCACACCTTGCTTGCCCACCCATCTGTCACTGGACACTTGACTTGCTTCCGCTTTCTGGCTACGTCGATGAATGCTGCCATGGAACCGGGTATACAGATACCTTTTCAAAACCTGCCTTTATTCTTTCGGGGACATACCCAGAAGTGGGGGCGCTGGGTCATATGGCAGACCGATGTCCAGTCCTTTGAGGAACCTCCACCCTGTCTCCCACGGTGTCTGAGCCACGCTGCACCCGCGCCGGCAGCCCACGGGGCGCCCACCCTCCACGTCCGTGCCACGCTGCGTTCTCCCGTTCGGTGGGTGGTAGCCGTCCCCCCCCCCCCCGGGCCCGTCCTCTCATCTCGTCCTCCTCCTGTTTTGTTTTGTTTTTGCTTTTGTTTGTCGCTTTGTCTCATCTTGTGTTTTTGCAGTGGGGAGTTTTCCAGGGGCCGGGTGTGATGGTGGAGAGCACGATTCTGGATCCAAATCCTCGCCTTGACTCTCACCAGCTGCGCAACCTGAGCCTGCTGTCAGAAGAAATGAGAGACGGCCTGTAAGGGGCCAGCGAAGTGCGAGCAAGAAAACACGGCAGCTCTTTTTACCGTCAGCACCGCTGCGGGCTGGGCCGTGTGTTTAGGGAGGAATTTCACGCACAGGAAGGCTCACACCGGTGACCCGGCCGCGGAGGGGGCTGGCAGGGGGGTGGCTCCACCACGGCCACCCCCCCCTCCACCTCCGGGACAGCACCTCTGGGGGCGCGGGTCCAGGTGGCCCTAAGGGGAGGGCTGCGGCCACCGCAGCCCCAGAAGCGCTTCCTTTCCCTCACTCGGAGGCAGGGAGGCAGGCGGGCGTCCGCAGCGATGAGCTAACGCTTCCCAGTTCTGAGATAATGGCCTCTGAACAGGCACAAAAGAGCTGATGTCTGGGCGCCCCCGAGGCAGGAAGCATCCGGCACCGATTCTGGGAACATGAGACGTTTAAGCGACTGCCTTGTTGAATATTTCATGATTTACATTAATGGATTTCTGGTGTTTTTCATAACAAAACTGTCCACATTATGATGGGTTAAAATGTGGTTATTCCGGCCACTCTCCCTCCGAACACCCTCTCGGAGCGCCGGCCACTGTCCCTCTGTCTGCCTGAGTCTTCTCCCCGAGAGCCTGCGGGGCCCCCCGGAGCCCACGTGTCCTAAATGAGGCTCCCGGCCTCCAGGAAGGCGGTCCAGGCACCCCACAAAGTGGCCTGGGGTCTGGGGCTAGAGGGACCTGCACAGGCCCCCAACACATGCTCCCCGAGACCACTTGGCACCCCCAGGAATACATTTTTTTTAGTTAATTAAAGTATACAGTTTATCCGATTTCCTTGGATTTCATTTAAGTCTCTTTCCTGCCCGGGGTCCCCCCCCCCCCCCGGACCCACAGTGCAGGCAGCCGCTCCGGGCAGGGACGGAGTCTCAGATTTTCCCTGGTGTTGACCATTTGGTTGGTTCCGGGGAAACCAGGCCAGGGGCTTCGCAGAACGGCCTTCAGCTGGGATCTGTCTGATGTGTTCCTCGTGCTGGGACCGGGGCGGGGGTGTGGGAGACCCCGGAGCCGAGGTGCCCTCGTCATCACGCCGGGTCGGGGGCACACCGTCGCTGCGACCGTGGCCCCCCTCCCAGGCCGTGGCTGACCTGGGGTGCTGGCAGCAGGCAGCAGGGAGAGTCCTGCACCCTTGTCCCGGGGCAGGGTGGGGGTGGAGGGCACCGGCAGGGCAGAGCTGGGCGGCCGGGCCCCAGCTCAGCGGCTCTGGGGGGTTCCGCCATGACCTCGGGCCCCCATGCTCCGCGGGCTCAGCCCACGGGACCCACGGTGCCTGGAATATTTCACAATTCCTAGTGTAATATCCCAGAAACCAGAACCATCGAGGGCCCCTCAGAAGTGCAGGCAAATCCACGGTCAGCGTGATCCGAGCAAAACAAAATTAATTTCTTCCAAGGAGCGCGTGGCCTCACCACCGGGGCTGGCTGGCTCTTTCCTCGGTCGCCCCCACCCTCAGACCCCCCGGCCCGGCTCCGTAGGCGTCACCTCCAGACTGGGAGAAACGGAGGCCCCACAGGCTCCGTCCAGCCTGAGGACACGCCGTGAGGGTGGCCGGGAGGAGCCCTCGCTCTGCAGTCCCAGGCGGGTCCGGGCTGGGAGCGGCCTCCATGGAGGCCGTGTGCGGGGAGGCGGCTGGCCCCCAACAGCGCCGGGGAGGGCGGTCACGGGGTGACACGGCTGCCCCACCGTGCATTCCTAGCAGGGCCTCTGGGAAACCGGGGCTCGTGGCTGAGGTCACTCGGGGTTCAGCCCAGAACCTCCCCGCAGACCCTAGGACTCTGTGGGCTGACCCGCGGGGTCCCCACCCTCACGGTCCTGGGGCTCAGCCCAGCCCAGGCACCTGACTCTGGGGCAGGGAGGGGGAGGCTGGCCGCCTACAGGGGCCACCCTTGTGGGCTTGACGGTGCTCCCAGGGCCTCACAGATCCCTCCTCCTCCTCCCACTGCGTTGTATGCAACTGCCAGGAGCATTAACAGCAGGAAGCCCCCTTCGGTAAATGAGTCAGAACCAGCAGTCTCCGCACATGGGCCTCCCGTCAGGTGGCCACGGTCTGTCCCAACGGAGGGCCATGTGGAACCCCCCGGGGACACAGTGTCGGCCCACTTTCCTCTTCTCCCTGTGCTGAGCCCCTCTCAGCCCCAGGGCACCCGAGTTGCACTCTGCTTTCATGGGGAAGGTCGGGGGGTCCCACCCTGGCCACGGCCACCGGGCAGTGCGGGCAGGACACGCACCCAGGCCTCTCGGCCCTTCTGCTCTCCGGCCACCAGGGCATAGGGTGAGCAAGCCAGGCTGGGGAAGGGTGAGGGGTGGGGTGGAGACTCAGGAGGGCGCAGGGGGCCAGGGCCCAGGCGAACTTGGTCCCACATTTGCTGCAGTGGGCACCCACTCGGCTGTCCTCTTCCCCTGTCACTCATGTGATCACCCCTCCTACCGGGGGGAACGAGTCCCACTGAGAGGTGGAGAAACGGGGGCAGACACGGGGTTGTGACTCCTCCCACCCCTACCCCAGTCCTATTCCTCCAAAGACGGGAACATCTGTGCCACGGAGGAGCCCCCCCAGATGGTCACGGGGCTCAGATCGGGGAGGCCCACAGCCACACTGCCCCACCCCTCCCCCACCTGTCCCCCAACTTCCCCAGCCCATCACCAACCCCTCCACCCAGCCCCCAACCTCCCCCACCCAGCTCCCACACAGCTCCCACCCAGCCAGCACACAACCTCCACTCAGCCCCCACCCAGCACCTGCCCAGCCCCCACTCAGCCCCCACCCCTCCACCACCCAGCCCCTTTCAACCCCCACCCAACCCCCAACCTCCCCCACCCCCACTCAGCCCCCACTCCTCTCTCACTCAGCCCCCAGTTTCCCCCACCCCGCCCCCACCCCTCCCCCGCCCAGCCCCCACTCACCCCCATCCCCCACCCAGCCCCACTCAGCCTCCACCCAACCCCCAACCTCCCCCACGCCTCCCCCACTCAGCCCACACTCAGCCCACACCCCTCCCCCACCCAGCCCCTACCCAGCCCCCACCCCGCCCCCACCCAGCCCCCACTCACCCCACCCCTCCCCCACCCAACCCCCACCCAGCCCCCACCTCCCCCACCCCCCCAGCCCCTCCCACACCCTCCCCCACCCATCCCCCAGCCTAGCTCGGCTGGTCTGGGTGGCTCTGCAGTGCACATGCGTGGCATTCAGACCGGGTGCCTGCCGAGGAGGTGGTGGGAACACGGCGTTCCCTTGGTGCCTGGCCAGGCGGGCCAGGCGCCCTCCCTCCTCCACGCAGGCACTTTCGCAGAGGCAGCGAAGTTCCCGGAGGCCACCCATCCCCAGACACACGCTGTGCCCGGAGGCAGGTGGGCCCCGCCCGCTGTGGGCTGTGGGCAGGGTGTCAGGACCCCCACAGTGCTTATACCTGGCCACTGCTGACACCCCCAGACCCCACCCCCGCCCGCTCTGGGCCGGACTGCCTGGTGCCGGGTCGCCCCTCCTCCTCTGTGTCCGTCCACCCCAGGCTCAGTGCTTGTCTGCCCCTTCTCCACCTCCATCCAAGCTTGTCTTGGAGACACCTGCAGCTTTGAGTACCGGTGTGCGGCCGCCCTCGGGGGGGCATGCCCACAACGTCCTGTGCGTCCTCCTGACACGGGGCCCCACGGGGAGCCGGAGCAGGGCGTCCTCCCTGGGCAGTCGTGCAGCCCCGCACTCGGGGACTCTTCCTTCTGCTCCTGCCTCCTCTGCACTGCCCCTCGGGCTTGTTCCTTCCCCGGCCCGGCTCCTGCCGGACACGTGGCCTCTCCAGAGCTCCTCCTCCAAGAAGCCTTCCCAGTCTGCTCCTCCAGCATCATCTGGTCGAGGTGGACCTGGGGTGTCCCTCCAGGGACTGAGGGACAGGGCTCCCTAACCAAGGCTCACCCGCTCTCACTCACCAGGCCCCCGGCAGACACACCTCTGAGCTGGCACAGGCCGAGATCTGCACCCCATCCAAGAGCAGACACCCTCCGGGACCACCGAGAGGGGTCCCCACTATTGTGCTGTCATCAGCCTGAGACAGCATTGTCTAACCCCCCGGGAGCACTCACGTCAGCCAGGGGTGGAGGGAGGACGTGGGGACACAGCTGGGGGCCGAGGGAACCTCCTTTGTCTCGTGCTATGGGAGAACCCCACCTCCTACGGCCTCCCAGGGAAGTGGGTCCACTGCCCCCCATCACCCATGTGTCCCCCACCATGGCGAGAGGGCCGGCCGAGTCACCCCAGGCCACCCAGGAAGGGGTCTGACCAGAGCTGGCACTCTGGCTTCCCTGCCCCCAAGACCAGGAGCCCCGCTGGTGCCCACCGCCCCCCACACACACCGAGGCCGCCCACAAACACCTCGGTGCTGCCCAGCCCGCGCCTCTCCAGGAGACCCCTGCGCGGCAGAGAGGGTCTCGCGTCCCAGCTGGCGCCCGTGAGTGACATCAGAACAGTAATTCCTAATTAAATAGAAGAGAAAACCGGGAATGAGGAGCGATTACCCAAATCGTTGGGTCGTTGGATCTCGAGGAACAAACAGGCCGTCGGTGCCGATCGCGCCGCGGACACATGGCCATAAAGCGGCGACAGAAGGGAGCCTGGCAGTGAATATGGAAACCCTCTTTTCGGGGACCGTGCGCTCGTAAAGGGGCCGCTTCGCGGAGAGCCCGCAGAGGGGCAATGGCAGCCCGGAGCCTGATTTATCCGCGCAAACGCTTTGTAGTACTTGAGATTAATACAAATATTTAATAAAGAATCAGGATGGTTTATCTGTAATGCAAAGAGAATCACATTGCCTATATTTTTATTACTGAAAAATTGGAAGCGGGGAGAAATAATGATGGAAACCACTGTATAAATGACAAAAATACCCATTCTGGTTATGTGCACGGCTCTACAATCTCCCTCTACCCTATAAACATAATCTATTCGCGTGGCTCTTTCGGCGGATTCCAGAGCCCGCTCTGCGTTGTGGAGTTTAATATCACCCTGTTCTCCACGGCACAGGGAAGTGATTAAATAAGAAATAAATTTGGCTGTCACTGCATTTAAAATCAAATCAAGGATCATTTGTTACCCAAAATGAACCAGTTCTCCTTCCCTGCCCATAAGCAGGCCGCTGTTTGCCGAACCATTTAGAAATGTATATACAGTAAATTCGGCACATAATGGCTTGTACTATAATATGATCTTTATGGGCTCCAGCACCGAGCTGCCGGAAGGACCGTAAACAGCACATGGCTTTTTTAATTTAAAGTTATAGGTATGAGACTTCGCAGACCCGTCTCAGATCCATCTGAATCTCGTTGGCGGAGGCCCGCGCACGACGTGGGGCCGCCGCCCCAGATCCCTTCCCACCCCCACCTCCTGCCCTCGCGTGGCGGAGGGGCCGAAGCGGAACTGAGGGTGCACGCCCTGACCCTAAGCCCCTCGAGGGGCAGCAGGGCCCGGAAGAGGAGACAGAGCTGACCCCACCCAGCGTGACTTTCTCACCTGAGAGAGCGTCTGCAGGCCGGGGCGCCCAGCGATGGCTGAGAAGCAGAGTGGGCAGAGGAACCAGGAGCCGGGATCCCAGGCCGGCCCCGGGATGGCCGGTCCACGGGGCTCAGACGCCCTTCCGAAGGTAGGGCCCCGGAGGTGACTTTTACAAGCGTTCCCAACACAAATGTTTGCCAGGCTTCAGTCCTGAAAGGGGTCAATGCGCTAACCCGTGCACTGGGAACCCATGCCTTGGGAAATGCACTAACCCATCACCCTGGCGGTGTCCAGCCAGACAATCCAGTTAAGAACCACGTGGGTGTCCCTTTCTCCCAGGCCCAGACAGCTTGCCCGCAGTCCCGTCAAGCAGGCCTGTCCCCTGCCCCAGGCCAGGAGCCCCGGGCTGTTCTCGCCACCCCCTGTCCGTCCATCTGGGACCTGCACCTGCGCTCAGCTCAAAGCTGCCTCCCACTGAGGTGTCAGCGTCCGAGATGCCGTCACCAGTGTGTGCACAGCTGCTTCTCTTCCAGCCCGACGGGAGACGCTCACTCCGGCCCCTTCTCCCCGGCCTCCAGCCCCCGCTCCCGCCCGGGGAGGGGAATGCTGGGGGATGGCCAGGGGTGGCCAGGACCGCAGGGCTGCAGGGCTGGGGTTAGAGCAGCGTCCCTGCCCCAGCCAACGCCCGCAGCAGGTAAGGGCAGGGGACACCTGGCAGTTGCTTCTAGTAGGGAGACTGAGGCCCAGGCAGAGGCCGGAGTGCTTCAGGGTCACGGCCTGGAGCAAAGCTGGCCCTGCCTGCTATGACCTTGAGTCCAGCTCAGCACCCTGACTTCCGAGTCTCCCCCACCCACACCAGCCGCCCCCTCCCCTGGAAAGTGGGGCCTCTGGGAGGAAGCACGTTAGTTGAGCAGGGTCAGGGCCTGGAGCCGGGACAGAGGTGCCTCCACCAGGCCCAGAGGCCCCAGCCCCAACTCTGACCTCTCACCCCGGACCCCATCCCAGACTGAACCCCCTTCCTTCCACGGGACATCCCCCACCCCCAGAGTCCCCAGAACTACTGGACATGCAGGCCTAGGGGACTCTCCAGTTCGCAGGGACGCGGCTCTCCAGTTCGGGGGACTCGGGCACCTGTCCCCGTGGGCTGGATGCGGGCGAGCCCCTCCGCGGGGCGGTCCAGCAAGCATCCAGAGAGTGTCCGCGGCTGCCTGCCACCTCATCGGCGGCTCACTGTGCTAAAATGTGCGACATAAACTTAAAAATTAATTGCTTCACCTTCTGAAGCGTCTTTAACTGCTCCAGAAAGGAGATATGGCTAATAACCATAATTTTAAAGTCAATTCTTGTTAGAAGATTATGTTTGACCAAATGTCTTTTGTGAGCTCATTATTTCACATTTTCTCCTCCCTCAAAAAAATCTTTTATGTATATTTTGTCCCTAAGAAAATACGGGACGGGCCATGTGGACTCAGCTCCCCCCTGCCTGGCCGGGGGCAGGGCGACCCCGGGGCTCAGACCCCTGCAGGCCTGGGAGTGCCTCTCTTCCTCCCAGGGGAAGCGTGGGGGGTGAGGAGGGCGTTTCTGCTCTTCTCTCCACTGGGGACTCACTGTCAGTCCGAGGGGACCCTCCTCCTCCGTTCGGGTGCCCCTTGGAGCCCTCGGGGCTGGTAGGGCATGACCCTCAGGTGCCCCTGTGACCTCTGGGCCTGGCTTGCTCTGCCCACGACTGGAAACCAGTGAGCGCACCGGCTCCTGGGCTGGGGGTGAGGGGCCTGGCAGTTGCCCCTTGCTGGACGCCTGAGGCGGGGGCCTCAGGGCCTCACAGGCCCCTGGACCCTCGGAGGCTGCTCCCCGGTGACCTGGCTCATAGACCAGGGGGCCCAGACGCAGGCGGGGAGGGACGGCGGGGGCCTGGAGACGGTCCAGCACATTTTCCTTCCGCCACCATTCGGCAGGACCCCTCTCTGTCCCTCGGCCCCAGGAGACAGGTCGTGACGGATATCAGCCCCTTCCGAGGCACAGGTGGGGCTCCTAACCAGAGACCCCCGGCCCTGGGGAGCCACCCTTAGTACGCCATGTTCATACGTGTGTGTGGGCACAAGTGTTGGGGGCACAGCACTCGGGGGCCGAACACCTTCTCCCCAGAGCCCCTGAGCCTGAGACCAGCGCAGGGCCTGCTCTGCCTGCGTCCCAGGGCACCTCTGCGCCCCCGGGGTATCTGCAAAGAAAGCCAAAGGCCCAGGGTCCACCAGCCTGCGAGGACGGCCCCCCGGCTGCGGGCGGAGGGGGTGAAAGCTGCTCCCAGGCCCCCTCCTGAAGCAGGTTGATTTTTATTGCCTAGAGGACAACAAATCACTCTCTGACAATAATCGGAATGAACAGACACTTAATTATGAGGCCATGAGACAGCAAGATTATTAATTTCAGAGTGTGCAACCCAGTCCTAAAGGCTGAGCCTGGACACTTACCGCGGGCGCTCCTGGGGGCCTGGGGGCAGTCAGAGGCGGGGGGGTTCCAGACACCAGGACGAGGGCCGCTCCCAGGGAGCCCCAAACCTCTCCCTCCAGCCTGGGGAGTCTGCGCTGCAGGGGAGAGGTGTTGCTTGGGCTCCGGACCCCCCAGAGGCTGCCCAGCCAGCACGCCCCAGGGTCTGACTGGGGTGAGACCGGCCGGCCCCTCGGGCACACAGGGGTCCGTCCTGCGGTTACTTCCTTCCTGGAGGGCCCAGCTCTGCTGAGAAGGTCCTGGGCCTCAGTCACCCCCAGCAGGGCGGGTGTTGGCAGCCGTGTCACAGGAACGAGGGGGACTCAGGTTGGCACAGGCTGACCTCAAGAGGTGGCCTGTCCCCCAAGCCTCAGTGACATGTGCTCCCTCCTAGGGCTTCTCCTCTTTTCCCACACCTCCTGTCTCCCCAGAGTTCGGTAATTCCTCCCACGGTATCTCCAAGCCTTGGGGTGCCGATCCTCCCGGGCCTGTGGGGCCTCGGGGCCGCGGATGCTGCTCTGGGGATGAGGCGGGGGGGGGGCGCGGGGGGGCCGCAGCCCCGTCGTGAGGTCGCCAAACGCAGCGCACAGCGGCGGACAGCCCTCCCCGGCCACCAGCGAGAAGCCGGGTTCCAGGCCGGGCAGCCTGTGCAAGCCGACTGCCAGGCAAGCTGTCGGCTGGTGGCGCTTGGCAGGCGGTGCGGCAGAGCGGGAAGGGGTGTTTGCAGACTGCCGCTGACAGTTTCCCAGACGAAGCCGCGCTGGTTAAACACGAGAAGTGAGCAGTGCCCACGGGCAGATCCCGGCCGGGAGGAGACGAGCAAGGCAGAAGGTGGAGATGTGGAGGCCCGTCTCCCGAGGGCCGGGCTGCTCGGGGTCCTCCCCTCCTACCCGTCCCCCCCCAACCTGGCAGCCTGGCCCGGTGCCAGCCGTTCCCCCCCCCCACCTGCCTGGTGCCAGCCGTACCCCCCCCAACCTGGCACCCTGGCCCGGTGCCAGCTGTCCCCCCCCCACCTGCCTGGTGCCAGCCGTCCCCCCCCAACCTGGCAGCCTGGCCCGGTGCCAGCCTGGCGTCCAGACCCCTGAGGGTCTCCGCTTCCCGCCTCTGTGCACGGCCAGTGTGGCCGCCCTCCGGGCTGCAGGTGGTGGGATCTGGGGGAGGGGGTCCCTTCTCTGTCCTCCCAGGCGGGCTGCCGTGTGGGGTGAGCTGACCAACCTCATCTGGGAAGGAGTTTAGGACAGGCTCTCTGGCCTCTGGGTTTCTGACCCGGCACCACCATCTCCGGAAGCCCAGGCACAATGCCGCCTACCTGGCTCCCAAGGAGGGGGGGCCTGGGTGCCCTGGTCTCCCTGGGGTGGGGGCAGTTTCCCCGTTCCTGCTGGGCTCTCCCGGGCCCCTCCTGCCGTCCCCCCTTGGACTCTCTGGGTCCCCCCCACCTAAGGAAAGCATTCAGGGTGCCACCATCACCAGAAACCAGGGTTCTCACGGGGGCACCACCCCCTTTTACAAACGAGGAAACGGAGGCTCAAAAGGCCAGTCCTGTGTTGCGGTCGACAGGGCGCCCTCAGAGCAGTGCTCTGCCCAGCCCAGGGCTGGACGGGGGCAGACAAGGTCTTGATCTCAATCCAAAATACAAGTCCAGGTAAAGCCGTGCAGAGAGCCATTAACAAGTGACAGTCTGCTGCTACCTGGGATGAGGCCACTGTCCATCGCCTCCCAACCCCGCAAGGGATACTGAGCCTGGGCTGTGGGCCGAGTGAGGCATCCAGGGCAAAAGGGAAGGGTGGCTCTGGCAGAGGGAGTGGCGTGGGCAAAGGTCCTGTGGCAGAGGTGGAAGAAGGCCAATGGCACATGGAGGGAGGGGCCAGAGCAACACAGAGCCAGCGTGGGGCAGGGAGGGTTGCCAGGTAAAGTACGGGATGCCCCGTAAGTTTTAAATTTCAAATAAGTAATGATTTTTAAAAATGTAGGCATGTCTGAAAATTGCATGGGACATACTCATACTAAAAAATTATTTGCGCGTGAAATTCAGATTTAACTAGGTGTTATGTATTCTTACTCACTAAATCTGGCCACCTTAGCCAGGGATGACCCACACTTGGGTGCGCCCACCCGGCTGCAGGGTGGACCCTGGGCCCAAGCCTCGCCCCTGCACTGAGACGTCCTGCTGGTAGGCTACCACCTCCCTCCTGACCTTCCCACTCCTTCGCCGCGAGGCCCTTTCTCGGAGGTGACCAAGAGGGGCCAGGGGCAAGCGTTGGGCCAATCGGCCCCCTTCACGGAGGAAGTGCGTGGCTGACCTTCGCCCCCGGAGGCCTGGGCGCCGCAGGGCCCGAGGCAGACCCAGTGCCCCCGGCCCCCCACCCAGCCTCACCGGACATCAGCGGGACCGACCGAAGGCTGTGCTCAGACCCCACCCGGCCAGGCCACCAGCTCCCCCTGAAGCAGGTGATAAACGCCCATTTTTTAGGGCCAAAGCGATTGATTACCAATCGTGTGGCTGACAGTTACAGGAACGGCAGGAGGAGGTGTTAATCTGCTCGAGGTTCGGAAGCCGGTTTCCTCCAGTCTGGAGACGAGGAACCTCGCCTCCTGTCTCGGGGAGGACAAAGTGACCAGATTTATTGCAGCCACAAGAGATCATCATGCACTCAGCAGCTTCCAGCCCCCGGCTCGAGGGGAAGTGGGGGCCCCCTGGGGACTGAGCAGCGGGGGGGGGGGGGGGCTGCTCCCGGAATCCCCCACCAGGTGGGAGGAGGGAGAGCCTGGGGAGGCCAGTGCTGGGAGGGATGGGCCAAGGCCGGGAAGTGCCCCCCACGCCACCGCCCCCGCTCAGCGATGCTCAGGGGCTCCCCTCCCTGCCCCTGCGGCTCCCTGGGCTCCCCACCCTCCTCCCCAGCCGCCCGCGCCCGGCCACATCCAATCTCTCTCACAGCCTCAGTTTCCTTTCCTGCAAAACAGACAAAAAGCAGCTTCTGGAGGATTCCAGGACACCCTCCAGGCCAGCCTGAGGACGGCACCTGGCCGGTTGGGCTCGGCCACCGAGCACTGCTGGGCCCTGGAGGGACGGGGCTCTGCAGACCAAGGGTCCGGGCAGGGCGGGTGTCCAGGGCCGGCCGGGCTGCGGAAGCCAGACTCGCTCCCCGCGTGCACTCAGGCGCAATCCGCACGATGAACGCGGTAAATGATTGCACCCTCAATAATCAAAGAATAATCATCGATGGGTCTTTAATTTCCATACAATAACTGTCTTATTAAATCTAAATTTAATGTGTTTCTGGAATCCTTAATTTAAAGTGTTACTGCACCCACCATCTGCTCCAGTAAATACAAATGCAGGGAGCACGTGACTCCAAGCAGCACGGAGACAGGTGCCGGCCTCACTAGCGCAGCTGAGGCTCCTGGGCCGGACCTCCTCCCGCCGGGCTGGCCCGGCTTCTCTCCGGGGCCGGGCCTTCTCTCCTGGCCCAGCTTCTCTCCTGGGAGCGCGGCCCCAGAGCCAGCCCGGGAGTCTGCCTGCAGACAGGGGAGTCCTGGGCCTGGCATTCGAGGCCGCAGGAGCTCCCCTCTCTCTCCCCGGCAGGGCTCTGCCCTGATGTCCCTCAGCGCTCACCCCGGGGCACCTCCAGCAGGAAGCCTCTCCTGGCCCCTGACGGCTGCCCAGAGTGCCCACAGACCCTCCCTGGACACGGGCCAGGGTCTCCGCAAACGCATAGTGGGTGCCTATGGGGCCACTTCTCCTCCACGTGCTGGGTGGCCGGGGGCCACTCACAGGGCCTCTCTGTAAAGGGGACAAGGTAGTTGACAGGCCTGGGGGATGGGAGCCTGGAGGGGTTGGTGGACCTTGGGGGGGACGGAGAGGCTTCTGGTGACGCCTGGGGGGCATCGGGACAGGGAGCGTCCTGGCTCTTTGGTCCCTTCCCCTTGGCCTGCTGGATGGCTGCCTTGCCCTGCACCTCCCCAGCCTTGTCCCCAGCCCTCCCTTCCCCAGGTTTCTGGAAGCAGCTGCCCTTGGAAGCCCCTCTGACCCGGGTCACCCCTGGTCTGGAAGGGGTCGCGCAGCTCGGTCTGGGGCCAGAGCGCCCGGGGCTGGCTCTGTGCTGCACTGGGCCTCCCTCCTGCCCCACCGTGTGGCTAACAGCGTCCCCTCGCCCCTGTCACCTGCCCCCGCGTGGGCCGGGCTTTTGCCTCCATGCTGTCCGCTTGAGCAAAGCCAGTCACCTCTGGCAGGTGAGGATTTTCTACCCCAGACCTCGTATCGCAGACAGGGGCTCGCCCGGTGCAGAACCACCCCCCACCCCCACCTCTGCCGGAACACCTCCCTCCTGCACCTGTCTGCTCAGCGCTCCGAGCCCCCGGGGGGTTGGCGGGACCCCCAGCACCAAGCCCCTATTTGGGACGGCGTCGGGTGGAGGGTAACGCCCGGCCCGACTCAGCCCCACCACCCACTGGCCGTGAGGAGTTATTTTTGAAATTGTGGCAAAATAGGGGCGCACCGGGGTGGCCCCATCGCTTAAGCGTCCGGCTCTTGATTTCAGCTCAGGTCACGATCTCACAGTTCGAGGGTTCGAGCCTCGTGTCGAGCTCTGCGTTGACAGCACGGGGCCCACGTGGGAGTCTCTCTCTCCCTCTCTCTGCTCCCCCTCCGCTCGCTCTTTCTCTCTCTCGAGATAAACAAACTTTAAAAACATTGTGGCGGGACGCCCGGGTGGCTCAGTCGGTTGGGCATCCGACTTCGGCTCAGGTCAGGGTCTCGCGGTCCGTGAGTTCGAGCCCCGCGTCGGGCTCTGTGCTGACGGCTCGGAGCCCGGAGCCTGCTTCGAATGCTGTGTCTCCCCTGCTCGCTCTCTCTCTCTCTCTCTCTCTCTCAAAAATACGTTTCGAAAATTAAAAAAAATAATACATTTTAAAAATCGTGGCCAAATACAGCAGAGACAAGATTTACAGTTAAGCGTTATAAACTGCACAGTTCGATGGCATTAAGCACATTTCTGATGCTGCAGCCTTCACCACCCTCCAGTTTCAGAACGTTCCCCCCAAAAGGACACCGTGTGCCCATAGTCAGCAGCCGGCCCCTGGCGCCGACGACCTGCTTTCTGTCTATGGAGCTGCCTGTCCTGGACGTTTCACGTGGCATCCCACGCTGCGTGTCCTCGTGTGCCTGGCCTCCCTCACGCAGGGCCGCGTTTTCAAGGTTCCTCCGTGGGAATCGGCATTTCCTCCCTTTTTCCTGGTGGAGGAACATTCCGCCGCCCGGGGGGGGCCCCCGTTCACTCGTCTGATGGTCCCTCCCTCTGGCCGCGGTGAATAGCGCTCCGGGAACATGCGAGGACGGGTTTTGGTCCTAACATCGGTCTTCAGTTGTTTGGGGCGCGTTCCCCGGGGGGTGGCACGGCTGGGGCCCGTGGAAGGTCCGCATTCGGCGTCTTGAGAACCGCGGCCCCGCCGGGGGCACAGACGTGTGAGCAAGCGTCCTCGCGGCGGCGGATCCGCCCGTCGGATGGAGACCATCGCTGCTTCCTGTGGCGCGTGAGGAAGAGCGGCCAGGGTGGCCCTCGGCACGTGGGTCCGGCCGTGGCAGCCACAGTTACTGAGCCCCTGCTGCGCACCAGCCACTTCGTTTGGTGCATCCAGTCGGTGCTCTATACGTACCAAATAGAGAGGGGATTTCCGATCTCCGATTTCCATGCCACCTGGGTGAGGTAGAAACTGTTTTCTCTAGTTCACAAAATCTCACACGGGTCAAGTGACTCCAGAGTCCCCCAGCCAGAGGATGGAGCCGGGACCCTGTCACAGCCCATGTGGCTCCCGAGAGCAGGGCCGCCGTGCACATGGGTGCAGGCTGCTCACTGCACAAGGGTGCCCGGCTGAGGGGATGAAAGGGGCTGCCCGGGTCCCATTCTGTCCACCCCCATCACGTGCCCGGGAGCTGCCTTCGCCCAGGGTGCCTTGTCGTGACCAGCGCAGAGGTGCTGGGCGTCTGCTGAAGGCCTGGCCGTGTCCTGCCGGGGGCCCACACTGTGCCAGGCCTACCCAGGGAGCCCTGGGGCTGCCCTCTGCTGTGTGTGGGAAGCAGGGACACAGTGTGCCTCTGATGCAGGAACGGGGAGAAGGCCAGAGACAGGCCTGCCTCTCCGATCTGGGCCCGCCCGTGCCTGGGCCCCGCCACAGCGGCCCCGGGCCCAGCCTCTGCTGGAGGGATCCCCAGGAGAAGGCCGTGCAGAGAGGCACCCGACTCCGTGCAGGTGTGAAGGCTGAGGGTCAGACCCTTCACACTCCTGCTTTCAGCAGAGGGGGACCAGAGGGGGGGCCGCAGTGACCGTGTTGCTGCAGCGTGCTGCAGGCCTGATGGACACGGTCGGAACAGAGGTGCCACTTACAGAGGACGAGACTGAGGTTCAGAGCGGCCAGGCCCAGGCTCCTCTCGGCCTCCCCTGTCTCTCAGGAAATTGGCTCTGGCTGCCGGACCAGCTTTCCCTGGATTCTCGGTACAGAATCACCCACTGGCATCCTCCAGGGGTCCGAGTATGTGCGGCTGGGGAACCGGATTCCTGCCTGAACAGAACCCGCCCGGCCAGCACTCCCTCTCCATCATGCACGGCCCCTCCGAGGCCCCAAACTCCTCCCGGCAGCAGCGGCCTGATCCCATTTCGTGGAGGGGAAAGCCGAGGCCCAGGGGAGTCAAGCACATGCCGAGGCCGAGGAGGGAGAGCTCCGCTATACCTCCCGCCCCGCGAGCACCCGGGCGGGCCTGGCCTACCTCAGCCTCGGCCCCTCCGGAGTGAGCCCCTCCACACAGGCGCGTTCAGAAAGTTCCATGTTTGTGGAGCTGGCTTCCGCCTGGATCACAGCCTCAGTCCTCACGGTAATCGACTGCTCGCTAATCAAATTGATTTCCATTCCAATGAGTCCTGCCTGCTGCCTACATTCCAGGAACCGTATTTTGAGCACAGACATATAATCAAACGGCAAAAAGCAGAGGGCACAGAGGGCCTCTCTGCCAATCGAATAAAAGCTAAATGGCCCGAGCTTTTAGGCCTAATCACTTCTGTATTCCCACCAGGGCTGGGTCTCCAGCAAAGCCCATCTGATCGAGGCTGGGCTCACCCGAGCATTTTGGCTTCAGGTCCTAATATCCCCCCCAGCCTTGCCGGTCTCCCCTGATCTGCCGGGGTGGCCTGATGGTTCCCTTCCAACCGAAGTCCAGCGTCCCCTTCGGGAGGGGCTCTGCCGCTCTGTCCTGGAGACGTTCCCGGGCCCGGCGCCGGGCGGTGCACCCCTCCTCCTGGCATGTCCCCTGGGACTGGGGTGGCCGAGAGTCCCTGGAGGCCCCAGGGCACAGGTCCAGGAGCCCAGGAGCACAGGGCACCGGCCCTCCAGCCCAGGCCGTCCCCGGTGTGTGTGGAGCCCTGGCCTGGGGGGGCTCTCGAAGGGGCGCGTCGGGTCCTGAGGCCCAGTGGCTGCCCAGGGCCTGTGTGGAGACACAGACCTCGAGAGCCCCTGCAGCCAGTCTCTGAGCCCAGAGGGACCCTTTTCAGCCCCTGCAGGGCCCCCAGGCGGGGAGTCCGGGCCTCCCCCTCCTCCTCTGCCCTCCATCCCCGCCTCCCCGCCCCACTGCCCTGCCCAGTGTCCCCAGACAAAGAGCTGGGCCTGTCTTCTCAACCCACTGTATTGGCCACGGGGGAGAGGCAGCCACTCCAAGCCCGGAGCCGCTTCCCAAGCGTCAGAGTCTGTCCTGGGCCAGAGGCCACCCCTCCCTGCCCCAAGCTCCACCCCCCCACCATATGACCTCAGTTCCCCATCTGTGTGGTGTGGGTGACCACAGGAAGCAAAAAGCTGGGAGCACCCGCCCCTCTCCACAGCCCATCAGCTCTCAGGACCTGGCGTGGGAGAAGGTGGGCAGGGGCTCTGTGGGCTTCCGTGGGGGCGGGGCTGTGTGCCACGGCCACGCCCCTGTGCTGGCCCCGGGCTCTGCAGGCTACAGAGCGTGGGGAGAGTGGTCACGGGTGATGGCCTCCCCACGAGAGACCGGGGAGCCTTGTGGGCGGGGGCTCCTGGAAGTGATGGGGGCCCTGGGGCTGAGTGCAGAGGCCCCCCCCAAGAGGGAGCTCTCAGAGTTCCTGTGGCCGGTCACAGTGTCCCCCTCGAAGCGTCACCCCAGACCACAATTACTCCCTGCTGGCCCTCAGCTGAAGCTTCAAGAACTCTGAAGCCAGGAGCTGCAGTCAGAATAGGGGCGGGCACCTGCGTGGGTCACAGCTGAGACAGAGCTGGCCCGGGCCCGGCCGGTATCCAGCACACCCTTAGCGGGAATCTCCGTCTGGCTTCTGAAATGGCGTTCGAGGCCGGCCGACTTGGCCAGCCGTGTGCAGGGCCGTGAGTTCCCCTCCCTGTTTCTTTGGGTGGTGGGGCTGCGGTCAGGCCGGAAAGCGTGAGGTTGCCTCTGTGTCCACGCAGACCCTGAGGGGTCCGCTCGACCCGCTCACCTCCGACCGACACTTGGGTTGCTCCCACCTTATGGCACGAGGCTGGCACCTTAGGACCACACCTGCCTTTTCTCTGGGGACCCTGACTGGGGAAAGTCCCCACTGGTCTGACTGGAGCCTCTTTGTCTGAAAGAGTCTCTGACACTCCTTGTCACCCCTCGGAGGTTGGAGCCCCTCGGGGTGACGCTGAGCCAGGCTGCCCGCCCCTCCCCTGCTCTCCCAACCCCAGGGGCCACCCAGGCAGGTGACTTCCGCTCTGGGCCCCTCAACCCTCATCTTCCTCAAAGAGCCCCGGGTCACCCGGCAGGCCAGGCCAGGTGCCCCATTCCTTCCCTCCTCAGAGGAAGGGCTGAGGGCCCCCCTCGTGGTGGGGGTGAGGAGACCAGGAGTGGCTGTGGCGGGAGACCCCTTCAACACCCTGAGCCTCAGTTTCCCTGTCTGAAAAACGGGGCTACAATGAGACCGCCTCACAGGGTTGTGTTGGGGCTTCAGTGAAGTCCTGCATGAACACCAGACCTGCAGAGGTCAGCAGGGTCAAGCTCAACCCCACCCCCACCCCCGGGAGGCCCGAGGTATGGTGTGGTCTCCCGCAGCAGTAGCAGGTACGTTCCTCCCCCGCCCCAGCCCCCTCAGGTCCCCACAGGGATCCTGGCCATCTGCGTGTGCTGTGACTTTGGGGGGTGTCATTCGTAGTGACAAAAGTAGCCAAAGCAGTTCCCCACCAGAGACCTGAGCCCAGAGGCCGAAGCCGAGGTCCGGAGGCGGGAACATGTGCGTCCATATCACAGTTCGGGGCTCCGAGCCAGGCCTCAAATCATCGGCTCTCGTGCAGGCCAGGGTCCCTGGGGGGTGGAGGACCAGGGGCCCGGGGGGAGGGGGGGGCCCGGCTGATGGACGAAGGATCGCACAGCTGAGCGAGCAGGGCCCGGTCGGCAGGGAGGCGTTTCGGGGTCCACGAGGTGCTAATTCCCTCAGGGCAGGAAATGCCCTCCCAGCCCCAAGCTGTTTCGGGCCTCCAGCGCCTAGAGGGAGGGTGGGGGTGCTCCGGAAACAGCTCAGGATGGAGACCCAGACCATCGGGGTCTGTGGAGGTCAAGTTCCCCACCCCCCTGCCTCACCGACTGTTCCTGGGGGGGCTGGATGTGAACACCCGGCCGGCCGCCAGGGGTGACCTTCCTCCCCTCCCGCCCCGGTGCAGCCCCCCAGCTGGGGGCCAGGACTTCTTCCTGGAGGGTGAACTTCTGTCCTCTGCCCCCTCCAGGACCAGGGCCGGCCAGGGTCTGAGCAGGGCAAAGGCCACAGAGCTGTATGGCCCGAGGGGTGGCTTGTCTGGGGTGCCAGCGTGGGGCGCCCTGGAACCTCTGTGCCCAGGCAGAGCTGCCTCCCGAACAAGGTGCCAGCACTGCTGGGGAAGCCCTTTTCCAGAACCTGCTCCACCGTGGGGAGGCCAGAGGGACAAGCGTGGCTGGCTCCTTGCCAGGAAACAGCCACACCCCCGCGCCAGCCCGTCCCTCACGCGAAAAGGGACCTGAGGCAGGAGCCGGGCAGCCCCAGGCCGTGCACGTGGGCTCTGTGCCAGCCTGGCTGGCGCTGGGCAAGGCCTTGCTCTCCCCGGCCCCTGATGGCCAGCCCGAGAGAAACAGGCTGCCTTTCCTGGAAATCAGGGCCTCCGCGCCCCTCCCCCTGCGGCAAGGGCATCCACCTCCCAGCTCCCTGTCTGTCCGGAGCAGTTAGGCAGTTACGGGTCCCAGGGGGCTGGGACCAGCTTCTGCTCAGCGAGACCTGCCTCCCCCGTGTGTGTGGGAGGGGGGCCCAGACGAGACCCCCGGGGCCGCCACTGCCTGGGCCACACTGCCGCGTTGGTCCCTGCGCCCGCCCCGCCCCCTCTCTCCGTAGGCTCCCAGTCACAAAGCTGCCGCACCCCGGGCCCACCCAGAACAGCCTCCCTCAGACGACGGGGACCCGGAGGTGGGCCACAAGGGAAGGGCAGATCTGGGCCAGGGATCCCGTCCAGCCCCTGCTCTTCTGCCGCATTCCTACTGAGGCCACCTGATGTGTCCCCACCCCCTCCTTAGCAGGCTCCCGGGGCCCCGCCCAGCTCTCTGCACTGGTCACCCCAGGGGGGCCCAAGAGGCAGCGCCCACGGGGGATGGCCTCGCGCCCCGCCCTCGGGCGCCCAGGCAGCCCGGCCTCCGTGACCCCTACTCTCACAGCAGGAGCTCTGTTGACATCGTCACCCAATTCACCCCCTGCCCGTCCCCCGAGTGCCCAGACACGTGGGTGCCTCGGTGGCCGACATACCGGAGAGCTGGGTGCATCTGAACACCCTGTCCCTCCTCCCCGGCCGTTCCCTCCCTCCCAGCCCAGGGCCCTAACCGCGGCCCGCCTGCCCACCGTTCTCCTTCCTTCCCGACGAAGATCCCTCCGTGGTCCTTGGACAAGCGTCTGTGTCCACTGCTGAGTGGACCCTCCCACTTGGCCCTTCTGGGGCCACCTGACTGAGCGGACGTAACGCAGAGCTGTGACCGAGCCGCCCCAGGCCTCCTCAGCAGCAGCAGATGGGCTGGGTCACTGCCAGCATGGCGCGGGGTGACGGCACAGGGCCTCCGTGCCCCCTCCGGGGAGGGGTGGTGCCCATCCAGAGCGGGTTGTGACGAATACGCCACCTAGGCTTATCAACGAGTGGGAGCTGGCACAAAGGTGACCAGGTGGCTCCCTCCCGGGGCCATCCCTCCTCCCTGCTTAGCACCCCCCCCACCACCGGCCAGGCCCTCACCCTGGCCTGCGCACAGCGGGGACCCCGGGGACCCCGGGGCCCTTCCTCCACAGGCTCGGGACCACCCGGTCCCCGGAGCTCGGACCCTTTGTGCGGAGGACAAAGGGCTCCAGGGCAGAGCCTCGGGCCTGCTGACGCTGCACCCCCTCCCAGATCAGGACAAAGGGTTGAGAGGAGGGGCTGAGGTTCTGATGCCTCAGCCAGTTTCTGTGGAGGCTGCAAGGGCAGGGAGGCCGCTGAAGGACAGGGGCCGGAGGGGACAGAGCACAGGCCGGCAGGTGCCGGGCTCCCCCTCCTCCTGAAACACTGGGACACACTGGGCCAGGCGGGTCCCCTTGCCACAGGGTCTCCCCCTCCGAACTGGGTTCCAAGCGGGGACCCTCCTCGCACTCCCACCGCACACGGGCCTCAGTCGGCCCCAGACCACCCGGATGGGGCATCTGGAGGCCTGTGAGGGGGCTTTGGGGCCTCCCAGGTGTGTGTCCCACGGCCCAGAGGAGGGGTATCTCCACCACGTCCAGCAGCTGTGAGGCCGCGGCGGGAAGGGGCCCGCACGGGCCAGAGAGGACGCTGGTCAGCTGGACTGGGGGTGGCAGGGAACAGCTCTGAAAACAAGATCTGGAGTGACACACTGTCCTGGTGGCCGGAGCTGGGCTTGGCAGTGGGGTGGGCACAGGCACACCCAGGTCCCCAGCCCTGCCTGGGCCAGGCTCCTTGGGCATTCCGGGGGAGACGGTGTGATGTGCTGACCCAAGCCAGCGTACCCGCTGATGCAGGGGTCCCCAGGGTAGAGCACCCATTTGAAAACCACGTACGCCCATTTTAGACTCTGTGCCTGTTCCGTGCTGGCCGTGGCTCCAGGGGACCCCGTTCTGGGGACACCACCAGGAAGCAGACCTACAGGCCCCCCCACCCCCCCCGGGGAAGCTCGATAAACAAGTCAGCAAATACACCCGTGGCTCAGCCCGGGCAAGAACCGGGAGTGCCGATGAGAAGACGGGGGACTGCCGCACAGGTGCCCGGGTGCGGGAAGCACGTGCGAGGGCCCAGTCCAGGTCTCAGGGACACCCTGAGGCACGGCCTCCCTTGCCCAGCGCCCTGGTTTCAGGGCGAGCTCTCAGCAGAGAAACAAAGGGGGCAGGCAGAGAGCTGCCAGGACTGAATCTGAGAACCCCAGTCCAGAGCTGGCCTGAGGGGAACAGTTCCAGAAACGGCTGGGAGATGGGAGTGTCCCCCCGGACACGGTGGGGGGGGGGGCTCCCAGTCCGGCCAGGGGACCTGCTGTCCATTTGCAATCCCCCCTCTGTCCACCTGGGGGCAGGCCCGGCCCAGGAGGAGGTGGCCGGGGCACAGCCGGCAGACCACAAAAAGGAAAGGAGCCCCTCCCAGCTCAGCCCGGAGCCCTCCCACAAGCATGTAACCCCCCCCCGGGGCGGGGGGCCCATGGGCACGGAGCCTGGGGATGGCCCTTCCCCCACCTGGGGATCCCGGGTCCTGAGGGCGACCCGAGTCACTGGGTCACCTGCCCAGCAGCCGGCCTTCTCCCTGGCTCCTCAGCGTCTCCCCAGTCGCACTGACCAAGCAAGGTGCGGGCAGCTGGGTTTGAACTGACTTTATTATTCCGTAAATGTGAATTTTACAAAGCGCTATACAATTAACGATCACATCCTTCTGTTTGTTTGTAACGGATTTCCACCTCACGAATCGGCTCTGAGCGCGACAGAAGCCCTGGGTTTCCCGGTCGCCGGCGGACGTGTCTGTAGGGTCGAGTTACCGGTGCAGCGTCAGCCACGGCGAAAAAGCAACAGTCTTGACTCTGCTGAGTAGCAGCAGAAAGGAGAGAGGACGCACCTGCGGGGCTGGAACGGAGCTCGGGGCTCAGGAAACAGACCTCCTCCACGGCACAGGGACAGTGATTTCATTCGTTTATTAACAGTCGTGAGTTACAGCACTACCTAACAACCCCCACCAGACCGTGTGGCGGTGACAGTCTCCTTTTTCAAAAGGCTCTTTTTCCCAAACATTCCGTCCAAAGCATGAATGGTCTGTTTGCACCCAGTGCCATCCACAAGTTCAAGTCAAAAATATTTATACATTTTATACTTAAGTTCTTTTTTTTTTTTTTTTGTCTGCTAAAAATAGTATTGCAAGTTTTGGCTTCTTTTGACATAAAAATTACAATCATGTGCAAAACGCTAACAATGAAGGGGTTGATCTGAATTCAAGCAGGTTGTCCAATCTGAACGCTCCAGATTCTGCATAATTTTCCTTTTCATTTTTTTTTTCTCGAAGAAACAAAACAAACAAACAAACGGAACCCAGAACCTTTGCCATGTTAGAAACATCTTGTACCAAGCCCTAACGACCTCCCGGTGGCGGGTGGCGGGTATTCGGAGCTGGCTGGCTGACATGATGACACATCTATGCATTGCAGTAGTTAAAGCTCAAGACAGCTATGAACTCTCAATTCTGTGTTTAGGATTTACTGCTGGCAGAGGCAAACAGAGGTTTTCTCGCAGTTTTCGGTCGGTTAATGGGCCATCGGCCTCTTTCCGCGGGCATCAAGACATCTCCATAAAAATAACCCATCTGAGGGGAGTCTAGGCGGTAAATGGCTGGGGGTGGCACTGGGCTGGTGCTAGAAAGTTCTGCCGTTCGGTGGGAATAGGTCAGGGCCGGGCACACCAAGAGTCCCCGCAGATGCTCCGGCCCTGCCCCCCGCCGCGCCCCTCCCCCTCTGCCTTCCTTCCAGCTCCAAACACAAACGCCCACGAGCGAGCTTGCGAGCGAGCGAGCTCGCGTGGAGGAGACGTGAACCCCAGGCCCATGGTCAGCCAGCACCACGGCAGCCGGAGAGGGGCTGCAGGCCGCACCTGGGAAGCTATCTCCCCTGGCCTCTAATCCCCGGCCACGGCCACATTCAGGGGCAAGGTAAGACAATCGAACCAAACGCAAAGTTAAGCAACCACAGAGAACTCTGGGTGAGACCAGACACAGTGCAGAAAACAAGACAGAATTCAAGTACTGAGGCGCCCCGGCCAGGCCGGGGGGGCCCCGCCAGCTCACAGTATCTGTCACATCTACCCGTCCCTTCTCCTGGACCTTTTGCACTCCGTCCCAGCTGCCTCCTGTGGCACAGCCCGTCCGCCGGGGGAGGATGGGCGCCCAGCCGGCTGCCCGCCACGTCCGCTCTGACGGGGTCCAGTCCCTTCTCTCCTCCTCAAAAAGGCGCGGGTCTAACTTAGCTCTATAATAGACTCTACATAGTGTATGCATATTGCTAATAGTCAAGCTTGGGAGTAAAGGTGCAGAAATGTCATAAATACTGAGTGGCTTGTCTCTCGGTCTACAGGGTCTGGGTGAGTCAGGGTCACGCTCACGGGACAGGAATTAGCCGTCTTGTAAACAGAGGAGGGGGAGGGTCCGGTTTTCTTAATTGGTTTTCCTTGGGAAAAATGATTGGAAGATGCTAAGGCACTCTGGAAGGCCCCTCCGAGCCCAGGCCCGCCGCCGCCCGCCCCGCGGAACATTCAGGACGCGGAGGGAGCGCCCCGGCAGATACAATCATCAGCCATGCCCGTCTGCAAACGCTCCGGACCCACGTCCACCGCGGGACACTTTAGTGCAAAACGCTCGGCCTGGCCCGCCCGGGGCACAGGGGGAGCTCAGAACCCATTCACATTGAAGTATTAAAGTTTCGCCCATAGCTCTTGCCTTCCTTACCCAGAACAAAACAGACGGCGGTTATAAACAATTAGGGGACAGAGGTCGCGGGACATTGTGCTGGCCTGAGTGGCGGTCAGGCCTTCTCTGTGCAGGCGCCACTGCCCCCACCGGGCCAGTGCACCCCTGCGTGACCTGGCCTCGGGTCGGGGGCCGCTCCCACTCTGGACCGGAGGGGAGAGAGGGAGAGCGAGCGAGCCCTTCTGCTGACGGCCGGGGCGGGCTGGCCGTCTCCCCAGGGTCCTCAGGGATGGTCAAATTAAAGTGCACATTGGGGTGAGGAAGGGGAGCTGCAGGGGGGATGGGGGGATGGGGGGATGGGGGTCAGCCTTACCCATCCCCACCCCCACCCCCCAGGGGCCGCCTGAGGATGCTGGGGGGAGGCCTTCTCGCAGTCCCAGGAGGGCCAGGTCCTGAGGGGCCCACACAGAGCCAACCCCACCTGGGCCCAAGTTGGGGGGAGAAGGAGGCAGGGAGAGAGGCGTATCTCGGGGCCAGGCGGTGGGTTCGGGGCCCCGACCTCCAGGCCCGGACCACCCTGGTCTGGGGCACAGGGGCTGCGATCAGCTCCCCCGTGCCTGCCCAAGGTCCCCCCACCCGTCTCCCGGGAGCCATCAGATCTTTCTGGAGGGTGGGCACATGTTTGGGCCGGCTGGAGGAGGCTGGAGGCTCCGTGCAGGGAGCCCCCTCCCCAAGCCTCCCCCAGGGCCTCTCCACACAGGGCAGCAGTCAGTAGGACCCTCCGTGGAAAGGGGCCTAAGCCCCTGCAGGCCGCCCGCAGCTGGGGGAGGCTCAGCTCTGTGGGTCCCGGGCAGGGACACCTACAGGCACACGCAGGCAGGTGGGCCTATTCTGCACCCAGTCGGGGGCGGGGAGAGTGCGGGGGAAGGGGAGGGGTCCAACAGACCCCTTCAGGTCCAGAAACCGAGGGGTGTCTCGGGTCTGGCCTACTGGCTGCCTGGGGCTCGGAAGGAAGGAAGCCCCTGGACAAAGTGGCCACCTGAGCGCTCCATGCAGCCCGTGCCCTCCCTCACCAAAACATAGCAACTCAACTTCCCTTCCAGCAACTTCTAGGGGCCCTTCCTCCGTGCACCCTGCCGTGCATTCCAGACTGCACCCCTACTGCTCCCCCCGCCCCCGCACACCCACAGCCGCAGAGGCGCACACCCCAGGGTTTGCAGCACAAAACGGGGACCCACTCCAGCCCGGCCTGGCCTCTGCCTCCTCCCAAGCAGGGCCCGCAGCACCCTCCTGTGTCACTTGCCCCGGCTGCGTCTCCCTGCGACGGCCCTGCTCTGCACAGGAGGGAGGTGGGACCCAGGGCCGGGCGGGACCCGGATATAGGTGACCCAGCCCCCCGCCACAGTGGGTTGGAGGCAGGGACACCAAATCCTCCCTAATTTTTTGCTCTTTTGGGTCTGAAAATTTTCAAACCATACATGAAATAGATCTGAATTAAGACAAAAACAAATAAACAGACAAACGTAATCCCAACGTGGCTGAGGGCTGTGGGGCGGCACCAGGGCCGTGGCCGCGCCCCACAGGATGGCAGGTGGCCGGGCGGGAGCCCGCGGGCGCTCATGGCAGCTGGCCCAGCCCGTGGGGCCCCGGTGCACCAAGGACCAAGGAGCTGGGGGGCCAGGGGAGCCCACAGGCACAGGGTGGGAGGACAGAGATGCCGGAACCCTCCCTCCTCCTGTGGGCGGCCCATCCTGCTGCCCCCGCACACGCTCAAACACACACACACGCACACACGCTCTCACGCGCTCCCACACCCCACGCACACAGTGGACCCGGAAGGCCTGACCCCCGAGTCTCAGGAAGAAGGAAAACCAGAGGAGTTTGGCCCCTGGGGGCCCAGCCCTGGCCCCTGGCCCCAGGGGGGTGAGCAGTGAGTGTCAGGGGGCGCTTGCCCCACACCCCAGGCCCCCTGGGCAGAGGGGGTGGGCAGGGCCGGGAGGCAGGGCAGGCGGACCCCCCCACCCCCCCGCCAGGCTCTCGCCCCCCGCCCCCCCCTCCCGCCGCGAGGGGTGGGGGGGGCGGGGGGCGGGGCCACAGCCTGGAGGCTAACCTCGCAGGTATCAAAAGGGGCCCTGGGACCTTCCTCGCGAGGTCACCGGCGGACTCGTCCTTACAGTATATCGAATGCGTGTGTTTCCTTCATCAACTTTAAATACAAGCAGGATAAAAATCACATTTTTTTCAGGCAACAGTAGCAGTTCCGTAGGTAAGTGGCTTGATCACATTTGTTGTATTAGTAACGCATGCAAGCAGCTGGAAAACCGTCCCGCGGGCCGGCGGCTCCTCTACAAGGTCCCTGCGTAGGACGCCTCCTGTCTCCGGGCCGCCGCGGGCGTCTGCGGCCGGCTGGAGCTGGTGCCGCCCTGCTCGAAGGGCTGCGGGGGGCTCTGGCCGGCCGCGGGCGGCGGCTCGGGCGCGGCCACCTCCTGGATGACGGAGCCCGCCCCGTCCGCCTCCTCGCCGGCCTCGAACGCGGGGTTGTTGGCGGCGCTCAGGTCGACATTCACGGCGTCAGTCCTCAGAGCCACGATGGTGGCGGCGTCGGCCCGCCGCTCCGCGTAGACGCGCTGCTCGAACACCTGCGCCGCGGCGGGCGGGAAGTCGGGGTCGAGGGGTGGGCCGGCGGCTGAGGAGCCCATGACCGTGCGGTACATCTCCACGCCCTCGGGCAGCATGGACTTGATCTTGGGCAGCCAGCGCTTGCGCACGCGGCGGGCGTTGGTACACATGTCCGCGGCGATCACGTTCATCTCACTCTCCTTGAAGCTGGGGGCGAAGTTCTGGCAGTACACTGCGAGCACAGGGGCGCGGGGGCACGGGCTGAGTGACCCCCGCCTCCCGAGGGGCCCCACCAGCCCCGGGGTCAGGGTGACCCCCGCCTCCCGAGGGGCCCCACCAGCCCCGGGGTCAGGGTGACCCCCGCCTCCCGAGGGGCCCCACCAGCCCCGGGGTCAGGGTGACCCCCGCCTCCCGAGGGGCCCCACCAGCCCCGGGGTCAGGGCACTTATTTGCTGGAGTGGCCACTCCTGAACCAGTGGAGGCATGGCTGGGGGCCTCCAGAGACCTCATGGCCACCCAGGCGTCTTCTGGCCTCAGCCTGAGGACAGGGGGTCACCCTTCACTCCAGTCCTGGAGACCCTGCCCTGCTCCCTCGGGACAACTGGCATCCGGACACAGGGCCGTGGTACCTCCCTGAGCACCCACTGGCTGTGTGGCCTTGGGCAGGTCCTTGGCATCTCTGGGCCTCATTTACCGCTGCCCCACCCACCCTGGGTCCCAGACCTGCTCAGACAAGCCTGATGGGTAACCGTGCCCTGGTCAGAAGGGGAGTCGGGGCAGGGAGGGCAGGCAGCCCCCGGCACCTGCTCATCAGAGGCGCTTCCTCAGAGTCTGGACAAGGAGCGAGGCGGAGCCGGTCAGCACCTTCCCTCGGCCCAGCCCGTGCCGGGAGGAAGTGAGCCCCGGTGGCCACATCCGTCATCACTGAAAACAGTGCCGAGCCTCTCCTCTGTCCTCCACTGGGAGCCACAGGACCCGGCTCTGCAAGCCACCTGGGAGCCGGAGCCCGGTCCCCAGGGCGAGCCCCTCACACCAGCATCGGCCGCACACCTCCCGGCCTCTTCCCGGAGCCCCGCTGGCACCGCACGCTTTGGGACTCCCATTATCCACCACAAAGGCCCCTCTTTGCTCTAAAACAGAATTAGCCTCACAAGAGATGTTTTCCAAGCAAGGAAGTAAGACAGTGTCTCGTGAGCCGACGGCCGCAGGAGGGCCGGCTCTCGGCCCGTCTGGCCCGATCGGAGCGGGTGGGCTCCTCCGGAGGCCGGGGCTGGGGCCGGGGGGCAGCAGTCGGCTGCGGAGATGGACCGGCTCCGCCCCCACGCGCCCAGGAGCGGGAGGCAGGAGCCAGCGAGCAGATGGCAAAGGCTCAAAATAACCTCGAAATGTAAATAAGGGGTTTTGTTCAAAAAGGAAAATTAGATCTATTTCACATATTAAAATAGTTTCGCACGCAGCTGAATCCATCATGCTTGGAAACCTACCAAGAACGTTAGCACCTCGAGACCTGGCTCCTGAGAGCTGTTCTTTTCTCTTTCCCCCCAGCCCTGTAGGGCCAGCCTGGTGCCGGGGAGAGGCCGCCCGCCCCGGCCGGGGTCCCCGGGGGACCCTGCCGCTCCTGCGCCCCCGACCCGGGAGACCCCGTCCACTTACGCTTCACAGCGTTCAGGACCCGGCTGTCCAGAGGCTTGCGGCTTGGGTCACTAGTGGACGATCGGATGCCGGTGCCACAGCTGTTGGCCAGTGTGTTCCTGGCGGGGGGGGGGGGGGGAGTCAGAGGTGCCACAGGAATGGGGCTTTCCCACCCAGAAGTCTACCTGCCCCCCGCCTTGTGCCGCTCCTGACTTCCAAGGGTGCAGGGGTGGGGAACAGGCCCGCCACCTTCTGACCCACCCGTGAAGTGAAGCACGTAGGTCTTTGTTTTAGAGGGGGGGTGGTCCACAGCCCTCCCCAGACCCAGGCCCCGCCTCCCTCACCTCCACAGTCCCCGGGCCGACACCCAAGTGTGAAGTCAGTAAGGTGGGGGCCTCACACGCGAGAGGCGTCAGCCACAGGAGACCCTCGAGGCTTCTGCACCTGCCCAGGGACCCACCTGTCAAAGAAGGTGGCGAGGAGCCGTCTCAGCAAGACCTTGTGCTTCACCCCTGCGCAGAGGTGGCAGTTCATCAGCTGACCTCGTGTGATGTAGACGCCAGAGCCTGTGACCCCCAGACACAGAAGAGTGAGGCGCTTGGCCTCCCCACCCACACAGCCCAAGGCCAGGACCTCCCCGGGAGGCTCCTGGGGCCAGAGCAGGTGCGCGGGGGGTGTGGGGAGCGGCGCAAGTCCGCCCGACTTCTGGGTGCAGCACCCCAGGGCGTGCCCTGTCACCTGGAGGAGGCAGCCTTGGCCACGTGTCCCCAGATCACCCTGGCAGCCTCAGGGGGTTTCTCTGCTCAGCCCAGGGTTTGGGCAACGCTCCTCGCCTCTCTATTCCTTCCCCCAAACCAAAGCACCTCGGGCAGTGCTGGGGCCTAGAGTTCTGGAGGTCATCCGGCCCTGTGCCTGTGGGGGGAGGGGCGCCACCAGCCCAGGGCAGGGGTGGGGGCAGTGAGCCCACACAGTACTGTTTACCCCAAAGAAACCTGGCAAGGCCCAGGGGCCCCGCAGGGCGTGGGCCAAGCCAGCAGAGGACACACCGCCCAGAGTGTGGGGTGGCCTCCATTTAACGGAAGCTGCTTGTGGAGAAAGGAGCCCGCACCGGACGGTGCCCCCGACCCCCTGAGACAACAGTGCGGTAAACCCCAACAGGCTCTGGGGCCTCCTGAAGTCTCCTTCAGGCCTCTATGACCCCCGTTGTCACAGATCACGTGCTGAATCTTGTGAAAAAGACAACGGCGGGGGGGGGGGCTCCTTTCTCGGGGGGCAGGGTGGAAGGAAGACACAAGGAAGTGTTCTTGCGTGTGGGTCCCCAGCTGGGCGGCCTGGGGCTGGCTTCCCTCCACGGGCCAGGTCTCCGGGGGAGCCTGGGCCCACTGTTTAAACAGACACGTGATTCTGGATGGAGACCACCGCCGGGGGCGTCGGGTCAGTGTGGCCGGACGGTCCTCAGCCACAGCATGCCAGGTGTCCCTGAGGGCCACCCCGCTCACGTCTGCAGCGGCTCCCACCCAACAGCAGAGCAGGTCACTCTGAGCCACACGGGGGACACCCTCTCATTGTGGGGAAACCTGTAAAGGGGGGGCTGGGACACAGTGGGGCCTGGGAACCTGATATCCAGCTTGGGCTGGGCCAGGGATGGTGGCCAGCCCTGGCCCCCGCCCCCAACCCCCAACCCCGACAGACAGGCTGTTAGCTGAAAGGCAAAGCCACCCCTCTCTGCCCTGTTCTAAGGTTGCCTGTTTGGACAGTGGCTCCCAGCAGAGGGGACGGCTCAGGCAGAACCCTATGATGCTGCCCAGGGCGTGGTGGTCAGGAGTGCCCAACAGGACTGGGGGGGGGGGGGCAGAAGCTCACAGAAGGTCCACGCCAGCACTGGAGGGAGGGAAGGAGCCCATGGGTCCTGGCCAGCCTGTTAGGGGCTCCCCTGGCCAACCAGGAGACTCCTGGAAAATGGCTCCACCTCCCCACCGAGGGTGACGGCAGCATCTTCTGTCTTCCCTGTGAAGAGCCTTAGAAATCTACGAGGGGCCTGCGAGGCCAGATGCATCCTCATGTCGAAAAGATAAGTATTTCTGACAAAGGCACCCGGCCCTAATGGGCTTTCGGACTCTACTGTATCTTTCGCTTTTGCAGAATTCCGTTTCTGACTCGGACCTGCGTCTGGAGCCTCCGGTCGCTACCCGTCAGCGCAGCGATGGGGCGCTCTGGGACTTGGGGGAGGGGGGCCTGTGCGCTGTATTCGATTTGGTTTTATCTGCCACCTAAATTAAAACACAATCATGATTGCAGCCCCTGCCAATCAGATGTGCGACCAGCCCGGGGGATTCAATTAAAATGCTAAATTAATTCAATTGAATAACTCCTCTTAATGACACATTCTCCTAAAAGGAAATTAGAGGAAATTTAAGATGTTCTTTTTTTTTTTTTTTTTTTTTGACTGATTAGTGATGAGTACATTGTTCAGAGCTCTGAAGGAAGAAAAGTAAAGGAGGACATCTATCTGCACACAATAGACGGGGCGGGGAGGGGCACTTCACCTGCCACCAGCTCTAGCTTCTCGCCAGGGTCCCCTTCTGAGTAGAGCTTGGGGTGACAGCGGTACCCGATCTGGCTGATGAGGCTGGCGGGCAGCGCCACCAGGTCGCGGCGGATGAGGACACAGGAGCGGCTCTCCAGCGGCATGGGTTCTGGTTTCTCTTGCACTGCGGACACAGACCCGATCTGGTTAGGGGTGCTCTCAGGCACGGAGATGGAGATCCTGCCCAGCCAGGCTCGGGTCAGACCCTCCACGGTGGGCTCGACTGCTCCCTCCCTGCCTCCGTGCCCTCCCCACTCTCTCCCTGCCCACCTCACCCTGACCTCTGCAGGGAGGACCAGAGTGGAGAAGTGAACGGAAGAAGGCAGGGAGGGATGCCCACCCAGACCTGTGAACAAGCTATGAGGGCCCGGAGGTGCCCACCAGACACAGGCCTGCAGATCAGGCAGGACTGAGGGCTCAGGATGGCATGTGCAAGGGGCTGGTCGGAGGGCAGCCGGGCCGGCCCCGAGGTCTCATCGGGCACTCTGCCGGGTGGAGTGCAGGCCTGGAGCGCATAGGGCCTGCACTGTGCCCCTGGCCTGATTGCTGGGGGCGGTCCCATTTCACAGGTGGGGGCACACAGGGCCTCTGCCTGCCAGTGGGCACTTCCCGGACGCTGTGCCATGCTGCCGGGACGAGAGACAGTTCCGTAAGTACCTGCCAGCAGTAAAGCTGGGCAGTGGCACTGTCGGGCAGGCCACCCAGGGCACCTCCAGCCCTCCAGGTGGTCTGGGAATGCTCCTGACAAACCACTGCCAGCTGACAGTCAGGGGCCCCTGAGCTCACCGAACCTGCAGCTACGATGGGGCAGGGGCTGAGCCCCCTCTGACGTCCCCAAGCCACACGGGAGCATAAGAGCAGCTGGACGTCAAGGCCACTGTCCCCCCCTCCCCTCCCCTCCCCTCCCGAGGCTCCACCCTCCACCCTCCCCTGGCTTGGATACAGGCCCTCTGGCCTGTCTCTCAAGGCCGGGGTGGGGCTCCCCCGCTAGTGCTCATGAAGGCCCTGAGTCTACCGGGCACCAGCCACACCGAGTGCCGTCCAGGTGCTGGGGGGCCAAGGAGAGGCCCTCAGGGGATGCCCCGTCGGGGGCTCATCAGGTAGCCAGGCTGGGTGGGGAGAGACGCCGCATGGAGGCTCCCGTGGTGGAGAGGACTGAGCCCCACCAGGCTTTGTGTCCCAAGACCCCTTAAGCAGGTGCCCCCAAGTCCAGCCCCACATTCTCCCCCATCTCCCTGCAGCCCCCTGGTCTCCTTGCCCCCCCCCCCCCCCCAGCAGCCACACAAGCCGCACGCTCATCACAGGGTCAGTGAAGGGCCTCTGCACGGGGCAGGGCTCCAGGGCAAAGCCCCCTGCCACGCACATGCTTCCATCAGCCCGGCACGCTTCACCCCGCCTCCCTCACCCTGTGTCCCTAGCACATGGGCCACTCTGGGTCACCTCCCAGGAGGGCCACCTGCTCCCGGTCAGCTGCTGTCACTGAGAAATCACAGCTGGTCCGGGGCAGGGGACTCCCCCACACAGCTGGCAGAGAGCACGGCCCAGCCCGCCCTCAGCCACCCAGACACAGGGGCAAGGTCTGCATGCCGGCAAGGGCCTCAGGCTGCTCAGAGGGCCACTCAGGCTTGGGCCCTCATGGTCAAGGACAGCGGTTCTCTGTAGCAGCCTTAGCGGCTCCTGGGCCAGAGGGGGTGGCTGTAGAACCTTGTAGTGCCCAGATACCTGGAGGGCAGGGCCAGGCTGGAACCTGCTCTCCATCAGGCTCCAGGCAGGGATACCTGGCCACTCAGGCTGGAGCAGTGGTCCTGTCCCCTCGGCATTGTGACCCATCCCCGCTTAGGGGGTCCCAGGAAAATTCAGCACCTGGCCTCACTGTGGCAGGTGCCAGGCTGGGCCGGGCCACAGACCTGGGAAAGCCACACGGGGGCTGCTGCAAAGGGGCTTCAGGAGGCAGGGTGGCAAGGAGGCGTCTTGGGCAGACCCTCACCCCCAGGCGGCCAGAACCCGGCAGCCTCAAGCTCCCGTCGGGGTGGTCGTGGGGGCCGGCCTCCTGGAGCCACAGGAGAGCCCCTCGGGAGAAGGCAGGCTGGGCTCCAGTGCCCAGCACCCTCCCGCCCAGATCAGGGCTCAAGGGGGGGGGCAGTCGCTCTGGGGAACGGGAGGCACCTCCCACCAGGTGTGTGTGGGGAACGCGGGTGGGGGCAGATGAGCAGAGAGCAACAGAGAACCTTCCAAACCTGGCATACCCGGGGGCTCAGGGAGCACAGGAAAAACAACCCGGGTGGTATTTTAAAACATAATTACCCGCCCCCGCCCCCCCCCACGGCCTGCTGTGATTACACACGCAGACGCAGAGCCAAAGCCAGCGCCGCGGCATTTACATAAAGAGCGCTCACCAACAGAAATAACGGCGTCCACAACGCAGCCTGCCGTGTTTCTCCAAACAGCAGAAGTTGTTTCCGCTCCTCTCGCCTGCCCCCCGACCGGCCCCAGCGCCAGCCCCAGCCCCCCACCCCGGCCCCTGCCCCCGGGCCGCCCCCCAGCCCCCGCCCCTGCCCCCCACCCCCGCCCCGGCCCCTGGCCCCCAGCCCCCAGCCCCCTACCCGCCAACACCGGCCACCAGCCCCCCGCCCACCGCCCCGGCCCCTGGCCCCCAGCCCCCTACCCCCCAACCCCCAACCCCCAACCCCGGCCACCAGCCCCCCGCCCCCAGCCCCCAGCCCCCCGCCCCAGACCCCAGCCCCTGCCCCCGGCCCCAGCTCCCCACCCCAGCCCCCACCCCCACCCCAGCCCCTGCCCCCCACTCCAGCCCCCACCCCCGGACCCCGGCCCCAGCCTCCCGCCCCCGCCCTCCGCCCCCACCCCAGCCCCCACCCCCGGACCGCCGCCTCAGCCCCCGGCCCCCGGCCCCCAGCCCAGCTCCGGAGAGCCAGAGACCAGCAGATCCAGAACACCCAGAACAGCCTCTTCTATTTCTGCTCTGCCTAGCGCGGATACTGCGCCAGCTAAAAATACCCGGACCCGCGTGGTGGCTCATCTGGAAAGGTGCGCCCAAAGCCTTCCCTGCCCCTGCCCCTGCCCCTGCCCCGGGCCCCAAGTCCCCTCCTCCCAGGGAGAGGAGGGGGCAGCTTACAACCAGGTTCTGGGAGCCTGGGAGAGCGTGCACGGGGCCCCTCGCGTGTCCCCGTGGCCTTCGGGCAGGCGTCCCTGACTGCGGGGCTGGCGGGAGGCCCCTCGGTGGGCTGTGGGCAGGGACACGGCAGCCCGCAGACGGACCCACGGACCACACTGAGGTCACTCGGGGACTGGCCACCACGGCGGAACCTCCACCCTCACCATCAACGGCCTCGTTTTCAACCAGCAACAGCTCCAGTCTCCAGGACCGTGGGCTCCGAGTATTTTGGGCCCGTGGAATTTGGAGAGAAGCACATGAAAGCGAAGAGCAATTAGGTGTTTGTCCCGAGAGGTGAGTAATCGCTCTCCCTGTAGGAAAGGTGAGTCCCGGTCAAAAGGCCTCTACGGAATGATCTGGAACAGTAGCTGATCTGGGCCAAAGGGGCAGCCGCAACCAAAGACAGGCAGAGTTTCCCTCGGATCACCGGACAGAGAAAACTGCAACTGTGGACACAGGACTCATGGGTGGACCCACCAGGGACTCTGGGCACCAAGAAGGGACCCAGCTGCTCCCTGACTCGGTGACGCTGCGTGAATCCAGCCGGCGAGGACATCGTGCTGGGTGAGAGGAAACCAGCACGGAAGGACAAGTCCCGTCAGAGTCCACTGGCCGAGAGGAGTCGGACCCACAGGGACAGACAGCACGGGGGGCAGGGTGGTCGGCGTGTAACGGGACCGAGTTCGGTCTGGGAAGATGGACACTCCTGGGGACGGACGGAGGGGACGGCTGCACGGCAGCGTGCGCGTGCCCGACGCCCCCGAACTGTGCCCTCAGCAACAGCTGTCACGGCAAATCCTGCGTCACGATATTCCAGCCCAACAACACGATTCTCTTGAAAGAATGAAAGGCCTCTGTGGGAGACGAGGGCTGTGGTCCTCATTTCGCAGTCTGTGAAGCACGGATAGAAGGCAGCGCTGGTGACGCAGGCCTGCAGGGACCCCGGGAGGGTCACTGACCTCCGTCCCTGCACCTTCTCACCCTCCTGTGGGTCACCGGGAACCTGGAGGAAGCGATGGACTCTCTCCCCAAGCAAGACACACAGAGTCCCCAGCCCACGGGATGCCGGTGCATCACCACGCCCCAACGGTGTGGCCTCTGTTCCTGTCCCCAGATGCACAGAGTGTCTCTGGCGGCCCCTCGGAGATGGCCTAGGCAGCCCCCATCCTTGGCAGGGAGCCCCCACCAATGTGTGTGGCCGCCAGCAGGTGACCGAGCCCCTGGGAGGTTGGGCGCGGAGGTGTGAGGACAAGGGAGGGGACACTCAGAGTACGTGTCATTTGTTAAAATGGCACAATAAGAAATCGAACCCCTAGTCCTTGATTATATCGGAAAGCACAACGTAAAGCCAAACGGAAAGAAAAAGGCCGGTCACACTACCCGCTTTCAACTCACTATAAACCGATCGGAACGGTACGTACGGGCAAGCGAAGGGACACGCGGTCCACAGCACGGAAACAGGCCGGCACAGACACGCTCGGCTGAGTTGTGACAAAGGTTCGCTCGCCACTCCACGGGGGAGGTGACAGCTGCTTCGGCACGTGGTGCAGAGGAAGCAGCCAGGCACGGACAGATCACAAAAGTGAAGCCGCCCTTGATCTGAGCCTCACGCCTGACGCGGAAATTGACAAAGATGACCCGGGACCTCGCGTAAAACACAAAACTACAAAACTTCCAGAAGAGACTCTTCGTGAACTCGGGCTCGGCGAAAAGCTTACACACGACCCCGAAAGCACAGCCCCTGAAGGAATGGCCTGATTAGCGGGACCCCACGGAAGGGAAAGCCTCCCGCAAAGACAGCAGCCCCAGCCTGCAGGCCTGCACCCGACAGGCGATTTGTGCTGAGAACCCGCAGCGGCTCTCAACGCCCGACAGCCAGAAAACGGACAACTCAATCTTTAAAATGGGCAAAAGATCCAAACAGATGCTTGGTGAGAGAACACACAGACGGCAGACCGGCACCGAAGAGGCAGCCACGTTAGCCACCGGAACCTCCAAATAAAACCGCATGGAGACACCACTCCACACGCACGGTGCGGCTGAACTTGCAGCCTGAGTGGGGCGAGGGGTGGCCACTGGGCGCTGGTCCCCAGCCACAGTGCACAGGGGGACACAGACACCCCGGGGGATGGCTGGGCAGAGGGACACGGGCACTCCCGAAGATGGCTGGGCAGGGGACACGGGCATTCCAGAGGACAGCTGGTCAGGGGACACGGGCACCCTGGGGGACGGCTGGGCAGGGGACACAGGCATCCTGGGGGATGGCTGGGTAGGGGACACGGGCACCCCGGGGACGGCTGGGCAGGGAGACACGGGCACCCCGGGGAACGGCTGGGTAGGGGACACGGGCATCCCGGGGGATGGCTGGGTAGGGGACACGGGCACTCCCGAAGATGGCTGGGCAGGGGACACAGGCATTCCAGAGGACAGCTGGTCAGGGGACACGGGCACTCCAAAGGATGGCTGGGCAGGGGACATGGGCACCCTGGGGAACGGCTGGGTAGGGGACACAGGCATCCTGGGGGATGGCTGGGCCGGGAGACACGGGCACCCCGGGGGACGGCTGGGCAGGGGGACACAGGCACTCCATAGGCGGCTGGGGAGGGGACACGGGCACTCCAGAGGATGGCTGGGCAGGGGACACGGGCACTCCAGAGGATGGCTGGGCAGGGGACACGGGCACTCCATAGGCAGCTGGTCAGGGGACACGGGCACTCCAGAGGATGGGTGGGCAGGGGACACGGGCACCCCGGGGGACGGCTGGGCAGGGGGACACAGGCACTCCATAGGTGGCTGGGCAGGGGACACGGGCACTCCAGAGGATGGCTGGGCAGGGGACACGGGCACTCCATAGGCGGCTGGTCAGGGGACACGGGCACTCCAGAGGATGGCTAGGCAGGGGACACGGGCATCCCGGGGGACGGCTGGGCAGGGGGACACAGGCACTCCAAAGGATGGCTGGGCAGGGGACACGGGCACCCCGGGGGACGGCTGGGCAGGGGGACACAGGCACTCCAGAGGATGGCTGGGCAGGGGGACATGGGCACCCTGGGGAACGGCTGGGTAGGGGACACGGGCACTCCAGAGGATGGCTGGGCAGGGGACACGGGCACCCCGGGGGACGGCTGGGCAGGGGGACACAGGCACTCCAGAGGATGGCTGGGCAGGGGGACATGGGCACCCTGAGGAACGGCTGGGCAGGGGACACGGGCACTCCAGAGGATGGCTGGGCAGGGGACATGGGCACTCCATAGGCGGCTGGGCAGGGGACACGGGCACTCCAGAGGATGGCTGGGCAGCTCTTCCAAAGCTGAACACATTCTGAGTGTGGGAGCCACACTTCCTCACCTGGGTGCTCAGCCAGGGAAACGGGATGAAGACAGTCGCTCAGGCCCTGAGCAAGGACGCGGACAGCGGCTCTGCTCACAAATGCCCTGACTGGAGACGGCCCAGTGTCTCGTGTGGGGACAGAGAACAGATCGGTGACCGCAGGGGATGGGGTGGGGGTGGGTGATGTCGGGCGGCACGGAGGGTTGACGGAGTTGCTGTGTATCGTGAGTGCCCAGGCGGCCCGCCCAGCGCTGCCCTGCCCTGCCCCTTGCTGCTGGGCCCCAGGAGGCCCCCCCAACACCCACCAGGCAGGCAGTTCTGAAAGGGCCACACCCACAAAGGCGCCCATGCGTCTGAACACAACCGTGTTGGCATCCTGGATGCAGGGCAGGGGGTCCTTCCGAAAGGCGCGCCTGGGCCCCGAGGGGTGGGGCAGAGCATCAGCAGCTGGGGGTCATCACAGAGGACTGCTCTTTCACGTGAGGACAGAAATGCCACCAATGTAGCCACGTCCCCCAGCGACTGTGAGGCGAACCCTATTTTGCGGGGGCTAAGAGGCAAGGAAGGACAGAAGGCATCTCAGAACCAACGAGATCCCAGCACATCGGGCACAAAATAACAAGTCTGGCAGGGAAAGCCCTGAAGAAAGAAACCTACGAGCGGACACAGAAACGTCGAGGAGAGACTGTGTGCAAACGCCCTGCCGGGGGGCCCCCACGCGGGAACGGTCTCCGTGCACAGGTAGGGTCCCCGGGTCCCCGTGCGCAGGCAGGCGCAGGCACAGCGGCCGGACAGGACGTGAGGCTCTGACCCTGCAGCCCTGGATGGCACCCAGGGCGACCCTGAGCCGCAGCTCCTCTGGGGCCCGGCTCATAACATTCCAAACCTCCTCTGGGAGGCTCCCCGTCCAACTCAGCCAGTCCCACTCAAACCTGCCACGGATGCTGCCTGTCCCCAGACCCCACAGGGCTGCCCGTTTTGTGTCCAGCACCCACGTCTGGCCCTGGGAGACCCCACCGAGGCCCCAGCTGGTGTCCCGGCAAACCCAGCGGCTGCCCGCACTGCCAGCCTGACCGCATTCTCGTCCGTCAGCTCCGCGGACTCGAGACGTCCACCGTGGACGGCCCGGACAGATCCTGGTCCGTGACACCAGGTGACACTGGTCACCCTGAAAACACAGTGGGGCTCTGCGTGCCCTGGGACCGTGTTTATGTAAGATGCACGCACGGGCTATGCTTGAAGACAAAACACGGGACGCGAGGCCGCTGGGAGACAGCGGGAGGCGGAGCATCGGGTGGAGAACAGCTCTCCCCAGTGTGACCTTCTATACTCTTTACAATGATTAGCACACATCAGCTACACAAACACAAACTCATTTAACCTGTGAGGTGCCCCAGAGACCCCTGTACGGCAATGGGGGAGTGACCCCCCCCATCAAGAACAACGCCAAAAGCTGCATTAAAAATAAGGTGCTGGACGGGCCCCAGGGCGGCTCAGTCAGTTAAGCGTCGGACTCTTGATTTCGGCTCAGGTCATGGTCTCACTGATCTTGGGTTTGAGCCCTGGGTCGGGCTCTGCACTGTCAGTGTGGAACCTGCTTGGGACCTTCTCGCTCCCTCTCTGCCCCTCCTGCTTGCACAGGCTCTCTCTCAAAATTAAAAAAAAAACAAAAACAAAAACAACTTAAAAAAAATTAGTCTCAGGGCCAGGCCCCTGAGCTGAGGGGACAGCTGCCATAGGGCTGGGTGGGAGGGACAGCCGGGCCTGAAGCGTGCAGATTCGAGGGGCCTCGGCCTGGGAGATGGCCCGGCTTCCCCTCAACTTCCTGCCACCACTAAGCAGCACGTGTGCAGGACCAGATTCAGAAACCAAAGAAAGGTGAAATCAGGGATGTGGTGCCCACGTGCGAGATAGCAGACTCGGGAGCCTGCCAGGAGGAGGCGGTCTGGGAACCCCAGGACCGGCCGTGGCCTGGGAGCCGCGGTGAGCACCTCGCCGGCTCCCACCTGAGGCCTCTAACAACGGACCGTCTGTGGAGGAGCGCTGGCGGGAGCTCCCAGATGCTTCCTACCGTGTCGAGCTTCAACGAGAACTCAGCAGGAACAGGGGGAAATGAGTAATAAGAAACCAATTTACAAAAAGACATTAGATCAGACCCAAGGTGGTCCGTCCCAGACAATGGCCACCACCCGTGGAGCGCCTGCTTCTCGACAGGGCAGGAAACGTAGCAACACAATGGGGAGCTGCACCAGAAAACCAGAATCTGTGGGAAGGATCGGACCCTGGACGGAAGATCGGTGTCGCTGGAGGAGACGGAACAGAGCAGGTGACAGGAATGCCAACCTGGAAAAGAATGCCAAGTATCCAGACTGAAGCGGAGAAAGGAAACACAAGAGTCACAAAGAGCGAAAGAGACACGGAACGTGGGGCAAGCATGACCCCGTGTCCCGGGAGCCCAGGAGGCCCGGCGGCGCACGGGAGCCAGGGTGACCGAAAGGTCCCAGCTAAGAGGGAGAGGGCCGGGCCCTGAACACGCTCCCGGACGGAGGCCGTGCTCAGATGGATGTTGGACTCTCTAACCCTGAAGACAGCAGCCCCCACACTCATAATAAAAGAAAGGGAAATAAACAGAACCAAATGGCTGATCAGCCAGAAAGGGGGAAAATAGAGAAACACAGATCAGAGGGGATGGATGGGAAATCGCTAGAAAGACGGGACATGAAACCCAAAGACACCAGTGATTACACGAGATGGAACCGGACTGTGTGCGAGAAGACAATGAAGGTTTGTTAAGCCCGGACAAAAACACCAAAACCCACGACACATCGTGAAGCCGCGTGGAGACGACACAGCGCGGCCGCGGCCGCGGACCGGGGCGGCCGGCGGGCCAACCTGAGAGCACGCGACACTCCAGCGCGGCAGGGGACGTAAGAACCACCGTACGCGGCCACCCCAGCAGGAACACGAGAACAAACGTGTGGGCGCGTGTGGGACGCGACGTAGTCATCGGTGCAGTTCATTAAGCTGACGGCCTGGCTGCTTCCTTCAGTGCGTATGGAACATATTCTGGGGCATAAAGCAATTCCTGACGAATTCCAGAGCAGTGAGGCGGTATGAAATTCGCGGGGCATTTGATTTGGAAACTTCAACAAAAACATGACCAGAAAACCCAAAGTGTGGTTGGAAGTTGAGGGACACGCCGTCGCACAAGCCAAGGGTCGAGGAAAACACCGCGACTCAGTGACACAACCAGAAAATCTGTTTCGTGGGTGACGATGAAAACGCGCGAGACAGGATGAAGCCAGCCGCGCGGCCCAGGAAGTGCGTGGCCCCACGCGCGCTTACTGTAAAAGGCTGAGAAGTCAGTCATCTGAAAATCTGTCCTTTTTTTTTTTCAAGTTTATTTAGAGTGGGGGAAGGGCAGAGAATGAGGGGGACAGAAGGTCCGAAGCAGGCTCAGTGCTGAGAGCTGAAAGCCCGACGAGGGGCTCGAACTCACAAACCTTGAGATCATGACCTGAGCCAAAATGGAGTCAGACACTCAGCCGACAGAGCCACCCAGGCGCCCCGAAGGATCTGTCTTAAAAATCCAGGGCAAGAACAGCGAATAAACTCAGAGAAAGTTGTAGTACGGTGAGATGAAAACATATACGAAGGCAGAAAATAGAGAAAAAAATCCAAAAGTTGGTTCTCCGAAGAAAAAGGAAAGGAAAAAAAGGCACAAACTAACAGTGTTCGGAACACAGCACAGGCCCCTGCAGGACGGGGGCCTGTAGACCTCCAGGGTGAACAGACCGACGGGAAGTATTTGAGGCTGTCTGGGGCGCACACGACTTTAGCTGCACATGTTTCTGTTAATTAATTAATTATCTTGAGAGACAGAGAGAGCAGGGGAGGGCAGAGAGAGCGTGGCAAGAGAATCCCAGGCAGGCTCCGCGCTGTCAGCACAGAGCCTGATACGGGGCTCGAACCCAAGAACCGTGAGATCGTGACCTGAGCCGAAACCAAGAGTCGGGCGCTTAACCGTCTGAGCCCCCCAGGCGCCCGGGAGATCTTTCTTGAACGACATAAACAGCATCCTTAGGTCGTGGGCTGCACGAAACACACGAGGGGACGGCCCCGCTCCAGACGTCAGGAGGGACCTTAAGAGGATGTTAGGGACAAGTTCACGCCAATGAGTCAGAAAACCAGATGCGGCCGACAACCGTCCGGAGAGGCAGGAGCACGCTTCCAGGCGGACCGAGTCCTCGACTGAGAAGACATAAAAGTACAAAACAGGCAGGAAGGAATTCTCGGCTCATTTCAGAAGGTGGATAACACCACAGGGAAACGTGAGGCACCGTCTGAAGGGAAATGAGACACGCGGCCCGGTGCTCGCAAGCAAGGAATGTCCAGGCTCTCTCCCACGGCGGGTGGTCACCCGTGAAACGGATCTGACCCTCGAGGCGCTCTCCGCGGCCCACAGGCCCTGGTTCGGAGCCCCCCGCCTACTCCGAGGCGGGCGTGGGGGGGGAATGTGTCTACACCGGGGCGCCCACACCGCGTGTGGGGCCTGTGCCAGCAGGTTTCCTGGCGTTGAGGCCGGAGCCCAGGACCGTGCAGGCCACGTGCCCAGGCTCCCACTGAAGCAGGTGGCCCCCTTCCACACTGCCTGAGGCCCCTTCCGGGGCACGGACACTGCGGAGGGCCTCACACCTCAGGACGGTCACCAAAACCGGGCAAAAAAAAAAAAAAAAAAAGGAGGAGGAGGCCGAATGCAGAAATTCAATCGTAACTAGGCCGAACTTATTCCAGAAACACAAGTGTTTTGTTTTTTTAACGTTCAAAAAAGCAATCAGCGTAACTCAGAAAAGTAACGGGCAGAAGAGGAAAGCGGGATGCCCGGTTCAGTGTTTAGAGACAAGGCTTTTGTTAAAATTCAACCCTGATTTATGAAAAAGAAACACACCAACCTCTTAACGTAAGAAAAGAAGATCCTTAACGCATCACAAAAGCCTAGAGCAAATATCCTACCTGAAGATGAATATTGAACGCGTTTCCTGAGCTCAGGGATGAGACACTCGAGTGAACCGGAAGGTCTGGCCAGTACGGTCGGGCAAAAAGGAAGCAAAAGGGCCAGGAACAGAAATAAAGCCACCATTGCCAGCAGGTGACAGGATGGGACACAGAGAAAATCTGAGAGTCTGCAGGGAAACTATTGGAATAAATGAGTGGGCGGTGGCCAGGGTTTTTTTTTTTATTACTTTAAAAAAATTTTTTTTGTTTTTATTAGTTTTTATTTACTTTTCAACGTTTACTCATTTTTCTTAAATTTTTTTTAATGTTTTTATTTATTTTTGAGACAGAGAGAGACAGAGCATGAGCAGGGGAGGGGCAGAGAGAGAGAGGGAGACACAGAATCCGAAGCAGGCTCTAGGCTCGGAGGTGTCAGCACAGAGCCCGACGCGAGGCTCGAACTCACGGACCTCGAGATCATGACCTGAGCTGAAGTCGGACGCTTAACCGACTGAGCCACCCAGGTGCCCCTCAATGTTTACTTATTTTTGAGAGAGAGACAGAGTGTGAGCGGGGGAGGAACAGAGAGGGAGGGAGACACAGGATCCGAAGCGGGCTCCAGGCTCCGAGCTGTCGGCACAGAGCCCGACGCGGGGCTCGAACTCACGGACCGTGAGATCATGACCCGAGCCGAAGTCAGACCTCTGACCAACTGAGCCACCCAGGGGCCCCCAGATTTGCTTTTAAATAATAAATCCAATTTGTTTCTACATACAAGCAACAAACAATGAAAAAAAAAATACCACGTAGATTCAAACAAAAAATGAATTCTAGGAATTAATCTAACAACAAACATGCAGAGAATTACAAAACAGTCCCAAGAAAACCCAAAAAAGATGTAAGTAAATGGAGGAAACACCCAACATTGGAGGGATCTCAGCACAAGCCTGATCTGCAGAGTCAACGAAATCCCAACCAAACCCCGCAGGTACTTTTGTGTGGCATTTGACAAAACATGTAAAAATGCAGAAAAAAGGCAGGACGGCTGTAAGGAACAAAACCAGAGGCCGACCTTACGCAGGAATGCGGGCGGTGTGCCCTGGCACAGGGACCAGCAGTGACAGAGGGGACAGGGCAGGGCTAGGGATGGGGCCCACATGCCACATGCACACGGGGTCAGCAGGGCGGTGCCCACAGAGGTGGTCTTCTCAATGAAAAGTGGCAGACCCACTCGGAAGTTGGGTGGGAAAAAAGTAAACCGTGGACCCCAGATCACCGCACGTTGAAACATCGATTCCACTCACACTACAGACGTAAACGCCTTTCACGCGGAAACAGGAGCGTCGGATCTTGTCTGTTCGGAGAACGGACATCAGGAAGAGGGGAGGCTAGGACAACCCTGGGGTCGGACTGGATTCGGAGACACCGGCCCGAACCTGCGGTTTTTAAAATCTATGAGTCCCAGCTCTGACGGACAGGGGGGCTTGAAAACAAGGACGCAGACCTCGCACCTCGACGGTGAATTCTCCACGCCACTCCCCGCTGAAGGGAGAGACAGCTGGATTTTTGCCAAACGAGATGACAAATGCTCCAAAAACCCCTCTCCACTCACACGGGAGACACAGTAAGGGAGGGAGCACCGCAGGAGCGGAGTGGGATATGTCGAGAAGCCCTTCCCGAACGCAGAGGGCCAACTAGCAAGGGTAGGGCGTAAGGAGTTAGTAACCAGCCCAGGCAGGATCACCAACAGACGCCGAGGGCGAACCCACGCTCCACCCGGCCGGGGTCACCGATCACCACCGTGAAGCCGCACGGGTTTCAGGTGCCTCCCGAGAGGACGCGCCAGGAGGGACCAGGCACCGTTTCCCCCGAGATGCGGCCGAAACGCACAACCTGAGCCCAAGCAGAGGGACATTCAGCCAAACGGCTGAACCGTGCTCTTTAGAAAGAGAAGTGCCCTGAAGGGCAAAGGCCGAGGAGGGGAGGGCAGAGAACCGCCACGATACGCAGTGTGCGCATCCGAACCGGGCACAGGTTGGGGGAAAGCCGCGCCGCTCTGGAGGATGGCATGGGGACACGTGGAGGGACTCAGGCACAGGCCGGCGAGCAGCACGGCGTCACCGCCCGGCCTCCTGTGCGTGGAGCACGGGACTGTGTCTATGGAAGAGACTGTCCCCACTTGCAGGAAATGATCAGTACTTGGGGGCAAAAGGACATAATGTCTGCAGCTCGCCCCCCAACGGTCCAAAGACCCCCACAGCCTCTCCGCAGGAAGAGAAACAGACGTGGCACATTCTTACCCGTGAGCGAGTCTGAGCAAAGGGCATTGATCTTGAAACGTTTTTGTAAATTTAAAATGATTCCAAATCACGGGGCGCCTGGGGGGCTCAGTCGGTTGAGCGCCCGACTTCGGCTCAGGTCACGATCTCACAGTCTGTGAGTTCGAGCCCCACGTCGGGCTCGGCGCTGACGGCCCGGAGCCTGGAGCCTGCTTCGGAGTCTGTGTCTCCCTCTCTCCCTGCCCCTCCCTGCTAGCTCATGTTCTCTCTCTCTCTCAAAAATAAAATAAACGTTAAAAAAAAAATAAGGAAAATGATTCCAAGTCAGAATTGTTTAAGTAACACCTAGAAGAACATCACAGCCATCCAGACGTGGAGGAAGAGGTCTTTAAACAAAATCCGAAAACTGCCATTGCTAAATCGTGAACGGACCTCATGACATCAAGCCCAACAGAGGACACAAAGGGCAGCAGGGAGCCCACAAGAGCAGGGAGGCTCCGGGGCGCAGGCTGCCACGCCCGCTGTTACGGGGTGCCACGTAACCAGCTACCGCGAGAGACCCGGGGTGACAAACTCCAAGTGTTCCACGAGGTAACACTGACGATGTCCCGTATCCACAAACAACCGACAGACCACAAGAAGACGACCCCTAAGGAGGAGAAAGCCGGTCAGCAGAGACACCCCAGGAAACGACACAGGACGGCACCAGTGGCAGAGGCTTTCAACTAGCCACGTAACGTGACCACAACTTAAAAAAAATTTTTTTTGGGGCGCCTGGGTGGCGCAGTCGGTTAAGCGTCCGACTTCAGCCAGGTCACGATCTCGCGGTCCGTGAGTTCGAGCCCCGCGTCAGGCTCTGGGCTGATGGCTCAGAGCCTGGAGCCTGTTTCCGATTCTGTGTCTCCCTCTCTCTCTGCCCCTCCCCCATTCATGCTCTGTCTCTCTCTGTCCCCCAAAAAATAAATAAACGTTGAAAAAAAAATTAAAAAAAAAAAAAATTTTTTTTAATGTTTACTTATTTTTGGGAGATAGAGCAGGGGAGGGGCAGAGAGAGAGAGAGGGAGACACACAATCCGAAGCAGCTCCAGGCTCTGAGCCATCAGCACAGAGCCCGACGTGGGGCTCAAACCCACGAAGCGCGGGATCATGACCTGGGACAAAGTCGGACGCTCCACCGACCGAGCCCCCCAGGCGCCCTGACCACAACTTTTACAGCTGTGCAAAAGAGGAGGCCAGCGGCGCCTGGGTGGCTCAGTGGCTTGAGTGTCTGAGTCTTGATTTCACCCCAGGTCATGATCCCAGGGTTGTGGGATCGGGCCCCGCATCAGGCTCTGTGCTCACAGTGCACAGCCTGCTGGGGATTCTCTCTCCTTCTCCCTCTGCCCCTCCCCGGCTCGTTCTCTCTCTCCCTCTCAAAATAAATACATCAACTTTAAAAAAACAAAAAAAGAGGAACCCAATGAGGACAGAAACAGGGAGCCAAAGATCAGAACCAAATGCAACTGCAGAGAAGATCAGCAAGCATTAGAAACAGCAATAGGAACTATTCGGTCAACACACGGAGCCTCGGAGATCGCAGGGGCAAAAGGCCACGTGACCGGGGTTCCGGACAGAGGGGCACAAAGACACCTGAAGAAACCATGGTATAAATGCACGTGCCTGAAAGGCTCCATGGACGTCAGCAGAATGAACACAGAGGACACCACACAGGGGCACGTCGAAACCAGGTGGAGGACGGTCAGGGACAAAGGCGGCCTGCAGAGACACAGCATGCACAAGGGACACAGAAGGACGACAGTCCCCACGAAGAAAACAAGAGAAGGCGGAACACAAGCGTCCGCCCAGAATTCCAGGGCACGCACGCTTGCGGCCACGGACACCCCCGCACAACGACAAGGGACTGACTTCACGGCACGTAAATCACACATCACTACCACAAACCGTCAAACGCTATAAAGACGTGTTTGCGAGTTTTCAGAATCCACTGCTGGTCCCTCACTAGGACCGTGAGGAGCTCAAGTCTCACAAAATGAGTATGTGCGGTAACTATCACCGGGTTTTTTCATAAGTGACATTTCTTTGAAAGAGAACTGGGCATCACGTGAGAGACAAAGGAGCCTGCCCCGCGCCTCACGCCTCACACAGAACTTGACCCAGAACGGGCCACATGCCGAATGTGAGACCCAACGCCGTAAAACATCTGGAAGAAAATGTAGGGGAAATGTCTGTCTGTGTGCTGGTCAGGTAAAGACTTAACCACCACGAGAGCGCGGTCTGTAGAGAAATATCGCTGACCTTGTACAAGGCGATTATCAGAGGCACCGACTGCCCCCTAGCCGTCGAAAATCCGCATGTAACTTGGACTCACCCACAGGTAACTAGCGCACTGTTGACCGGAAGCCATACGGGTCACACACAGTCGATTAACACACAGTCGGTACGTTCTATGCACCATATACCATGTTCCTACCACAAGGTGAGCTGGGGGAAAGAAAATAATACCGGAACAGTCAAAAGGACAGGAAAACACACTTACAGGGCCGCAATGCAGAAAATCCACATTTAAGTGGATTGTTCGGGGTCAGTGTAATTAATCACTTAGCTTCATCAATATCCCAAAGTGTCCGTTTACGAAAGGCTCTGTCAAGGGAACGGACAGACTGCGGCGGCGGGGGGAAACGTTCTCGAATCACACGCCCGACAGAGGCCTCCGCCTGCAGCATGCAAAGAACGTCCGATTCTCAACGGTGCCTCACACCCTCCCTGATCAGACAGCCCAGTAAGAAGGGCACAGATTCAAAGGGACGGCGGACCCGGCGGACCCACATGAAAGCTGTCCGACGTCATCGGACGTCACAGAGACACCGCTACGGCCACCGGGCACAGCTTTCAACATCAGACAAGACCAAGCATTGGCGGGAACGCGGAGCAGCTGGCGGCCCACCCACAGGAGAAGGCGGAGCGGCGGGGGCAAGAGCAGGGGCAGCCGCGGAGAGGGGGCCGGCCTGGCGCCCGCGGGCAGAGACGAGGACGGGGCTGACGGCACTGCTGTGAACTGGAGAGCCGCGCGCCAAAGCCGGTACGTCTCACGGGACTTCAAAGAACTGAAAACGGGGGCACCCGGGGGGCTCAGTCGGCGAAGCGTCGGACCTCGGCTCAGGTCACGATCTCACAGTGCGTGGGTTCGAGTCCCGCGTCGGGCTCTGTGCTGAGCGCTCAGAGCCTGTGTGGGATTCTCTCTCTCCCTCCCCCACTCACGCTCTCAAAGATAACGCTAAAAAATGTCATAAATGTTAAAAAACTTACAGATTTTTTTAAATAAAAAGTAATTAATTTATCAAATTAATTAAATGAATAAAACGGACCGAAAGTGGAGAAAAGCCGGCTGGCTGTTTCAGGTAGAGGACGATGCGTGGGAAGGCTGGTCGCACGTCAAGAAGGGAAACCCGTGACCACGACCGCGCAGGGGGCCACAGGGGGCGGCGTCAGGGACAAAGGCTCCAGGGACGGGGTGAAGACGCAGGGGGCTGGGCGGCTCAAGACAGAGGTCAACAGCGGGGCTAAAAAAGCAATACCAGGAGAAACTTGACCCAAAAAGGGCCGGCAGAGAGGCAACCGGGAAACGGGGCCAATGGAAACGGATGGAAAGACAGCAGGTGTGAACCCACCTCCGTCAAGTCTCATTCCCAGTGTCAAGAGACTCAAGTTGGACCGGATGAACCCGCAACGTCGACCCCGTGCTGTGTGTAAGCATGCAACCCCCCCACCCCCCCGCCCCGCGCGCACCAGACACGGGAGCCGGCGTGGCCGCAGGAATCGTGTCACACCAGCCTTCACAAGCGCATGAGCTCCAGGAAACACACAAAACGCCACGGCTGGAGCACGAGGAAAGGGAAATCGATTCGTTCTGTACCTAAAGGAACAGAATTTATCATTAAAAACTCCCACAATTAACAACAATAAAAACCCGCAGAGCCAAGAGGCTTCACGGGTGGATGTGTTCTATCAAACGCACAAGAAAGAAGTCACATCAAACTTACACAAACTCTCAAAAACTACAGAAGGGAAGAGAAGGTTCGCGTTCTCCTGATCCCCGAGACCATACTAAGAGCACTACAGGTGATTGCCCGCCACGCATGCGGGCGCAGAAACCCCCGAGAAAACGTCAGCAAACTGAACCGAGCGCGGCATAAACGCCACGCCACGTGGGTTCCATCCCGGGGCTGCGAGGGTGGCTCCGCGTTAGAAAGTTAACCGATGCAGCACCACACGTGTCCAATCCAGGCAAAAACCCGCGTCACCGCTCAGGACACAAATCAACTCTCAGGAGACCAGTGAGCGTGTGGCCGCGTGGACACGTGCCTCTCCCGTGACCCAGCAGCGCCACCTGCACGCGGACGTTCACAGCAGCAAGACGGCAACAGCTCCTGTCCCCCGAAGCCACCCACGCGCTGGCCACTGGTGGCCGCGTCCACGGCCTAGGACTAGGAGGACCGACACCTGGCACCACGTGGACAGGCCACGAAATACAGTGAGAAGAAAGGACTCCGTTCTGAACGATGCCACTTAAAAGATTCTGCAAAAGGCAAATCGACAAGGACAGGAAGCCGGTGGGGAGGCCTCAGGGGGCCAGGGCTGGGGCGGGAGGACCCGGAGACATTTGAGGGGAGGCAGACTGATCTGATCTTGACCGTGACCCTGGTACTCGACTGATTACAGCCCCCAGAGTCATCGCCTGTACACTTGGAATCGGCACATTTCACTGTGTGCAAACGCTTGGAATAACCACCCAACAAGGGGAGGGAAAGGTGGGCCTGACCCGGGAGCACAGACGAGTCTCACCCGAATTCTGCGGAGAGAAGCAGACGCAAGGACGCAGCGCACGACCGTGCCCACCTGATGTTCAAGGACCGGCAAACGCACCCCGAGTGACAGAGAGCAGATCCAGGGCTGCCTGGGGCGGGCGGGTGACGGCAGTGTCCTCCGTCTGACCGTGCTCTGGTGCCACAGCCCAAGACTCAAGCGGGTGCATCTCACGCCCCTTCTGGGGGAGGCACGGACGTCATACCTCAGTCACTCAGACGTTAAGAGGGCACCTCAGGGTCTCCCGGGGTTTGGGGGCCACACGTGACACTGCACAGAAGTGCCCTGTCCCTGTCCCTGAGACAGGAGAAGCTGAGGGCCAGGGAGCCAGGGAGGCCACCCCCGGAACCTCAGAGCAGCACGGGGCCAGCTCCCTGGGCACGTGTGGGACAGGCACGCTGGGGCCCGCGCCTCCCTCGCATGCCCTGACTGCTGCCTCCAAAGGGAGGGACCCCCCCCCCCCGATCAGGCCAGGGACAAAACGCACCCACTGTTCCCGGGGCCCTCCCAGCAGTTAGGCAGGGATCCAACAGCGTAGACACCCTGGGCCCGGGTCAGGAGGCAGTGAGGGGTGCTTAGGATTGGGATTCGCACGACAGACCTAGCCTTCCCCGTTCCCCGCGAGACCCCCAAGGGGCAGCTGGGCTGCAGGCGGGAGCAGCCCCCCAACAGGCTAGGGGTCTGACTGTCTGCTGCCATGTTGGGAGCGAGGGGCTGCCCTAGTCAGGGAGGTAGGGTCGGGGGCGGGGGGGCGGTGCTGGTTCTGGGGTGAGCAGGACACAAGGGTACCACAGGCCATGGTGGCACTGACCAGGGCCTGGTCCGGGGCAGGGCGCACACGCTCTGCGTCCTTCCAGGGCTCACAGGAGTCGTCTGCAGCTTCTGCTCGAGGCGGGGGAGACAGGACCCGATCCCAAGCACCGCCAGTGTCTGTCCCGTGTCCGGGGGCCGGGACAGCGGGCAGACCCGGAGGAGCCAGCCAGCCCGCAGAGGGGAAGAGAGGGCGAGCCCAGGCAGGGCCACCAGCCCGCGGCCACCTGTCCCATCCCGGCACAGCGCCCCGCGGGGCCCCTAATGTGGACGTGCCTGGCTAGAGTGTGAGTGCCGAGGAGTGCCTTTGTCTCATCCACAGGGAACGGCGTCTGCCAACAACGATCAAACATCTGCCCGCGCAGAGGAGGGGCTGGGCCCGCGGCGGAAGGCGCCACGGGAAGCCCGGTCCTGGGGCGGCGGCCCCGAAGGTGGCTCCTCCCGGCCACCCACGCTCCTCCCGCAGAGGTGGCAGCGATGGGAGAGGGAGCCCTCCCCACCCCCCTGGGCAGCTCACTCTCCCCACCACCGAGCCTCGCTCCCTGGGGCCAGGGGGCAGCCCATCCTGCCTCACGGGGACCCCAGCCAAGATAAAATAGTTGTTCGAGGTCCTGTTTGCCGCCTGTCTGTCTCCCCGTCTGCCCGTGGGTACAGACGTGCCCAAGGAGTGTGGCCAAGTAGAGGCCGCGAGAGCAGACCCCTTACTGCACTGGGGTGCCCTCGGTGCCCTGCTCACCCTGCTCACCCGTGGCTTCACGGGTGGATATGTTCTATCAACATCCCTGATCCCACCAGCTCTCGACAGCCCCGCCCCGCCCCCGTCCGGACCCCAGACCGGGGGCAGCAGGCTGTCCGGCCGCCCGAGGGGCTGTGAGGATGTCCCCCAACCAGGCCAAGCCAGGGCGAAGAGGGAGCCCAGGGTACAGGCAGCCGGCACCCAAGGGGCAGCCAGCCTTGGGGGACAGGCCCCCATCTCTGCCTGCTTGCCCCCATCGCCCCCTCCCCCACAACCGTCATCCCAGCGGCCGGTGATGCCAGCGACGTCACTGCCAATAACCTAGATTTTAACCAAGAAATCACACCCCCCCCCCCCTGCCCCACTTATGGTCTCACTGAGGAGAAAACCCAGACTGCAGCGCCCCGGGCCGACTGGAGGCAGGGCTGGTCCCGTGCCCGGCCCACCTCTGCCCACCGTCCCTTTCTGTTTCCCAGCTTCCCAGCACCCCATTCTCCTGCCAACAGCCCCCAGGGAGATGGGGGCAAGGGGCTCTGATGGCCGCCGGACTCCCTCCTGTCACCCAAGGCACAGGAGACCTCTGTAGGCACACTGCCCTGGGCCAGGCCTGTGCCCCTGGCATCTTGCCTGAGAGCTAGGGGTGGGGGTGGGGGGGCTGGTGAGACGGCCGGGTCAGAGTCGAGGCAGTGGGGCGGCCCGGCCCCCCAATCCCTACCCTGGCCATTCCAGGGCCACTGTCCCATTGGCTCCTTGGAAAAGCCAAGGACACAGGTAGGCCACTGCCGTCCAGGTGGAGACAGGGCTCCAGCCTCATCAGGCCGGAAGGGCAGGTGTACTCAGACGGGCCGTCTCAGAGTACCTGCACCCAGAGATGCCAAGGCCTCGTCTTATTTCTTCCTACCCCAAACCTGCCAAGGCCAATGGCCACGTTGGATGGAGACGTTTGGAGGCTGGGCCATCTCCTCCGTGGGGTACCACTGTGGGCCACCAGCGCACAGCCCCCGCCCCCGGGACCCTTGGCAGATTCCAGCTCCCTGTGGCGGGCTCTGGGGCTCCACACGGCCCTCACACGGCCCCCTGGGTGGCTGTCGGCCGTGGGCAGAGGGCACCGCACACCGGGCAGGTTCCCGGAGATTCCCCTAAGGCCTGGGCCCAGCGGCCCTCTAAAGGGCCGAGCCAAGCTTGCAGGTTTCCAGGTCAAGGTGGTCTTTGCACTAGCGTCCTGTGGGATTCATGCAAACGTAGCAACATGCACTTAAATAAAGTAATGACTTCTAGGGAACAACCATCCACCCACGGCCCCCGTAGGGGGCAGGGGGGTGCCCAGGGCGGTGCTTCCCTGCTCTCCACGGTGCTAAGAGGAACCCGGCTTGGCCAGACCGTCCAGTCCTCGGCTGCCCCGGGGGAACGGCCGTCCCAAGGGCCCTAGCTGGTCGGGACCGCCCCCCCCCCCCAGCACTGATCAACAAGTCCCTGCCTGGAAGTGGAGGGGAAGGCTGGTGGGGGGAGCAGCATTTGTCCCATCAGGCACCAGGACGTGGGGGAACAGAGGGCAGGAAAGAGCCACCACGTGGTCCCTCGGGGCCCCGGTTCTACATCGCCACTTCCCGCTGGTACCACGGGCCCTGCATGCAAATTAGCAGGCAGCGAGCCCAGGCACACGGCCAGTTTTCGGGGAACACGGAAGGCAGGTAGACACCCGATCCGGGGCCCCAAATACCAGACCCTCCGCCCAACAAACCCCAAACAGTCTCCAGGGATGTGATACGGTCTGTCACGCCATGCTGAGTTAGGGCACCTCAGACGCACGGGTCCCCAGTGGGGGAGCACCCCACGAGTAACTTGGGGGGACGTATCTCACTCAGCTCAACAAGCACTTTCTGGCCTGGCCCTTGGTGGCGGACCCAGGGAGGTGGTGGCAAATGAGATGCGTTACAGGGGAGTCTCTGGCCTCACTGAGAGTCACGGGGCAGGTGACACCACACGGGTGGGGGGCCGGCTGAGGTCAAAGGTAATGCAGACGGGCCTGCTGGGGCCTCCAACAGCGTCTGGCACTCTGCAGACGGGGCCGCTCGGGCCTCGAGCAGGCGGCGCGCACTGCACTCTGTGAGCCCTCAGCCAGGTCCCTGGTCCGCTGAGGCCCTCGGTCTCCTCGTCTGACGAGCGGGAGACCAAGCCCCATCCCACGTGCTGGACGGCAGCTTCCAGTGGGTGGTCTCTCGGCTTTCCCGCGGCTCCCATCTCACGTGGCATCGGCCGTCAAGGCCTCAGCTAAGGCCATGAGAGGCTGACCTAGGTCGTGCCCTCCAGCCCATCCAGCCCGGCCCGGCGCGGCGGTCTCCCCGAGGGGTCACAGCCAGGCTGTGAGGGCCCACGGGGCAGGGGGCGGGCTTGCCTCTGCACCCGCACGGGCCCCGGCGGTCCCCGGCGGTCCCCCGCGGTCCCCCGCGGCGCGTTACCTGCGTAGCTGCCGGTGGCCTTGATGTACATCTGGCCGTACTGCTCCTCCGCCATGGTGTCATAGGCCTCGTCGTCTTCCTCGTCCTCCTCGTTGTGGTACGAGGTGGGGCTGTCGGTGGTGGGCAGGCTGCTGGCCCCCGGACTGGTCCGCTCCCCCTGGGAGTAGGGCACCTGCTGGATGCTGGGGATGAGGGTGGCCAGGCTGGGCACCCCGTAGTAGGAGACCCGGGGCAGCTTGAGGGGGGCCGCACCCGCCGCCACCGCGGCGCCATCCCGGGGCCCCGTCTCCAGCGGGCGCTTGGGGGCCAGGCCCGGGCCGGCAGCCGGCGGCAGCTCCGTGGCTTCGTGCTTCACGCGGGTCAGCAGCGGGATGGGCACGGAGGGGGACACGACGTAGGGGGGGGCTGCGGGGGCGGCCGGCTGCAGCTGGTTGCAGGGGCTCTGGGGCTCGGAGCTGGCGTCCTCGATCATGGCGGTCTGCGAGTCGCAGTGGGGCGAGCTCACCTTGAACATGAGGTCCGTGCCGCGCTCCACGATGTGCTGGATCTGCAGGAAGCCGGCCGTGTACATGACCACGAGCTGCTCGCTGGCCGCCATGGTCAGCCTGCCCGTGTAGCAGAAGGACAGAATCTGCTGGAAGCAGGCGGGAGGCACAGTGCCCGGCAGCTCGAAGGCGCTCTTACTGTTGCCGCTGAACAGGTCGCGGAAGTACAGGCTGCTGGCGGCCAGGACGGCCCGGTGGGCCTTGAAAGCCTGGCCCTTGACCACGATGGACACATCGCAGTAGAGGCCCAGCAGGCGCTGCTCGTTGAGGCAGCCGAGCACCGTGCTCCCGAAGTTGGGGATCTCGATGTGCAGCAGCTGAGACATGGCGGGCAGGCGCTAGAGGGCTCGCCTCACACTCAGCACGGGAGCGCCCGAGCGGGGCACATCTGTGGGGGAGAGAGGGTGCGGGGACACGCGGGTCAGGCTCCCCGGATGGCCAGGGCCCGCCGGCCAAGGGTACGGAAAGGCACTCGGCCGCTGCGCCCTCCTCCGCCGCGGTCCCCGCCCCGGCCCCCCTCCAGCAGAGCCACCCAGGGGAGGTCCTGGGGCCCGAGCTCCTCACGGCAGGACCCTGGCTGGGCAGCGCTGCACGGGACTCAGAGCCGCACAGCCGTGTTCCAGCCGGGGGGGGTGGGGTGGGGTGGGGGGGTGGGGGGGAAGGGGGACGCCCCCCCCCCACACACACACCCCCGCACCTTGTGTGGCTCCCAGGGCCCACCCCCAGGAGAGCGCCTGAGCCCTCGGGCCCGGGACGCCCCGTCTCAGCAGAAGCCAGGAATGCAAACAGAGGCCTGCACTCAGGGGAGGACGGGGTGGATGGAGGACAGAACACGGAGCAGGGCACTGCCACCCGCGGCGGCTGGGAGGGGTGAGGGCGGCGGGCTGCGTCTGCAAACTCTTCTCCCCAAGAAAAAGTTAGCAGCAAAGGACCCCTCACAGCTCTGCCCCTCGGAGGGGCTGGAGCCCAGAGCGAGGGGGGTCTCGCAGGGGGTCTCTCGGAGGCTCTTGGTTTCTGGTTTGTTTTTCCTCTTTTCCCTCAGAGCAGCCACACGGAGGGCCCACAAGGGGGGGGAGTCCCACCCCACTGGCTGAGATGCTGGCCCCTCGTCCCCCTGCAGAGGCGGGCAAGGGGTGGGGGTGGGGGCGCCCAGGGGAGTGAGCTGAAGCCAGAAGTCAGTGGCTGGCCACCCCCGCCCCTCCCCCGGGGCCGGCTCCCGAGGAGGCCGCCAGCGCGCCTGTCAGGGACCCGGCTGGACCAGCGGTCGGGAGTCTGTCGCAACCCCACCTGCCTGCCCTCCCGGTCCCCCAGCTCCCCGTGCCGGCCAATCCCTGCTGGCTCGGCCCCAGCCCAGGTGACTAAAGGGGTCAGGGGGGGAGTCAGGGAGGAGTGGGGGGGAGGGACCGGCAAGGGCTTGGGATGCCACTGCCTCCTCGGGCGCCCCAGGGGCCGGGGGCCGGGGCTCCAGCGAGGTTGATCTGACGCCCGATTCAGAGAAGATTCGGAGAAGCCGGGCACGGACGGGTGGAGAAGGCGCCGGCCCAACTCTGCACAGCAGCGCCCGCACAAAGGGCCGCTCTGTCCCGAGGGAGGAAAGTGCAGGCGGCCGCAGAGGCGCCGGGCGGCCGGAGGAGGGAGGGCGGAGGGAGGGCGGAGCGCCCGGACCCCGGCGACAGGAGTTGGGCAGATGGGTGGCCGCGGGGGGAGGGCCCGCAGTGCCCCCGCTGCGGAGAAGTTGCCGGTCGGCCGTGGCACCGGCCCGCGGGGGAGACCTACCTTTGGCGGCTGCCGCCGGTGGCCCGGCAGTGCCCGCTCCGCCTGGCAGGGGCAGGCTCGCCAGCTGCTCCGGGAATGCAGCAAACAGAGCGGGAGCCCTTGGGGTGGGGAGGGCGCGAGGAGCCGGGAGAGGAGGAGGAGGAGGAGGAGGAGGAGGAGGAGGAGGAGGAGGAGGAGGAGGGCAGAGAGTCTCGGCGCTGGGCTCGGCGGCCGCAGCTCAGCTGTACCCAGCCCGGCTCTCCGGGGCAGCGCACAGCATCTAAATGAAGAGGCCGGATGCAGACGGACATTCAGGCAGCTCTCGGGAATGAATAGCGGCCTTTGACTTGGGAGCCCAAGTAAATGCCAGCTCCAGCCCCGGCTTTAAAAACAGTGGAGTGTTGGTGCCAGAGGAATGCACGGCTCCGGGTGTTGGTACAAGACAGACTTTGATGACTCACCACAATGCAAACAAAGATGGCAGAAATACTGTACTGTACGCGGAGAAACGCTCCGTGGTGCCACGGCAACTGAGCGCCGAGATTTATGGTGCGGCTCTGCATGTGAATTACCCAGTAAACTGCCGTCCTGCCATCCAGCACAGCCCGAGTGTCAAAGCATTTAAAGTATTCCAAACAGTCTGCAGGGCTGGCACAGCCACCAACTCTGCCAGGGAGGGAGGGTGGGGGGCCAAGGGGGTGGGGGGCCAAGGGGTAGAGAGATAAGGGGACAGGGGGGTGGGGGATGAGGGGGGCGGAGGGCTGGGGTCGTGGGGGCTGGGGGGTCAGGCGACGGGGGATGAGGGAGCAGGGGGGATAAAGGGACAGGGGAGAGGGGGTGGGGGACGAGGGGGCAGGGAGCCGGGGACAGGAGGATGAGGGTGTGGGGGCACAGGGGGGCGTAGAGGGCGGGGAGGCAAGGAGGAAGGGGGGCGACGGGGTGGCACAGGCAGGGCAGAGGGTGAAGGTGGGGAGCCCGGGAGGAAAGAGGGGCAGGTTTTGAGAACAGGAGGCAGGAAGGCAAGCACAGGTGGGAGAAGAGGCCCAGAGACAGGGAAGGGGGGGGCGAGGATGAGGCCCAGCCCCCCCCCCAGTGCTCCCCCAGGGCTCCGCAGTGGCCCCTGCTCGCCTCCCTACTTCTCCCTGGGGTCCGGAAGCAGCAGGGCCCGCTTGTGCAGCCCTACACCCCATCCCACTCACCCAGGAAAGTCACCCTGTCCCCCAAGCCCCCACGCGGGTCTTTTCAAGAAGAACAACTCTGTGAGTGCAGCTGGGCCAGGCCGAGGGGGGCCCCCTCCCAGCAGCCGGGCAGCAAAGCCACCACCTGCAAGGGTGCCCGTGTGAAGGAGGCTGGGCTCCTCCCCTGGGCCTCCCTTGGGAGGGGAGGCTGTGCTGTGCACAGGGCCCGTCCTGTTCCAGGCCCACACCCCCGCCTGTGGCAAACCACTGGCCCGCCCTGCCTCGGTCTCCCCTCTCGCCCCCAACCGCGGCCCCGGGAAGAACACACACAGCCTGCAAAAAGGAAGACGGTCGAGACGGGTGATGGCACGGCTGCCACCACCGAGAACCTAACCCTGGCGGCCGGAGCGGGAGGGGCCGGGGCACAGGCAGCGGCCCTCCCACCGCCCCCTCCACGGCAGCGGCGTGTCCGGAGGGAGAAAAAGGGCCATCTGGCGCGTCCGCGCTCACATGCGGCGGGCTCAGCTTCCCACAGCAGATAAAACGCTGCGGGAGGAACGGCACAGGAAGAAATACAGGTGTGGGGAGGCCTCCCGGCAGCAGTGGCTGCCGGGCTCCTCCGTGGGACGGATGGCGACTCGGTGTGGCGGCCACGTGAGCGCTGAGCTTGGAGCGTCGGCAGAAACGGTCCCCACTCGCTGCTCCGACGGGGGACTTGGCCCTCGTCCCCCTGGCGATGGAGCCAGTCCGGACCCTGGGCCCTCGCTCTCCTCTACCTGGAGGGTGTCGAGGCGGCAAGTCCAGGGGAGGGGGCGGCGCGGGTGGCGCGGTCAACAGCAGACAGGCCTCAGGGCAAGGGTCTCGTGCTCCGCACAGCCCGGCCCCGCTGCCCTGGGGAAGCTGCCTGGAGGTCCTGCCTGTGTCCGCACAACCCCGGGGGGCGGTGGGACAGCCTCGCCGGCATCCGGACCCAGAAGGACAGACCCAGGGTCGCCCCCGCCAGGAGCCATGTCAGGCCTCCGACTGGACTGTGTTGTGCTGGCAGCCTCCTTGTCTTGGGGCCTAGGAGGAGCCCACTGGCCCCAAGATGAGGGGGCTGGGGGCACAACCCCCCACGTGCCACCCGCCCACAAAAGAAAGCAGACCGGGGCACAGGCAGAGCCGACATGGGGAAACAGAGGGCCACCCGGAGGCCAAAGGATGGCGGGACCCGTGATGGGGGGGGCGGGGCAGGGCCACTCCTGGCCTGGGTGCTGGCCTTGGGCCCCAGGGCCCAGCATACGCAGCCTCCACCGGTTCTGCAGGAGCAATCCCCCCGCCCCCATCGCTGGCTGTGCTGCGTCCCGGCCCTGCCTGGAACAGACCTGTTGTCACCTCCTCAGAGAAGCCTGCCAAGGGTGTCTCTTGACCTGAGCAAGATCGGGGGGGGGGGGGTAGCAGGGGGGGGTCTGCCCACTGCCTGGTGGACATTTAGCCCAATGCTGGGCACGCCAGGGAGGGCCACGAGAGTGGGGCTGTGCTGGCCAGCAATACACCACAGAGGAGAGGGGCCCTCCAAATGGCCCCTTCACAGACCCACAGCACCCACTGCCAGGAGTCTCCTGGAGAGCAAGATGGGGTCCCCTGAGCCAGATGAGGGCTCTAGGGCCGTGAGAGGGGTGAGTCAGCCTGGCCAGCAAAGGTACACTGTGCATCGGTGCCCAGAGGGCCCCAGTGGCCTGGGGCTGGGCCAGCCAGTGGCCAGGTCCCAAACTGAGGGCAGGGACACCAAGAGGCTCTCGGAGCCTGTCCCTCCAAACATCAGGTCCTGGCCGGTCAGCAGGGCTGCAATCCTGGGTCCCACCAGGCAATGCCCTCCCCCCGCCTCCCACAAGCCCGGCTGCTCTCCTATCCGTGTCCTGTGGCCTCAAGCAAATGGCACCACATCTGGGACGCTCATCTGTCCGCTGGGGGTCAGGTTTACGCTTTGACGGTCACTACAGGGTCGAGGCGGACGGCGAACACGGCATGCTCTATGCCCCAGTAACCTGCATCACAATGCCGTTACGTGCGGCGACTGGGACAGGAGGCGGTGGTCCAGGTGGGTGCCTCCGTCAGCCCCCAGCCCATCCTCGCCCACGCCTGTGCCCCAGGGCTGGGGGCCAGACCGCTGGCCCGGAGAGGGGACCATTCCTCCTCTGGAAGGTGATGAGGCCATCGGGTCCCGGGGGACGTGTGTCCTCAGGCCACCTGCACAGGCCAGGCTGCCATCCCACGGCCCAGCCCAGGACAGCCCTACAAGAGCTGGTTTTAGATTGCTTTCTTAGAAGCCTTGGCCGGGACAAGAACAAAGCTGAACTTTAGGAGAAAAGAAATCAAATAAAGGCTTGGTTTACGTGCCTAGACCCGTCAAAGCAGGGCAGGTCAAGGGCCGACCCTGTGCGGTGGCCAGAGAGGAGGGGCCGGGACCCGAGTGGGCCGAGGGCAGCGGGCACCAGCCCCACCGGGACCGCCTTTCCCCTTCCACGCCTCGGTTTCCCCCGCCACAGCGAGACCCGCCATGCTCACTGGCCTATTACTGAAGGTTCTGAAGAGCCAGAAGGAACGGCAGAAATTTCTAATTGTGCTCACTCTGGCCATCCTCAAAGCCACTGCACCACGGAACCCCGCCCCCTCCTAACGACCTTCAGGACAGAACCCACTTTGGGAAATCCCGAAGCCAGAGTCCAGCTGTGCCAGCCTCGGGGGCCCCCACCCCATTCAGACTCCACGACCTCCCCCCAGAATGAGAAAACGTGGGTAGCAGGGGGGGGGGGGCCTCTTCACCGCAGACCCTCCTTCGGGGAGAGCCAGGATCTAGGACCCAGGGTCACAGGTGGTCACTCAGATCTCCTCCCCGCCCCCCACGGGCAGCGCGGCTGGCAGGTGCACAGGGAAGGAGCCCAACGAGAAGGGGGTGAGGGTACTGGCCCCAGGAGCCGCAGACAGGTGCCCACACAGGTACCGAGGGACTGGCCGCAGGGTGTGCGCCCCAGGGCCTGGGCAGGATGCAGACGGGGCACAGGTTCTCGGCTGCAGCCAGGCCAAGGCCAGCCACGCAGGGCTCTAGGTGCACCTGGGGAAGCAGGGGCTCCAACAGGTACTGGGAACACGCCGAGGACTTCTCTCGGGGGCCCAGAGGACCAGAGAAGGATGGGCATTCCAAGCAGGGGTGCCTCCTTCCCAGGACCCCACGCAGATACGGCTGCAAGGTCTGGGGGGCCTTGTCAGAAGCCCCCCCCCCACCCGCCCCCCAGATCCCGAGGAGCTTCCTGAGGTGGGACAATGCAGCGCCTACCTTCTGTAGGGTCACCACCAGCCCAGGAAGGAGAGGCGAGATAAATGATAAATGAAATTAAATAAGATCATTGGGCAGGATTTAATTCTTCCAATCTAATAAGAGGTCTGGGCCTCGGCAAACGCACAGCTATCAAATACGCCCGTGGCAGGGAGGCGGGGAGGCGGGGAGGCAGGGAGGCAGGTGCCCCAGGAAACAAAGGAGCCCCTTCTGCCTCCCTGCTTCCCCTGCCCCGAGCGAGCGCCAGGCCCATCCGTCCCCGGGGCAGCCCCTCAGCCCGGCCGCCAAGCCCTGCCGTCCGGGGTTCTCCCGGCTCAGCAATGGGGACACCTCCTGAAAGTCAAGGTGCTCCGAGTTGGGCGGGGGCGGGGCAGGCCGCAGCCCCAGGACAGTGCCTCACCGGGAGGCAGGCAAGTTGGCCCGTGAGTCAGCGCGCGCACGTGAGTGCGGGGGGGGGGGGGGGGGGGGGGGGGGCACCAGGGCCGCGCCTGCTGTGCTGCTGTGTGCCTCCCTCCGGGCTGTTAAGGGAGGGCGGGGAGGGAGCTTTCCAATGACCAGCGCAGGCTCTGGTTACCGGCCTGCGGGAGCGGAGGCTCACTTACACCCCACGCCCAGTCAGTGCTCTGGCTGTGCCGAGCACCTCTGGCCTCGCCCCGGGGAGGGCGACCCTTCAAGGGTCGAGGTGTCGGTTCCCAGCACAGCACGGCCGCCAGCTGGGAGTGCCAGGTCCCCAGGGGCTGGGTGAGGCACCCGCCAGTTGGGGCCTCGGGGCCTCGCTGCTAATGGAAGGGCCAGTCACCCCTCGAGGACCGGGGCTCCAGGGTGGGGTCTCGGCTGCCGGGAGCCCCTCCCCGCAGCCCCCAACATGCACCCACCGCACCTACCGTGTGCCCGCCTCCCAGCCCCTCCTCTCCAGGTGGGTGCGGACAAGGAGCCTGAGTTTCCTGCCAAGGCCAGGGCCCGGGACCTGCGTCCCGCGTCTGCAGCCACCCAGGACAAGCTTCGGGTGGCAAGAGAGGGAGGCACCGTGGGGCGGCTCGGGCCCGGACCCGCCCAGGGCCCCCAGGATCCGCTGCAGAGGAGACTCCCCCCTCGGCCTCTGCACGTGCTGGCCCCGGAGCCCCTGTGCCAGGGGAAGGGGCACGCACTTCCCGCCCTGGCTCACCGTGCCCCCTGGCACCCAGCAGCCTCCACCCCCGACCGCAGCCTGGGCCGACCTCAGCCTGGGCCGGCATCGGGCGCCACAGCTGGCTTCAACTGGCTTCAACTTCACAACAAGCGTTTGCCTGGAAGCTTTTTTTTCCTTCCCCCAAACAGAAAAAGGCAGCCTGCCAGAATCTGCAAATTCAAACGTGTGCTTATCAGTCCTTCCCCCTCGCCGCCCCAAGGAGGGTGCCACACACCCGGGGCTGGTCCTCAGAGAGGCTCAACGCACACGGGGACCCACGGCACCAGGCAGGCCACCAACGGCCGTCGGAGCCGCTGCTGCTGCAGGGCCACGGAGCTGGGCACGGGCTGGGCGGACACCCCGCCAGATGGGGCAGCGGGTCCCGCATCTCAGCACGTGTCCCATGGCACGGGCTCCGACAAGGGTCCGGTCTGGTGGTCCGTGTGGCCGAGCCGGGCCCACGTCCGAGGGGCTCCTCGACACCCCAGCCCCCCCACCCTTCACTCTCAAATACTCTGACTTTACTGTGGGTATGGGGCTGGGGGGGGGGCAAACAGACACGGCACGGACGGCCACACGGCCACACGGCATGAAGGAGCAGGGACTGGCCGCCGCCCCGCCAGGAGCCCGTGGACCCAGCAGGTCCGCTCTCGAGCCACAAAACGGTTCCAGAAGGCTCCCAAAGAATGAAGCAGTGTTCTGAACAGAGCCGACAATCTCCCTCACCCGTATTTGTAATTTAAATAACGTAAGCTTGAAGAGTGTCTCCCTCGGGCATAGTTTAATAACTTAAAAAGCCAGCTCCACTCGCTGGCAGACGGGCCTCCTCCCCCTTATCTGCTGGCGGGAGGTCCCCCCTTGCACCCCCGGCTGGAGGGCGGGGCTCGGGGGCACCGGGGGCTGCCCAGACCGAGCGGGCCGGACCCCCTCCTCAGCCCGCTGGGCACCCTCCCCTTCCCACAGGCCTGTGGGGGTCCCGGAGCACCTGGGGGACGGGCGGAGGTCCCGGCGCCGGGGGGCGGGGGGCGCTGCCCTGGGCCGGTCACCGGCTCCTCATCCACCGCGGCTGTGCCACACACCCCCGTCCTTAATATTCATAGCCTTTCTCATCTGCATATCGTGCCATAAATAGTCGAGGTAAGACACAAAGCTCCCCTGCATTTCTAATTATGCTTAAAAACCTAATGTAAATCAGACAGACACAGAAATACTCAATCAGCTGCCGGAGGGGGGGGGTCCAATTACACGGAGACGGGGCCACGACGTAGCAGCCCCCACCTCGGAGCTCCGGGCAAGGCGGCGGCTGGTGGCGGTGGCCCCCCCTGGCCCGGAGACCCTGGCCAACCTCGCACTTGCTGGTCCTGAAGCCAGAGCCAGTGTGGGGCGGGGTGGATGCCTGAGGAGCCTCAGCAACACCTCCCCCCACCCCCCCCAGGGCCAGCCAGCCGGCCTCACCTTCTCCCTAAGGGCTCCCAACTCCGGGCCTCCTTCCCACTGCCCACCTCAGCAGGTGCCGCTCCCCCTGGCCGTGAGGGTTGACCCCATGGGCGGAGCATCTCTACTTCCCTGTCTCCACGTTCAACGCCCTGGACACTCTGGCCCTCCCGCAGGCTCGGCTCACACAGTAGGGCGGGAACAGACGGATGCCCCCCACCCCCACTCTGGAATGGAGTTGGGGACGGGGCGCCAAGCCACCGAGGGGCCAAGAGGACAGGTCAGCGGGTCCTCTGAGTCCCGAGGGTGATCCAGCCCCGCACAAGCAGGACAGAGGGGGCTCCGGCACCACGCTCTGGGGCCAGTCCCCCTGTCTGCAGGGACACGGGGCATCGGGACCTGCAGAACAGAAGGGTCTGGGGGACGGAGACCACGTCAGCCGCTTAGAGCCCAATACAGTACCAGCCCTCACAGACGGGCACCACGGGGGCCTCCGGGGCTCCAGCAGGTGGCATGGACCCAGGTCTCGGGGCGCCTGGGGGCTGCCACCTGGTGAGCCCGGGGGTGCACATGCCGACAGCCGGGAGCCCGCCCGCTGCCCTGCACCAGAGCCCCACAGCATCTGCCCGCCTCCTTCCCCTCAGAGAGTCCCCAAATGCCCCTGGCCCTGCCTTCCCGGGCAGTCCCAAACACAAGCCCCACTTCCTGTCCAGGAGTCAGGGCACCTGGGCTGGCCCGGCCCCGCCCTTCCCAGGGGGCAGTGGCAGTGGGACTGCCTCAGGGGACATGCAGGAGGCCGGGCCCAAGTGACACGGGGGTTGCCCCACTCTGCCTTTAGACAAGGAGACACAGAGATGCCTGCTGCCCGCATCTGCCTGGCATCACGCCCAGACCTATTTTTAAGCCCATTTACTAGAAATCCCACAAATTAAAGGAAATACGGATAATGCAGTAAGAATCCTGGGGGCCGAATAAAAGCTACACATAATTGTCCTCGTGCTCCAATGTGAGAATCTTAACCACAAACCCAGATCTCCCCAAGCCCTTGTGCAAGGCGGAGGCATCCTGCCGCGCGAAGGTGGGGGGAGCAGGAGGGGGCGGGTCCGTGCTTGGCCCGCGATCAGAGGCACAGGCCACGGCATACAGCCGGGGCCATAAAAGGCAATTACTGATATGAAAAATAAAGATCGTAAATACGAACGCCCGACTTTACAGCCTGGGAATGAGGATTACTGCCAGGGCGGTGGGTTCCAGAGGCGGCTCCCCTGTGCCACAGGTGGGGGCACCGGGCTGGCCCCCACCCCGCTTTCTCACGTGGCTCCCGTGGCAAGCTGGGGGCTGGGGGCCGCAGAGCCCCAGACCTTGCGGAATCTGTGGGGCACGGACAGGACCGGCCAGCGCGGCCGGGAACGGCGGGGTGCAGTGCTCACACCGGGAGGGTGGGACCCCCCCCCCGGACGGGCTGGCCCCCCACACCTCAGGGGTGGGGGCTGAGACAGAGGACAAAGCCACGTGCCCGTCAGAGACGCAGCCGGTGGGCACCACGTTCTCTGAAGACCCTCAGCGCCCTGGGGCACATGCTCACCACCCTCGGGAGCCCAGGGCCCCAGCCCTCCCCGGCTCATTCCCACCTGCCAGGTAGCGGCTATGCGGGCATCCAGCTGGCAGTGCCTTCACCAGAACCCCCCGCGCTGCCTGCTCGCCCCAAGCCCTCCCAGACCCACACGCCTCCTGGGAGCCTGTGGGCGGGGGGTCTGCACAGGTGGCAGGGAGCAGAGGAGGTGGAGAGAGAGAGGTATGTGTGTGTGTGTGTGTGTGTGTCCCCACATCTCCTGGCCCGGGATCACACTATTCATCTTGGACCGTCTCAGAGTAGGGACAAGGCCCAGTGGTACCACTACCTTCTAGGCTGAAGGAGACCCTTCCCCCAGGGGCTGGGGGAGGGGGGCAGTGGCAGGCCCTCCCCAGGCCTGGTCCCCAGTTGCCCTGGAATCCCACGGAGGTCAGGGAGCCCGCGGCCACCAGCTCACGTCCTGCCAGACGCCAGGTGGCCTCCTACGGCCTGGCCGGGGCACAGTGGGGTGAGGTCAGGGCTCCCACTGCCCCAGGCACACGGGACTGAACCCCAGGCTGCCAGTAGCCACTCGGACAGACAGCAGGCCCCGCACCTGGCACCTGTCCCACGCAGATGCTTCCCCCGGCCCCGCAGAACACCAGGCTCCCCAAGTCCCGCCGCAGGGCCTGCCCTTCTCACTGGGGGGACCTGGCCACTGGGGGTCAGCTGGGAATCAATCGAGCCTGCGGGAGAAGCTGGAGGTAGAGGGAAGACAGCAGAGGAAGGAGCCAAGAGAGGCAGGTCAGGGAGCCACGCTGGCCGCCCCCAGCCAGATGCCCCAGAAGCACCAGCTCAGAGAAGGGCCGAGAGGCTGACGGCAGGCGGGCAGGCTGGGAGGGAAGCAAGCTCGGGAGATACACAATCGTGAACCCCAGGTGGACGGGACGCCGTTCAGAGGATTATCAGACACCTGGAAATGACCACCACAGGGAGGCGGGGCCGCCGGGCCGCCGCAAGGTCGTCCCAGGACGACCACCGTCCGGGAGGACGCCCTCTGACTCCCTTTCTACCCAGGCTCTGCCAAGTTACATGTAAACGTGCTCGTTTTCGTCCAGGAAAGATGCAAACTTTCTCTCTGCTGGAAAAGACAGCCCCAACGGCGCGGGGTTTTGCTCTGCAGGACACGAGCCAGCCGCGGGTCTGGTCCGGCAGGTCCGGGAGACCACCCGTTCGTTCCCCTTCGGGCCTCGGTGTCCGCGGCTCCTCGGGCGCCCTCACAGCCACCTTCCAACCCGCCACCTCCTCCTCCGTGAGGTCAGCACATCTGCAACCACGCTCACCTTGCACGTGTACGCGGGTCTGGGGCCTAACTGAAAACACTATGCGCCAACGGACATCCCGCGGGCTGGCCCGCAAGCCTCCCGTCGAGGGAGCCCGGGGGGCAGCAGACCCCGGCCTCCGCTGACGGTCTTCTTCTGTTGGGCGGTTTATTCCCCCCGCCCCAAGACTATTCCGTCCCCGGCAGGTGGCCTAATCTGTCAGCCCGCCCGTATCCCGGGTAACGTGTGGTCCGGGCCACGTCCCTCCTCCGTGGCAAGGACCGGGAAGGAGCAGTCGCCGGGGCCCCGGCTGGTCTCCACCACCCTTGTCTGGGGCACCGCCGGAGCCGGGAGCCAGCGAGCGGGCCGACGGCCGGCTTTCCAGCGTGACCACGGGGAGACTCCGAGGGGCAGGTGAGCGGTCTCGCCTGTGCCGTCAGTCGTGTTCGTTCATCAGTCAAGGGAAGAGCTCACATCCACCGCAAAGGAAATCCTCTCTCTCATCAGATGAGGCAAGGTGGGCCGCTCTCCACGTTCACTTCTGACCCGTGGCCGGTGCCACAGGCTGTGTCCAGACCTTTCTCACGTTGGGATTTCTGAAGGGGTTTGTGACTCAGAGTCTCTCAGAGAGTGGCGTCCTCATGCACTCATACGTAATAAGTAACTTTACAAACCCAATACTTTTGGAATTCCCAGAATATAAAAAGAAGGAAATTCTAATATTGTAAATGAGCTAGCATCTTAAGGAGGGAGCCCTTTGCAGAGAAAACAACCAGCTCAAAAAGTATTTCCAAGCAAAACTCCAAATGTCCACAATCTTGAACAAAATGAGAGTGCTCCGGTAACTTGGGTTAAAAAAAAAAAAAATTAAAAACAACCTGATGTCTTTTCTTTAATTTATAAATCCAGCATGGATTTTATTATCAGGATCTGGATGTGTTTTCTCATGAGGAAAGTAGTTAATCGGAATTTCCCAAACTCTTTACACCGTTCGACCAACCAGAGAAGCTACTGATACACGCACGTGTGTTCCTGACTAGGAAAAAACAGAAAATCTATGGTCGACTCTACTGAATAACTCAAACTGATGCCAAAACTTGTATCAAAATTGTGTTGAATTTCGACTTCCGGGATTATGGAACACGGGAGTGATTCTTTAAAATCTCTCTTTGTTGGGGCCCCTGGGTGGCTCAGCCGGTTAAGCGTCCAACTCTTGATTTCAGCTCGGGTCATGATCTCACGGTTCGTGAGATCGAGCCCCGAGTTGGGCTCTGCGCTGATGATGGGGAGTCTGCTTGGGATTCTCTCTCCCTCTCTCTGCCCCTCCCCTGCTCATGCACGCGCGCGCTCTCTCTCAAAATAAATAAATAAACGTTAAAAAATAAAGATAAAAAAATAGAATCTCTGTCAAGATAATTCCAGCATCTGTCATCCAAAAACACGTAACACATAAACAACACATAAAAGCACTCAGTGAACCAGGAAAGGGGGAAATCTCCTCAACCTGAAAAAGTGCGCACGTGAAAAACCCACAAGTAACATCATACTCAGCAGCAGAAAACTGGCTGCTTTCCTCCTAAGGTCAGGAAAAAGGCAAGGAAGTCAACGCTGTACAAGGGGCCCTCACGGAGCCCAGTGGGCAAGAAAATGAAATAAAGCAAAAGTAGTTAGAAAGGAAAAAAATGAAACTATCTCTATCGTAGGTGACATGATCTTGTACACAGAAAACTCTGAGGAGTCGGCCAAAAAACTATTAAAACCAATAAACAAGTTCAGCAAGTTTGCAGGCTATATGATCAGTAGACAAAACTCAAACACAGTTCTGTACGCTACAAATAATCTGAAAATGAAATTAGTAACTAATTTCGTTTCCAATGACATCAAAAAGCACAAAATACTGAAATAAATAAATTCAACAGAAGTAGTGTAAAAACTTACAGTTTGAAAGCTGTAAAACTGTGCTGAAAGAAACTACAGATGTAAATAAATGGAAAGATACCTATGTTCACGGATTAGAAGATCTCACATCGCCAAGGCAGCAGATACTCCCCAAACTGACCCACAGATTCAGTGGGATCCTAACCAAAACCCCAGGTGACATCACCACAGAAATTGTCAAGCCAATCTTAAAATTCTCATGGAAACCCAAGGAATCCAGAATAACCAAAACAATGCTGACAAAGAACAAAGTTGGAGCACTCATACTTCCCACTTTGAAGACTTACTACAAAGCTCCAGTAATCAAAACAGTGTGGTGCTAACATGAGGATATATACAGATCAATGGAATCAAAGTGGGAGTCTAGAAACAAACAACAAGGGGGCCAAGACCATTCAACAGGAAAATAACAACCTTTTCAAACTATGGTGCTGGGACACCCGGATGCCCACATGTAAAGGAATGAAGTTGGACCCTCACCTCACACCACATACAAGAATTAACTTAAAACACACCAAAGATTTGAACGCAGGAGATAAAACGATACGACTCTTAAAACACAGAGGAAGGGGCGCCTGGGTGGCTCAGTCGGTTGAGCGTCCGACTTCGGCTCAGGTCATGATCTCACGGTTCGTGGGTTCGAGCCCCGCATGGGGCTCCACACTGATAGCGCAGAGCCTGCTTGGGATTCTCTGTCTACCTCTCTCTCTCTCTGCCCCTTCCCTGCTCACTCTCTCAAAATAAATAAATAACCTTTAAAAAAATTAAGTAAGTAAATAAGTAAATGTGCTGGTGTAGATGTGATGGGAACATAAGTGGATGCAGCCAGTGTGGACGAGGGTCTGGAAGTTCTTCAAAATGTTCAATATGGAGTTGCCATAACCCAGCAACTTCACTCCTAGGTACAGCCAACAGAAATGAAAACAAATATCCATGTAAAAACCAGTATATGAACGGCAGCATTATTCGCAATAGCCAAAAAGTGGAAACAACCCAAAACATCCATCAACGGATGAATGGATAAATGAAATGTGGCAAAACCATACAATGGAACATTATCCATCCATAAAAAAGAATGAAGTACTGACAGATGCTGTCACATGGATGAACCCTGAAAAAATCATGCTAAGAAAAAAAAAAAGTCACAAAAGACCATATTACACGATTCCATTTATGTGAAACGTCCAGAACAGGCAATTTATTTATTTTTATTATTTTTTTAAATGTTTATTTTTGAGAGAGAAAGAGAGAGTACAAGTGGGGGAGGGGCAGAGAGAGAGGGAGACACAGAATGGGAAGCAGGCTCCAGGCTCCGAGCTGTCAGCACAGAGCCCGACGCGGGGCTCGAACTCATGAACCACGAGATCATGACCACAGCCGAAGTTGGACGCTCAACTGACTGAGCCACCCAGGTGCCCCCAAAACAAGCAATTTATAAAGACGTAAAACAGATGAGTGGTTACCTTGGGCTGGAGGTGGTGGGGGGATCAGGGAGGAAAAGAGGGAATCAGAGTGACAACCAAAGGGCATAGAATTTCCTTCTGCGAAATTCTTTCAGAATTTTCTTTCTGAAAATGTCCTAAAATTGACTGTGATGATGGGTGCACAACTCCAAGTAGACTAAAGACCACCGGATTGTGTGCCTACAAGTGACCCGTATGGTGTGTGAATTATATCTCAATAAACCTTTCTTTCAAAGAGAAAAAAATTACAGATCCGCCAAAATGAAATTTTAAATGACAAGAGACCCACAGGAAGGTGTTGGGGGGAGTACAAAGAAAGAAACAAAAAGACAAACAGAATCAAAAAATAAAATGGCAGACTGAAGCCCTGCCATACCAAATGTAAACGGCCTAAATATACCAATTAGAAGACAGAGATTGGCAGAGTAGACGAAAACACAGGACCCAATTATAAGTGGTCTATAAGAAATCCACTTTCAAACATAATGATACAGATAATTTCAAAAAAACAGGAAAAGGTAAATCATGCAAACATAATCAAAAGAAAACAGGAGCTGCTATATTAATATCAAGTAAAGTAGATTTCGGAGCAAAGGAAATTATCAGAGACAAAGAAAGACATTTCACAACGACCAAAGAGTCAACCCACCCAGAAGGCACAGAAGTACTCAAAGTATCTGTACCAGAAACAGAACAGCTAAATGCATGAAGCACAAATGGACAGAACTTAAAAGACAGAGACAAATCCACCATCGCATCCGGGGACTTGGACAACCCTCTGTCGACAGAGCAAAAGTACAGAGAGAGCCAAAGTCAACTAACAGGATCTGATCAGCACTCGCAGAGCTGTCCATCCGACAGCAGCAGAATACACACTCTTTTCAAGTGTCCGTGGAACCTACAGCAAGACAAGCAATATCCTGGAAATAAACGTCAAGAAATTTGAAAGAACTGAAATCATTCAGGGTGTGTTTTTCCACCACTATGAAATCAAGTTAGACATCAATAATCTAAAGTAACAAGGAAATCTCCAAACACTTGGAAATATTAGCAACACCCCTCTAAGTCACCCACGTGTCAGAAGTCTTCAGGAAATCAAGTGAATGAAAAGGAAAATACAACACATCCAAACCTGTGGGACACTACTTAAGAGCGGAGAGGAAAATTTATAGCTTATACTAAGTACTTGTAGTAGGAAAAATTTCAGATCAATAACCTTAAGCTCTCATCTCAAGAACGTAGAAAAAGAAGCAAAATAAACTGAAAAGAAATAACGATGAGGGCAGAAATCAATCAAATTGAAAATATAAAAAAAAAAATAGAGAAAAAAAATCAATGAAACAGAATTGGTTCTTTAAAAAAAATTTTTTTTACATTTATTTGTATTACATACATTTACGTTTATTTACATAAACGAACCGCGAGATCATGACCTGAGCCGGTCGTAAGCTTAACCAACTGAGCCACCCAGGCGCCCCAAGAATTGGTTCTTTTAAAAGATCAATGAAAGTGACAAACTTCTATCATGACTGACAAGAAAAAGAGAGAGAAGACAAATTAATCACCAATATCAGAAATGAAGCAAGGGATATCACTACAGACCCTGCAGATGAAAAAGAATAATACGGACAACTTTCTGCACATAAGCCTGATAACATAAATTAAATAACCAATTCCTAAGGGGAAAAAACTACCACAATTCACCTAATATGAAACAGGGCATTTGAATAGCCTTCTAACTATTCAGGAAATTGAATTTGTAACTTTAAAAATTCTCAAAAAAGAAATCTCCAAGCCCAGATGGTTTCCCCGGAGAATTCTACCAAACATCGAAAGGCGGATTAACACCACTTGTACACAATCTTTTCCAGGAAACAGAAGAGGAAGGAACACTTCCCAATTCACTTACGAAGCTAGTATTACCCTGATGTCAAAACCAAAGATGACACAAAAAAGAAAACTGCACACCAACGTTCCTTGTGATACAGAAGCAAGATCCTGAACAAAATATGAATAGAATTCAACAACATATAAATAAAATCAGGGGCGCCTGGGTGGCTCGGTCGGTGAAGCGTCCGACTTCGGCTCAGGTCATGATCTCACGGTCCGTGAGTTCGAGCCCCGCGTCGGGCTCTGTGCTGACAGCTCAGAGCCTGGAGCCTGCTTCCCATTCTGTGTCTCCCTCTCTCTCCGCCCCTCCCCTGCTCATGCTCTGTCTCCCTCTGTCTCAAAAATAAATAAAAACATTAAAAAATAATAATAAAATAAAATCATACGCCACGACCGAGTGGGATTTATTCCAGGGAGGCAAGTCAGATTCAACATTTTAAAATCAATCAATGTAACCCACTATCACCAGACTAATGAAGAAAAATCACATGAACGTACCATTCAATGCAGAAGTATTTGACGATAGTCAACATCCACCCACGATAAAAACTCTCAGAGAACTTCCTCAACTTGATAAAAAAGCATCTACAAAAATCATACAGCTGATGCTTTCTCCTTAAGATGGGGAATATGGCAAGGACATCCTCCTCACCATTGTTACTCAACACAGTGCAATAAGGCAAGAAAATGCATACAGATTAGAGAGGAAGAAATAAAAAAAGCTGTCCCTATTTGCTGATGACAGGATTGTCTACATAGAAAATCCCAGGGAATCCACCAAAAAAAACCTTCTAGAATAAGTGAGTCTATCAAGGTCACAGGATGCAAGATAAACAACTGTGTTTCTATATACAATCAATTACCAAGATGATACTATGATGGTTCAGAAAAATCTCTATGTAAGGGGTGCCTGGCTGGCTCAGTTGGTAGAGCATGAAATGGATCTCAAAGTTGTGACTTCCAGATCCACACTGGGGGTAGAGTTTACTAAACAAAACCAACCAACCAACCAACCAAACAAACAAACAAACAAACAACAGTGGCATCTGGGTGGCTCAGTAGGTTAAGTGTCTGACTTCGGCTCAGGTCATGATCTCATGACTTGTTGGTTCAAGCCCCACGTCAGGCTCTGTGCTGACAGCTCACAGCCTGGAGCCTGCTTCGGATTCTGTGTCTTCCTCTCTCTCTGCCCCTCCCCTGCTTGCACTCTGTCTCTTTCTCTCTCTCAAAAATAAACATTAAAAAAACCCCACACAGGTAGGGGCTCCAGTACGGCTCAGTCTGTTAAGCATCCAACTTTTGGTTTCCGCTCAGGTCATGATCTCGTGGTTCATGAAATTGAGCCCTGCGTTGGGCTCTATGCACTGACAGCATGAAGCCTGCTTGGGATTCTCTGTCTCCCCCTCTCTGCCACTCCCCTGCTCATTCTCTCCCTCTCCCTCTCTCTCAAAAATAAATAAACTTAAAAAAAAAAAACTATACAAAAACAAAAACAAAAACAAAAGATGCACAGAACTTGTATGCCGAAAACTACAAAATGCTGATGAAAGAAATCTACATCTACATAAATGGAGAGATATACCATGTTCATGGATGGGAACGTGACACAAGAAGATTCTCCCCAAATTTATATACAATCCTACCTATTAACACAATCCTACCAAAATTCCAGCATATTTTTTTGTAGATATAGACAAGATTGACCAAAAATGTATATGAAAAGGCAAGGAACTAAAACAGGTGAGAGAATTTTTAAGAGGAATTCAGTGGAAGAAATCAACCCGCCTGATATAAAGACTTTCCAGACAGCTGTAGAGACTAAGACAGCATGACTGACAGATCAATAACAGAAGAGAGAACCCTGAAAAAGACCCACAATTATGTCCAAGTAACTTTATATAAAGATGCAAAAGCAATTCAGTAAAGGACAGTCAGCCTTTTCAGCAAACAGTGCTTGAGCAAGTGCATATCCAGAGGCAAACAAAACGAACCTCGACCTCACACTGTGTACAAACTTAATCCAAAAGAGATTGAGAACCTACATGTGTGACTGAAAACTAGAAAAAAGGACAGGAGAATTAACTTCAGAATCTAGGGCTAGACACAGCATTCTTCCCTAGGCAAAAACTCGTCAAAAACTTGACTTTATCAAAATTTTAAACTTTTGCTCGTCAAAAGACCCTGTTAGGAAGATGGAAAGACCGGCTGGGAGAAAATACTTGCAAAGCACATGGACGACCAAGGGTTCGTATACAGGCTATATAAAGAAGCCCCACATGTCAACAGTAAAACACAGTCCAATTAGAAAATCAGCAAAAGGAGCGCTTGGGGGTGCTCAGTCGGTTAAGGATCCAACTCTCGGTTTCGGCTCAGGTCGTGATCTCCCGGTTCGTGAGTTCGAGCCCCGTGACGAGCTTGGTGTTCACAGTGCAGAGCCTGCTTGGGATTCTCTCTCTCCCCTCCACTGCTCGCTCTCGTTCTCTCTCAAAATTAATACGATTTAAAACAAATCAGCAAAAGACACGGAGACATTTCACAAGAGGACATATAGATGGCAAACAAGCACACGAAAGACGTTCCCCGCCATCAGCCATCAGGAAACGCAAATTAACGCCACTACGAGACGCGCCACAAACTTATTAGAACGGCTACAGCCCAAACAGCAGTAACACCAAATGCTGGTGACGGAGGGGGACGATGGATCACTTACAGAAGAGACCAGGGTGGTGGCTGTCAGAGGCTACGGGGTGGGGGTGGGAGGGGCCCCGGGGGGCCTGTGGAGGGTGCACTGGGTCTCTCGGTAGTGCTACCTGGTCCAGTAACAGCTGTACTGAGATGCCACAAAATCCACCCGTTCCCTTTTATGACCAAATAACCTTCCCTACAGGGACGCACCACTTTGTTTTTCCGTTCATTCTGTACGATTCACAACTGCTCGTGAACCTAGGATTATCTCAAAATACAAAGTTAAAACGAAAACCAAAAAGCATCAGCGTGTCAACGTAAGATATCCCAAATCCTCGCTCACTGTAACACGCCATGCGAACATTAAACGGAACGAACAGCATTCAGGTAGCTCCGCGTGATCAGTCAGCACGTGATGGAAACAGTGTTCGGACGGCAGGTACGTTACTCGTCTGTCCTCATCACAGATCAGAGGAACACGCTCCGGGCCACTCTGACAAGGTGTGACAGGCACACGCGTGTGTAGGACAGGCAGGCCCCCATCACCTTCCACTCGCAGCCCTCTGTGTCAGAGAGAAGTTAGTCACCCCCTTCCAAAGACATAACAACACGGGACAAAGAAGTGTGACTACAGGCCCAAGAATATCAAAGGGCGTCTTCTGTTACCAAGGGGAAAAGAGGTATCTTGTCTTAGAGGGAAATGGCTGTTTGTCCCAGCATGCGGAAGGGGACGGCTCTGTCGATCAAGCATCTGACGCCGGCTCAGGTCACGACCTCACGGTTCCCAAGTTCGAGCCCCCATCGGGCTCTCTGCTCTCAGAGCCTGGAGCCTGCTTCAGATCCTCTGTCCCCTCTCTCTCTGCCCCTCCCCTGCTCACGCACTCTCTCTCTCTCTCTCTCTCTCTCAAAAATATATAAACTTAAAAAAAAGCACCTAAAACTTCAAATGGACATATGGGAAACTGTAGGAGGTTTGCACAAAGTGATCTTTATTTCTCTTGCTTTGTAATACCTGTAAACAGGGGCTCCTGGGTGGCTCAGTCGGTTGAACGTCCGACTCCGGCTCAGGTCATGATCTCACGGCTTGTGGGCTCGAGCCCTGTGTCGGGCTCTGTGCTGATGGCTCGGAGCCTGGAGCCCGCTTCGGATTCTGTCTCCCCCTCTCTGTGCCCCTCCCTTGCTCACCTTCTGTGTCTCTCTGTCTCTCAATAATAAATACATGTTAAAAAAAAAAAAATTAAAGTTCTTCACTCCCAAAGCAGTGACGTTTCCTAGCAAAGGCGTTCCTGATTTCCAAGACTATAATTATTCGATTAACAAGCACCCAGGCGAAAGCCAGGCGTCGTCCCACAGCGGAACGTTCACCTCTTCCGATGGCTCTGATTTCATCTTCTCCTGACTCTCCAGCCCGGTAGTTTCCCGGGGGCCCGCGGCCTCGGGCGTGTGAGTCGGGGCACGCGGGGTTTACTGCGGCGCCGGGACGTCCCCACCGCACCTCCAGAACCGCCCCGGAGGAGGCCTCGGCTGCCCAGCCAGAGCCCTCCAAGGTTAAGCTTGAACTGTCAAGGGCCGTTCGTAGGAAGAGAATTCTCACACGTTCCCTTCCAGGAGACGGGTCTCTCCACACCGTCCATTTATGGTCTTCCTCTGGGGGAAAGAGCGATCACGGCCTCACGCGACGCTTAGGTTGCGTGCAGGGGTTAACCTCCTCCAGGCCGGCGCCGTAGGGCTCCCTGGGAGACCGCCGGGCCCTGTCTGGCCATCAGCAGGTGCCTCCTGCTGCCCGGAAGCTGCCGGCCAGACAGGGACGCTGATGTCTCCCGAGGAGGCGTGCCGCACGGCTCACCCCCAGCAAGGGGACCCCGTGTCCAGGCGCCTTTCCTTGCGCGGAGGCGCGGGCTGCGGACCAAGGCCCCCACGGACCGCGGTGGGTGGTGGCCGTGGGGCTCTGGGGCGGGAAACCCTTCCTCCCCCGGAGACCCACCGCCGGCCCTCTTTCTGTACACAGCGTGGAAACGTTCCAAAGGGAACATTCTGTACATCGCGAGCGCCGTCTCCCTAGCCTCTCGGTTCAGAAGCAGAGACCTTTCCGGAGTCTCTTTCCCTTTCATGGCAGTGGAGCAATCTGCAGTGCTCCCTGAGAACCTGCCCCCCCCCGCCCCCCGACGGAGCCGCCCGGGCTGGCTGCGCAGCCAAGAAGGACCTGCAGAACGTGCACGGCTCCTGTGCTCTGGGGGGGGAGAGCCGGTGTCCCCCGCGGCCGTCGAGGCCGCTGGGGCCACCGGCCACACCCTCGCGCTCCCCCGCCGCGTGGCACCGTGAATCACACAGAACGCAGCGAAACTCGCTCTCGAAAACCCTATTTGGAGCTCAGTTATGACCACGGAGGATGCTGCTAGGAACGCTTACCCAAAACTTGGAAACGTGGCAAAGGGTAACCGTGTGCCGTCTCCGGGTGACAGGAGGAAGGGTCCGGCGGGCCCTTCCACCGAGGATTAGCTCCTTCAGATCCTTCTGTCTGACTTACTATCTGGCGTTCGTTACCTCCGGACCGGGTCGTGTCAGCCCTTAGATTGGTGCCCAGAAGGGGGGCAAATGGGGATTTCTGCGGAGTAGCAAAGGGAGCCCCGAAGGCTCCGGTCTTCCTGTCCTGTGGGACACTGAGCAATTCTGTAACCAACCGAACAACCAGACTCCAATACTCTTTCTTCGGCGACTAGAAACACGCAGTTCCTCAAATGCTCTTGCAACCGGCTTTCCTGTCCAAACCACGGAATATTACTTAGCCTTAAAAAGGAGGCAAATCCCGACACCTGCTACAACCGGACGAACCTGGAGGACACCGTGCTGAGTGACGTCAGCCCGTCACAGGGGACACGTCCTGTAGAAGTGGACGCTCACCAGAGGCCGTGGAGAGGAGTTGGAGCCACAGACACGGAGGGTGGGGGAGAGGGGGCCAGAGGTTGGGGCAGGGGAGGGTCCCAGGACAGAGTCCAGCCTGGGAAGACGCACACGTTCCGGGGAGGGAAGGGACGGCTGCACAACAGTGTGACTGTGCTTGACGCCCTTGAACTGTGCCCTTAAAAGCGGCTACGATGATAAATTTTATGTCATGTGTATTTTTCCGTTAGAATTTTTTAAGTAATAATTTATCAGACCTCCATGTGAAAGGTGCGAGAGTCAAATGTCAGAACAGAAGAGAAACGTGACCTTTGGCGGAAGGATTCCAAGGAGGACACAAACAGCAGCAGCCATAAAGGGCATTGTTGGCAAACGGAACCAACCAATTTTCTCACTGAAATCGAGAATTCAAAAGATCAGCGCCAAGAAAAAAAAGGCAAGGAGGACGAAGAGATATTTACAATACCTGTAAAGCAAATTTGTGTGGTCAGGACCTTGAAAGAATTCTACAAGCCAATCAAGAAAAGGACAACTCAGCTGGGAGGGAGGGAAAAGCTGAGAACAGGCACTCAGGGGACAGCATCCAAAGGCATCAGAGAAGGAGGGAGGATTAGTCACCAGGGAGATGAAGCAGAGCCTCCAAGGGGAGGGAGGGGCCGGGGTGGGGGGGGGCAGCTACCTGTACCCCCCCTGCCCCGGGCTCACCCCCCACACACCAGGTCGTTCGGCAGAGGCCGTCCGTCCGCGCCCCGCGGCACAACCGACCCCAGAGCCCGTGACAGATTAGATGCTGGAAACATGGGGAGCCCCCCCCCCCCCCGGGAACACCTGCCCACTAAGAACCTCTAGACAGCAGGTGCCGCGGGGACGCAGGGACAGATGAAGGGAGCCTCGGCCCACTCCCTTACCTGGGATCCAACGGCACACCGTCCAGGTGCCAGGAGCTCGGCTGGCGGGCGGGCCAGGGGGTGGGTGGGGGAGAGGTCTGGGGGGTGACACTTTGGCCCTGTCCACCTGCACCCCGGTCACACACTGGTGTGTCAGCTGCATGAAAACAGATCGAACTCTGTGCTTAGGATCGTGCACATTCCTGTGAGCTGCACGGCCAGGTGAGCGACGAGTCCGAGACCTGACTGGTGAACTTAAACGCCTCTGTGCACTTCGCTACCCAGAGGTGTGCTTTTTACCGGGGAAAAACCAGGTAAGTGATGTCGCTCTATGAACAGCTTTCCGACGATGAAAATTTCCGCCACGTAGCTCAACAATCCACGCGCGGGTTTTTAAAAATAGTGTCGGCGGGCGGCACCGAGGCTGTGGGTGCACCCCCACACCCTGTGCTGTAGCAGCGCCCCCCTCCCCAGGATGGCCACCCCCTCGGCCTAGAGCTCCCAAGGCCTCAGAACCCCATCTCCACGGGAGAGCGGACACACAGGCGGGAGGCTAGAAAATCCCAGGTCTTGTCACAATGGTCGAAATGTCCGGGTGCTGAGCAGCATTTTTACCCGAGCTTGCGAGGAATGCCACACCCCCCTTTTACAGGTAGGGAAACCGAGGGTCTGCGTGGGGAGCCAACTGGCTCGCCGGCCCAGGAACTTGACCTGAATCTCGAGAGTGGACATCAGGCCTCCTGGTGCAGACAGAACTCGGGGACCAAATGTTCCTGGGCCACAAGCCGCTGAGGGCACATGCACCAGAGGGACCCACCCCAGTGCCGGAGAGCAAGGGGGACAAGGGTCCAGGCTCAGGGTCCTGGGCGTCGGCCGTGTGGGGGCGGAGGCAGGTGGGGCCAGAGCCCCAACCCCGGGGCGCAACCCCCCCACCAGCCTGGGCCCCTCCAGGGACAGGTGCCCGGGAGCCCCTGGGAGCAGCGAGGGAGCCGCAGGGGAGCCTGGGGGCTGACGCGCAGGACCACCATCTGTCCCAAAGCCGGGAGAGCCGGGGCCACTGCCGCCAGCCACAGCCACAGCCACCGTCACTGTCACCACCCGCTCCAGCCGCTGCTGCCGCACCTCTCTGATTCCCTAACAGTTCCCCGGGGAGCACTGAAGGTAAATATGTTAATTTGACTTCAATCACGGCTTTTTAAAACAAAGTGCACGCTCTATCGGTTTAGGGCGCGGAACCTGAAAACCACTCACTCGAACGTCTGGGCATTCCATCCTGGGCACGGACACTGACCACGAGGGGCCGAGGGGACGGCCGAGGGGGCGCCAGGGGAGGCCGGCCCGCCAGCTCCCCCGTGAGATCAGCCCCCTGTGCCGCTGCCTGGCTGCTCACAGGGGACACTTCCCCCCAGCACAAGGCTCGACGCGGGCCCATGCAGGGGGAGCGGGGCCCGCAGATCACGGGCTGCCCGGGACGCGCTTGGGACAACCCAGGACGGCCTGGAGGAGGGACACCGGCCGCCCCTCCCGCCTCGGCTGGCACTGGAGCAAGCTTGGGAGTGAGCTTCCAGCAGCCACTGGGCCGGAGGTGGCAGGCCAGGCCCACTCTAGAGCAGAGTCCGCTTGGGCCCCTCCTCCCTCCGTCGCCCGCGGGGCTCTATCCCGGGAAGCTGCTGGGCCGGGCCCTCGTCTTCGAGTGTCAGCCCACTGCCCCGGGGTCTCAACAACAGCCATCAACTCCCCAGTAGGTGCCTGGACCGCCCCCACCCCCACCCAGACTGCACAGAGCTTAGCCAACAAAGGACCCTTTGTGGTGCGCTCCTGCTTGTCCCGTTCTGGGGGGCCGGAGGTACATCAGGTCAGGGGGCTCCTCTCCAGACACTCGGGGGGCTCTCTGACACCCCAGGCAGAAGGGGCCCGGGGAGAGGAAAGCAGCCAGATACCCGAGCTGGCGGCCCGCAGCCCCCACCCAGCAAAGCCACCCAAGCAGCAGGCGGGCACCGCGGCCCCAGACGGGGCATTTTGGGGTGACGGGGCGGGAAGTCAGGGACAGGCAAACAGACGGCCTTTCCAGCAGTGGTTCAAGAACAAGTAGCCAGCCACACTGCTGTGGTGTTCACCACCGCAAGGACAGCGTTTCTGGGCCCCGGGGCCGTCCTCCCTCGCACGCAGCCACGAGCCCAGCCCCAGGAAGGCCCAGGCCGGACCCAGTGTGTGCGGCTCGTCCCAGCCACCTGAGCAGCAGGACAGGCCTGGGGACGGCCTAGGGAGGCCAGCCCCTCCCTGTGCCCTCCAGGAGGCCCGGGGATGGCTAACCCCGTGGGTGCCTGCTCCCATGAACGGAAGAGGCTGACCTAGAACACCACAGCCCAAGGTCAAGGATCAAGCAGTCTCGGGGAAAAGAAACATGCTCACACGTGTTCATATATCCCAGGGCCGACAAGGGACGTGGGAAAGGCTTCCCAAGGACAGACACCAAACCAAGCTCAGGACCAAGACGCCCACCTTGGGACCCTGTAGGATCCCAAGCCGCTGGAAACCCAGAGGGGAAAGAGGCCAGCCAGCCCCTCAGGGGCTCTGGCGGAGGCAGGACGGGGGTCAGCGGGCGAACCTGGCCCGCCCACGTTAGCCAACAACCTGCAAACGTTGCCCCCGGGGCCACCTCGCCTGCCCCAGGAACTGGCGAGTGCCCCGTCCCCGCAGGGGTGGTCCAGATGCGCGGGGTGAGGGTCCCGAGGCGTCGAGGCTCAGGCGTGCAGGGCGTCTGCATCCACCTCGGGCTCTAACCAATTCCCTCGTGAGGGTTCTTGGAAATCAGTGACTGTAATGTAATCACAGCTGCTGGGGCTCTGAACAAGCCCGCTCAGTGGCTCCGTTCGGTTATAATTATTACGAAAGCACAGTTAAGAAACAGCGAGGAGAAACGGAAACCTTCAGGAATACCCAACAGCCGGTGGAGGGGCGGCCCCACCTTGTGGCCATGCCCTCACCGGCCACCCCACCACCCCGCCCAGGACGAGGACACCCGGCCCCTTCCTGCTGGCCCCTCGTGGAGCCATCCCACCCCACCCTGACCGAGCTATAGCCACCTGGATATATCCGGTCGAGGCAACCGGGAGCACCAGGGCGGGGCAGGGCTGCGAGGGCAGCTGGCGACCCCCTTGCCCAGAGGCCCTGCTGTCTTCACCCCAGCCCACCTGGAGCGGCCCCCTGGCACCCGCAGAAAACCATCAGCGGCGGGGGTGGGGGGCAGTTATCCCTACACCCCGCTCAGCTCTTGGACCCAACCCCTCCGGGCCTCATTTCCCTTCCACAAATGGAGGGGAGAATCAGATACTCTCCAGAGACCATGGGTCCCGGCGTGACCCGCCAGCAGCTCAAAGCAAAACCATGACTGCCCAGCACCCCTGCAGGCAGGGGGAGGGGAGAGGAGGGGCTTCTCCTAAAGGGGCCACAGGGGTCCGACACAAGGGGGGCAGCCGGGAGTGCTGTCCCAAGCCTCGGCCTCGCGGCCTAGAGCTGGTGGCTGAACCTCTCGGGCACAGTTCATCGGCCTCCTCCTGGTGCCCGCGGAGAGTACAGCGGCCTGACCCCTGGGGAAGGCTGACCCGCGAGCCTTCTGCCTGGGGGTGCCCTGAGTCACCCCAAACAAAACAGGAGCCAAGGAGAGGCCCCCCATCCGCCCCAGGCAGTGCCTCCCTGCCTGCAGGGTGACCCCACTCCTGGGGCCGCGGGTGGGAAGACCTGGGCCTCCTGGACCCCCAGACACAGGCCCACGGCGCTCACTGCCCCTCAGCGGCCAGCGGGCCACTGCAGAGCCCGGGCCCCCACCCTTCTCCCCCTTGGGTGGGGCTGGCTCGCAGGGGTGTTTGCTTCCTTCTCCCCACAAAGAAAACCATGCATTTTCCAAGAGCGGCTGGTTTTCTCTTGCTAACTGTACCCTCGCCCTCACGGATGGCCCACTTTACCACTAGGGTTTTGTGCTGACTGCCTCAATCCCATCAAGTTTTGGAGCAGGAGGAATGATCCTGTGTTTTCCAGCTGCAGTGACTCGGGCCCCATCTGACCCATGCAGACACGACAGCGATCATGCCCATCTCCTCTGTCCCCACGAGTGTGCGGGCCTGGCCCCGGGCTGGAACCCCCCCGCGACACTCCTCTGCTCCGAGATGGAGCCACCCCGGGCGGGAGGTCAGAGGACCAGGGGGCCCTACCCCAGCCCGGGGGACAAAGGGACATGTTCCTGCTCGGGGGGCCGGCTCTGCCGTTCCTTCCAAGGCCAGGGCTGGCAGAAGGAGGGGGCAGCTGTCGTGCAGAACGGGGAGCGGGGCCTTCACTCCTGTACTGGCTGAGGGTCCCCCCAAACCACATCCCCCCAAATCCCACCTCACAATGGGATCTCAGCCAAAACCAGCAGCAGATGCCAGGTTAAGAAGAGGCCTTACTGCGTTGAGGGTGAGCTCTATACCCAACAGCTGGTGTCCTTCTGAAAAGCAGGCGTGGACACATGGGACACACAGAGAGACAGGAGGGATGTGGTCGTGAGCTGAGGACGCCCGCAGCGGCCAGAGGCTGGGAGGGAGCACGGCCCGGTGACAGTCTGACCTCCGGACCCAGGCGGACACAGAGTCCTGCTGTTTGGACGCCCCCCCCCCCCCCAAGCTCGTGGGCCTCTGTTCAGCAGCATCAGGACCCGCACACACCAGCCCCACCGACATCGACCTTGACCCCGGCTCGGAAGCAATGGGAAGCCACTGGTTTCCCGACTTGGACAATGTCTGCCAAGAACGAGGGCGGCCAGGCGTGCTCTGAGTCCGGGACGCCTCCTCGCTGCCCGCCACAGCCCAGCCGGCTCAGAGCTGCCAGACTCGGGGCCCCGAGGGGCCTGGCCGCTCACCCGCCTCCGGGAGCAGCTGGTCCCGACAGGACCACAGCGTCACCCACTCCGGCCCCCCTGGGCCTGAGACCCAAACCCCCCACCGCACACAGGGTCCCGTGTGGCCCATCACTCCCCCCGGAGACACACGGACAGACCCGGGCTGGGAGGCGGTGCGCGAACCTGGCCTGCGTTCCAGAGTCAAGGGCACAGGAGCCAGGGAAAGACCACAGAAGCTTCCAGACTAAGGGAGCCTAAAAGACACAGTAAGACTGAAACACACGGGGCGCCCCGGTGGCTCAGTGGGTTACGCGTCCGACTTCGGCTCAGGTCACGATCTCGTGGTCCGTGGGTTCGAGCCCCGCGTCGGGCTCTGCGCGGGCAGCTCAGAGCCTGGAGCCTGCTTCCGAGTCTGTGTCTCCCTCTCGCTCTGCCCCTGGCCCTGACTCTCTCAGGAATAAACAAACATTAAAACAAATTAAAAAAAAAACAAAAACCTCAACCACATAAGAGCATACCTACGCTCTCAGCAGCATTATTTACAAAGCCAAAAAGTGGAAACAATCCAAGCATCCGTCGACAGGTAAACGGAGAAGCAAGCGTGGTCGACCCGGCGTGGACCCGGCATGGACCCCCCTCAGCCGTAGCTCGGCCGCGGATGCACCCGGAGGACACGCGCTCAGTGAGAACGGCCAGACGCCAGGGACGGACGCCGTAGGATCCGCTCACCTGCGACCCCGGAGGCGGCCGGACCCACGGACACAGAGAGGGCAGCTGGGGGCCGGGGGCTCCTATCTGCCCGACGAGCGGTCCCGGGACGGAGGGCGGCCACTCGCGGGGCGCCCCTGAACCGCACGCGTCAAACGCTCGGATGGTGGACGGGATGCTCTGTGTTGTTCACCACAGTAAAGGAGGGAGAGGGGAAGAAAATTCCAGACGTGGGGAGGAGGCAGGGGGAGGGGAGGGGAGGGGACCGGTGGGATGGGGGTGGGGAGGGAGCCTGGGGGGGTGTCCATGTGTAACGGGGCAGAGTCCAGTCTGGGAAGACGGACGCGTTCTGGGGACGGACGGAGGGGGAGGGGGCGGCTGCCCGACAGCGTGAATGCACCTGACGCCCCTGAACTGTGCCCTTAAACTGGTTAAGATGGTAAGCTTTATACATACGGTAACTAGGATTTAAAAAAATTTTTTTTTAATGTTTTTATTTATTTTTGAGAAAGAAACAGAGTGTGAGCGGGCAAGGGGGCAGAGAGAGAGAGGGAGACACAGAATCTGAAGAAGGCTCCAGGCTCCGAGCTGTCAGCACAGAGCCCGACGCGGGGCTCGAACCCACAAACGGCGAGATCATGGCCTGAGCCGAAGCCAGACGCTCAACTGACTGAGCCCCCCAGGCGCCCCTAGGATTTTTTAAATTAAAACTTTAGGGATGGATGCCTGGGAGGTTCAGTCGGTCGAGTATCCAACTCTTGGTTTCAGCTCAGGTCATGATCTTGAGGTTCGTGGGTTCGAGCCCCCCTCTGCGGGTCGGCCCCAAGCCCAGCCAGTAAAAGCCTTCAGAAATGAGTCTCTGAATGCGGCCAGGACCCTCTAGGACCTTCTGAGCTGCAGCACGCCCAGCAGCTGGGGGAGGGGAAGGCAGAGGAGTGCCCCCAAACACCCCAGGGGCCTCCCAAGCAGAACTCGGGCCTATTCCCAAGGATGCTCGGTGGAGGGGACTTCCCATTTTCCTGGGTTATCGAGAACCTGACAAGGAGGAGGCTCCAAGGGTCTGCACTAAGGTTTGGGATCCAGCACACGGCCAGGCCCAGCCCCGAGGGCTCCTCTGGACGCCACGCCTTTCCTCCCCTGGCCCTTCACATGACAGGGGCTGGCCAACTAAACTGGGTTACAACAATTAACACAAATTCTGCCGCCTGTCCCAAAACTTACATAACCGCAGACACTGTGCCTCAGGAAACTTCCTCCGCCCATGGCCCCATTTCCTGCCCTCGACCCCGGGCTTTGGTCCTGGAAACAAAGCCGCTTCTAGATTCCCCAGCTGGTACTGGCCCTCCAGCCCTGCCAGCCAGTACTCGTTGGGGCAGCAGCCTCTGTCTGCGTGTCTGGCTGTCCACCCTCCCAGGCCAGCACAGGGCCAGCCCCCCACTTCCCAAGCAGCACCCCCTCCCCTCCGGCACCAAGGGGTTTCTGTGACCTCCACACACCGGACAGCGTCCCCCCAGATTCACGTCCACCCAGGACCTCAGAACGGGACCTTACTTGGAGTCTGGGGCTTTGCAGATGTGATCGGTTAAGGACCGAGACGAGACCGTCCTGGGTTGAGGGCGGGCCCCGCATCCCGTGACGGGTGTCCTCGTAAGAAGAGGGAAATTTGAACACAGACACAGAGAGGGAGGGCGGCCATGTGACAGCCGAGGCAGAGGTGGCAGAGACGGGTCTACAAGCCAAGGGACGCCAAGGACCTCCGGCACCACCAGACGCCGGGAGAGGCCAGGTTCTCCCCTGGAGCCTCCAGAAGGGGCCAGGCCTGCCCCCTCCTTGACTTTGGACCTGCGGCCTCAGAACGGCGGAGGGGATACATTTCTGTCCTTTGAAGCCACCAGCTTTACGGTCACTTGTTGCCTGGGCTCCCACCGCCCGCGCCCTCCCTGCCTGTTGGCAAATATCACTGCTCTCCCGGGGCGGACAGACCCCATGGGGTGCCCCAGAGCGGCAGTCACAGAACGGAGGGGGGCACCACAGAGGGGAAGGAGCTTGGCAGCGAAGAGAGCAGCACTGCCTCATCACGGCCGGGTCACGGCACGCACCAGCACACCGGGGACGGCCCCCACCCTCCAGCGAGCGCGTCTGTGCGTGGAGCCTACGAGGCACCTTTCCGGGGCCATCTCGGTGACCAGAGAGTGGGCGGTGCCCCACTTCCGTTTCTCCTTCAAAGCTCTTCTCACTTGTGGGGAAACTGAGGCCCAGGGAGGCCACAGTAGCACAGCACACAGTAAGGAACAGCGCTCAAAAATCCCGAGATGAGACTCGCTCCGAACCTGGATTCTGCAGAAAGTGGCCGCTCGGCTGAGAACGGCCCCGAGTGGCCCTGACAGGATCGTGGGGATGGTCACGGTCCCGTCCAGTCCCAGCGGCCCCCAAAACCCTGTCCTCTTCCTGCCTGTGTGGCCCTGAGGGGGAGAGAGCCTCGCATCCACACGGGGGGGGGGGGGGGGGAACGTGTGCTTGGTCCCAGGCTCCCTGGCCCTGCCCATATGTGACCACGTCCACAGGAAATGCAGGAGACCCGAGGTCCCCGGGGCGCCACCAGCTTCCACGGTTGCCAGGTGGACCCTACTTCTGGGGACCCGTAAATGGGCTCTTCTGCCATGGGGGGTCAGGGATCTGTACCCCACCCTGGCCCCGCCCGAATTCTTCTAGACGGTGGGAGAGAGAGGACATTGGGAAGGGATCGCAAAGCCATGAAACTAGAGGCCCCCCCGCCCCCCCGTCAGGACCAGCTGGGGGCTGGTGACGGAGGGAGCCGTCCTCAGACTCTGGCCACCTCGCAGATCCACAGGCCGGCCACACGTCCCTCGAGGCCGCCCCAAGCCCCTCCTGCGAGCTGCAAAGCCGGTCAGGGTGACGGCCTAGAGCAGCCAGAGGCGGGGCCGGGTCTGTGACCTCAGTGCCTTCCTCGGGGACTCACCCGAACCCCAGAGGCCACCGCAGCAAACACCACCGGCTACCTGTAGCGGACGCGGACCTCAGGGAGGGCCCGGCCCCGGCACGGAGGCAACGCGAGCTCAGCAAACCTCACGGAGCCCGGCAGCAGCTTGGACGAGAGCCACGCCAAAGCCTCCACCGCGTCCACTCTGCCCCCGGCTCCCCGGGTCCCTCAGCGTCCCCACCCCCGCCACCCCCACGTGCCCCACGCCCATCCTGGGAGAAGGTTCCCGGAGGAGCCAGCGGGCAATTTGCATAATATTCTTTGCAAGTTAATATCAGCCTCTGATAATGATCTCGGCATAGCGTGGAGCGCTGAGGCGGCTGTTACAACACTAAGTAATCATATTTTAAATTATGTTTCCCTTTATAGCAAGGTGTTGCAAAAACACACAGACATGAAATCTGTCTGTAGCAGCCCCACTGCCAAGCACCTGACCAGCTTCCCAGTGGCGGCTGTGACTGCAGCACCGGGGCCCGGGAAGCCCAGACACCAGGGGCCACACGTCACCCCCGGGGCCCCAGCCCCATCGTCACCGGGGCCAGGGGGCCCTTCCCGGCAGGGGCGCGTCTCCACGGGGACGTTCACGGGGCACCTACCGCCGCCCACTCTTGCCCGGGGTCCCAACTGCCCTGGCAGGCTCTCCCTTCCCACCCTCCCCGGCCCCGGCCTCACGCTGGAGACCCCAGTGCCCCCGGGTGGGGGGGGGGCAGACTTCGTGGGATCACAGGCAACACACAAGCCTAAGAACTCAAAAGTCTAGGCTTTGGTGCCACAGGCCCTTCTAAGGTTGCGGCCTGGCCGGGGTCACCCGTCACCCCTCACCCAGCGTGCGGGCAGGTGGGCTTGTCCTAGACTGTCGCACCTCCGTACCCCAGATGCAGCCCGTGGTGCCTCCGACAGCCCGGGGGGCCGAACGTCATGGGCGACCCGGTGCCTGGGGGGGGGATGGCGAGGGCCCGAACAGACGCGGCCCCTGGGGCAGCCGTGGGGGGGCGCCGGGAGCCGCAGGGGCCTCCGCCCTGCTCAGAAGGGGAGCCCCACAGAAGAGGCCACGTGCCCCCTGCTCTCCTCTCCTTTCATCTGGGAGCGAGGGCCACCACTCAACCTTTATTTTCTTAAAAGCTTTTTTTCTTCTTTTTTATTAAAAAAAATCCAATTATAGCACAAATCTCTCAGCAGGGGTCAGTGTGAAATAAGAATGGCCAGAGTTAATGGACATGACACAGGCAAGATTAATGCCTAAAGGGCTTCGAAAGTTGTATGATGCAGATTTCATTAACATTTTAATTGTAATGTATCTTTTTAATCTTCCCTCTCTAATGGCTTTATATCCAAAAACAGGGAAGAAAAAACTGCTGACGACAACAAAAAGTATCAATATACAAAATTTAACAAAGGCGCTTAGCAGCGCAATGGAAACTAAATTAAATGAGCAAAACTATGTTAACATTGTGATTTTTCTAACGGCACAAAAGTCAGGAATGCGGCAAAGGCGGTTACTTCTCCCTTCCTGGCACAGAGACAGCGATGGGGCAAAAACGGGAGACAGCGGGGCAGCAGCCGCGGGCGCAGGTACCGCTGAGACCCGGACCCTTCTCCTCCTGACCCGCAGGCCGGGGCAGCACCCACAGTCCAGACTGCCAGCCGCGTCCAGGAGCCGGAGGGACGGAGGAGGGACGCGCCGTCCAGAGGACACCAGCCATCAGAGCGGAAGACCCCGGTGATGTGCGGAAGGGGAGGGGACATCTAGGGACATCACCGTAACGCGGCGGGCATTTTGCGGGGCAAAGGCCGGGGTGGCGGATAAGCGGGCATCTGGCCTCCAACACCCACAGCGAGGGACCCGGGCAGTCCTGGCCAGCCAGCTCCAGCTCTCAAAGAGAGCGAGCGTTTCCACAGATACACCTGGTTCTGACTACCGAGGGCTCTGCAGATTTTTATTTTCAATCAACAAACACTCAGAGTCCCAAGCCTGTTGCCTGTTGCTCTATCTGACGGCTTGCGCCCCCCTCCCCGACGTGCCTTTTCTCTGCAACAGCCCCCACACCGTGCCTCCCTCGGGGACCTGCTGGCTGGGCCTGGGGGCCGGCCAGTCCGGGGCCCGGGACACAGCGCTGCAGTCGTGCTGATTGCTCAAACCCAGTGACTATATATGGGCACTTTCAGGCCTCTGCGGTCTCCGCCCCCGACCTGCCCGCTTCCCAGGCACACAGGCAGGCGCTAGGCGGGGCCCATCCATGGCCATGTGCCCTCCTGGATGCCAGGGCCCAGGGCCGAGGGGGAGGGGGAGATTCCTTCAGAGACCCAGAGCCAGCCTCTCCTCCCCCCCTGGGACCAGAGAACAACGCCTCGGAGGAAAGTATGTCTGTGCCCTCCCTGGAGACAGAGAAGCAGCCTCCCCTTAAAGGGCCATGTGCTTCTCACTGGCTGCGGCCCACTCACAGGGAGGGGGCATCCCGGGAGGGCCTCCAGGCTGGGCCCAACCTGCACAGAGGCCCCAGGCCGGCCCCGCTCACCTTCAGCCTCCAAGCAAACAAGGAAGCTACCACTCAGCATTGGAACTCACAGGCCAGGGTGGGGGCTCAGAGAGGGCGAGTTACGCATCCAAGGTCACACAGCTCCAGGCGGGATGAGACCTGGGAGAGACCCCGGAGTTCGTGCTCACAATCGCCCCCCCCCCTCCCTGAACCCAGGCCAGGGAGGGGCCCGGAGAGCCCAGGGTCACGGTCAGAGCCCCTCCATCCATTCCCCCGCTCAGATGTGCTCCCGCCGCCCTTGTCCTCAAGGGCACTGCCCCACTCTGAAGATGCTAACCACAGAGGCGGCCACCAGGGAGCCCCACTCCAAAGTTCACGTCCCAAACATCAACGGCTGCCACCTCCAGCCACCTCTGTGTCGGCCCCCTCCCCCCCACGGGCCGCCAGGCCCTCGCCCACGGGGCCCACTTCCAGAACCCAGCACTTGAAAGGCCGGAGGCCACCGTGGAGGAGGAGGCCCAGCTCCCAGCAAGCAGCAGCTGCAGGTGGCACAGGAGGGAGCCGTGGGCAGCCCGGAACCACGGTCTCCACAGAGCCCGAGGCCAGGCCTGGTGAGAGCAAGCACTTGCTAAAAGAGAAGCAGAGATGGCCAGGATCCCTGCCCTGCCCTGCAGGCGAGCCTCTGGCCTCACCAAGCCGAATGCTCTCCCCAGCCCGCAGCCAGGTCCCCTGGAGCCCAGGTCCAAGTCGGGGGAGGACGTGACCCTTCAGGCGCACCCGAGGTGGCAGCAGGTCACGGTGTGGGGTCCGCACATCTCTGAACTGAGGCAGACACACAGACAACTGACTGGAGCCCCCTGCTCATCGAGACGGCACGAGGGAGGGGAGCAGGCCAGGCAGGGCTGACGCGCAGTGCTGGACAGGGGCTCCGGGGGGCCCAGGGCCCGGCCTGGCCTGGGCAGAGGAGAGGCCCACAGGAGCCAGCCCTGCACAGGCCCTGTGCCCACTCCCCGGCCCCAGGCAGACCCCTCACCCAACCAGACTTTACAAGCCCCCAAAAGTGGGGCCGCCCAGAGCTGGAGAGGCTCAGGATCCAGCCAGGGACACCAGGGGCACCTGTTCCTGCCTTGGAACCACCCCCCCCCCCACGCGCAGTGGCACCACACCACAGGCTTTGCTCCCCTTCAAAAGACCAGGGCCGGAAGACCGGCCCCGGGGTTCCTGAGCCCAGGGCACCCCTGAGGGACAGCAGCCTCGAGAACGAGCCAGGTAGCGAACACGACTCTGAACCGAACGTCAGCTCGTTGCGTCCCACGAACTAGTCAAACTTCCCAAGTATGCCCGTCACACCAGGGTCTGTCAAAGGCCCTGGTTCCCAGGAAATCACGCGAGTGTGCCGGGACAAGGGGCGTGATCTGGGCTGCAGTCCACACTCGGACAGTTGGGCAGACACTCACCACGCTGCCCCCGGCCAGGGTGGTCTTTGCCACCCTATGGTCTCTCGGGACAACAGAACCCAGGCAGAGCCCAGGCAGGGAAGGCCAAGGTGAGCTGGAAGAGGGCCCATGGGGGCTGGGCCATGGCGGGGGGGGGGGGGGGGCCTCAGGGCACTGACGCTCTCGCCCTCGTGGATGGCAGGTGCTGCCGCCCGTCAGGGGAAGCCCGGGGCCCGGCCTGGGCGGCCCATCCCCAACTCTGCACTCGGGGGAGCTCAGACCTCGGAGGCAGGGGTGTGGGGTGGAGCCCTGGAAACACCCTTGGAAGACTCTTTGCCACGGTTCTTATCCCCTGTCCCACCAGGGGTACGGGGCCCCCCTCAAGCCACGACGCAAGGCAGGCAGGACCCGAAGGCAAGGACGCACAAAGGGCCCGGCTCAGGGCTTGCCGTCACCCCTTCCGTGAGTACCTCGTGCTCGCTTTAGCTGGAAACCAGAGAAAGCTTTGAAGGATTTTGCCAAAAGTGACCCAGGAGTCCAGCCTCCCAGAGACGGCCTCTCTGGGCGCCCTGGCACACCCTCCAGCGGCTCTACGGTGACGATCCCGAGACACCCCCGTGCGGCCCGGTGCTCCCAGGTCAGGGGCGCGCCAGGAGTACGTGCTGCGCCCCCCCCCCCCCCCGGTCAGGAGGAGGCTCTAAATGGCTGCAGGAGAGAAGGGGCAAAGTCGCCCCAGGGTCAGCGTGGTGTCAGACACCCCGTCCAGCCCGGCCTCTGCCCGGGCCGTGACCACCGACAGCAGGTCTCTGGCCACTGAGAGGTGACAAGTGATAACTTCCACCTGCAGGCTCCTTCCAGCAGCCTTCACCGAAGAGCGAAGAGCGCGGGGGCCCCACACCTCGCTCTCACCTCCTTCTATTTCCTTCACTCAGGCTCCAGCCAAGGTACCACCCAACCCTGGAATGACCCTATTGAAATGCCAACGGGCCTCCTGGGAGGGACGGGCACCACAGGGGGCCACAGGAGCAGGGACAAGGTGATTCGTTGGAAGGGGAAGGCAGTGCCCGCTGCCTGACCCTTTACCTAACTCCTTCCTGCCAGGCTGTTTCCTCACCTGCGAAACGGAGCCAATAACACAGGCTACCTCTCCTGGCGCCCTTGCCAGGCTTAAATGACAATAAGTGTGGAGAACCACCTACCGCCATCACCTGGGCAAACTGGAGAGAGGGAGGGGAGTGGGGTCAGGGGCTCAAGAGGAGAGGAGGGGGGTGGGGAGTCAGGGGCGGCGAGAGGGAAGACCAGGGGAGAGACCCACACCAGCCCAGCCCAGCCCAGCCCAGCCCAGCCGGGCGCAGGAAGAGGAGGGTGGCTGACCGCTGCTGGCACAGTGGAGTGCTTGCAGGCCGCTCACAAAAAGCAGCCTTACGGGATGGTGGGCACACGGAGGGCAGGAAGGATGGCTGCCTCCAGCACCCCTCCCCCAGGATGGGCTGGACTAGGACAGCCAGGGGACACACACAGCCAGGTGCCCAGTGAGTCCGAAGAATTACCACTGGGAAGAAGGCGCCCGACTGCCTATGGGCCCAAAACATCCCAGATCTAGAGGCCCCCGGGGGGGGGGGGGGGCGGAGGCAGTGGGAACCGTCTATAAGGCCAGTTCCAGGGGACCTACCACCGGCAAATCCACAGGTTTAATTAAAGGGCATCAGGACAGAGTTGGTAATCACCAGCCCCAAGACCAAACTTCTGAGAAGCCCGGAAGAGGGGACCCGGAGGTGACCTCTGACCTCATGCCACCCCCCCCCACCCCCCACCCCCCCACACACATCAACACGGCAGACTTCGGAAGAGCCTGGGTCGCCTGCCCGGGCCATGGGCGTGGGCAGCGGGCTCAGAGGTGACCTCTGAGCTTCCTGGATAAGGGGCTTGGGCGACAAGACCTCCGCTCCGCAGGGTGGGCGCAGCGGGTGACAGGTGCGAGCCCCCCCTCCCAGGGCAGCCGGCGCCCAGGTTCTCCCCAGGCTGGGGTCCGCACGGGGCAGGAACGGGGGTGGGGGGTGGGGGGTGGGGGGGAAGGTGGGCAGGGGCGCCCGGGGAAAGGGGGCCCGCGGGGACCGGGAGGGAGAGGCGGCGGCCCGGCGGATGCGCAGCCGCGCGGCCGGCCTCGGACCCCGACCCCGGCCTCCACGCCGGGGCCGGAGGCCGGGCGGCCCGGGCGGCCCGGCGCGGGGGAGGCGCCCGGGGCCCCAGCTGGGCGCGGGCGCGGGCGCGGGCCGGCCGCCTCCCGGGCCGGGCCGGGCCGCGCCGCCTCCCCCGGGCCGGCCGGGCGCGCCGCGCGAACTTGGGCTGCGGGCGGCCGGCGGGCACTGCGGCAGGGAGGCGGCCGGGCGCGCCGCGGAGTTTGCGGGAAGTGCGGCGGCGGCGAGCCGGCCGGCGGCGCCAAGTTGGGCGTACCTGCGGGCGCCCGGCCCGGTCCGGCCTGCGGCGGCAGGAAGTCTCGCGTCCCCGCGCTCCGGCTCACATGGACTTTCTCCGGCCTCGCCCAGCACCGGCCGCACCGCGGCGGGCGGGGCGCGGGGAGGCGCCGCGGGCCGTTTAAAGGGACAGCGCGCCGGCCGCGCGCGCGCACTCGCCGCCCCGGGGCGCGCCGCCCCGCCGCCAGGTGGGAGCCCGGGTGGGCGGGGGGAGGTGCCGGCGGGGGGAGGGGGCGCCGGGCGCGGGGTGGGAGTTGTCCCGGGGCGGGGGCCGCACTCCTCGGCCCCTCCGCGCCGCCTTCCCCGGCTTCGCGCGTCCGGCCCTGCGCGGGACGCTGGGCCGGGCCCGACCCACACCCCCCCCCCGCCCCCCCCCTCCGCCCTCCGCCCTCCAGGCCTCGCACGGACCCGCGGAGACCGGGAGCCCCGGGCCCTGGAGCGCCCCCTCCCCGCGGCGCCCGAGCTAGCACCGAGCAGCCTCCGCAAGGCGGCGCCAAGCGGGGCCGCCGGCGGGAGGGCGTGCGCGCAAAGCGGGGATGCGGGAGCGCCTTTGGGCGAACCTGGCGTCGGGCCCCGGGGCCTCTCGCTCGGCTCCCCCCCCCCCCCCCCCCGGGAACTTGGCCGGGGCTGCTTTCAGGCCTGGCTGGATCCGGGCGCGCTGGCGCATTATTGTCATTCATTCCCACCGGCCGCCCCTCCCCCCCTCCCCTCCCCCCACCCCGCCCTCCTCCCCTCTCCCGGGCTCCGGGTTTGCCCCAGGCCACGCTCCTGTAGACACAGGTTCGCCTTTAAGCTTTAAGTCAAACAGGCCAGGCACCCGCACCCGCAGCACCCCACAAAGGCCCCCTTTTCAATCTGGAGTCTTCGGTCAGGACAGGCCAGAGACAGCCTGGCTCCCTCCCTCCCACAAGGGTCCTCATGGGAAAATGGGGGTGGTACCAAAACTGATCTGGAGCGTGGGGTCACCAGGAGGAGGGGGTTAATGTGAAGAACAAGATGCCCACCCACCCTCCCAGAGAATGTTCTGGACCCCTTGGGGGTAAGAGGCTAGGGCTAAAGCCCTGCAAGACAGTTAGCCAAGGTCATTCCTAGGACAATGGTCAGAAGCCCGTCCAAGAACTTCCGTCCCCAAGCACAAGCCGGGTCCTTCACCTTGATCGTACACTGACCCCTCCCGACCCCCCAACTCCAACTTGAGATTGCACAGAAAACAGCCTCCCACCGGCTCTCTCCTGCCTTGCCCTCTGGGAGGATGGGTGTGAACTCTCAAGGACTCTCTGGGACGCCCCCAGAACCCCACTCAGACCTAAACAGGGCCCCAATCCCCTCACCCCCAGACCAGTCCAGCCTACTGCAGTTTCCAAGCCCAAGGGGCAGTCTGGCGTGTCCAAGGGGCCTCTACCCACCAGAGGCACAGACTTGCGGTTTGGCCTGTGCTCACGTGGTCCGGGAGGTGCCCTGCCAGCACAGGTGCGTGCAGGGTGGTGTGGGGCAGAGGCCCGGGGCCTCAGGATCCCACCGGCTCCTACGTGCTACTGAGGATCTTGGCTGTGCAGACACCCCCCGGCCCTGGGAAATCTGGGCTTGTACAGCGGACACGCGTGAGCAGGGACAGACTAGTGTCTGAGCACTTCCAGCCCAGGGCGAGGGCACGAGAAGCCATCCATGAGTTCCTGAGATCCTCTCATGGCCAGCACCGGGGTCCCGGCGTGGATAAGGACCCACAGAGGGTCTAGAGGTGTGACGCCCTCCCTAGACAGGGCACGGCAGGCGTCTGTCTGCACTCTCCTGCCCGTGGGGAGCTGGTTCACACATTTGCACGATCTGATTGCTTCCATCACTCGGTTCTCTAAATCTCAAAGTCTTTCTTCTTTAATGGAGGACATTCGGAAAACATTGTAAAGTTTTTAAAAGACAACAGATGACCAAAAACCTGTTCCCCGAAGGTAACAGGATTTGCTGCAGTCTCTGTGCAACTGGGTGTGAGTACACTGCACAAGCACATTTAAATGCAGATGCTGACGGCCCGCTCGCCTCCAGGCCTGCACCGCGTGTTCCGCGCGCGCGTGCTCTGTGCGTGTTCCGTGTGTGCACTGTGCGTGTTCCGCGCGTGCTCTGTGCGTGTCCGTGCGTGCACTGTGCGTGTCCTGTTTGTGGTCTGTTTGTGCTCTGTGCATGTTCCCTGCGTGTTCCGTGCGTGCACTGTGCGTGTTCCGCGCGTGCTCTGTGCGTGTTCCGCGCGTGCTCTGTGCGTGTCCGTGCGTGCACTGTGCGTGTCCTGTTTGTGGTCTGTTTGTGCTCTGTGCATGTTCCCTGCGTGTTCCGTGCGTGCACTGTGCGTGTTCCGCGCGTGCTCTGTGCGTGTTCCGCGCGTGCTCTGTGCGTGTCCGTGCGTGCACTGTGCGTGTCCTGTTTGTGGTCTGTTTGTGCTCTGTGCATGTTCCCTGCGTGTTCCGTGCGTGCACTGTGCGTGTTCCGCGCGTGCTCTGTGCGTGTCCGTGCGTGCACTGTGCGTGTCCTGTTTGTGGTCTGTCTGTGCTCTGTGCATGTTCCCTGCGTGCTCTGTGAGTGTCCGTGCAGGCTAACTATGCTCCGACGGTCCTGTGAGGTTAGCTCTTTCTACCCCTGTTCTGCTAATGAGAATAGCGCCGCTCAGCAAGAAAGTGCAGCCAGCTTGGGGCTCGCTCAGCCAGGGCTCCCAGCAGGCGGGGAGGACTTGAGCCCAGCCGGGGTGGGGGGGGGGGGCCTGAGCACCTCCTGCCTCCGTTTGACCATTGTGAGTCAGACGTTGGGAGCCGCCAGCTTGCTGCTGGCTGGTACGCCGGCCCGGTGGCCGCAGGCCCCTCTTGCAGGACCCGATTAGCACCGCAGCCCCTCTGAGATGCCAGCAAGGGTTTTCTCCGCTCAGGAAGGCCCGGCCTGGCGTGTGGTCCTGCCGCCGGGGCGGAGAGCATCGGGCCGTGGGGGAAGAGGGAAGTCACCAGAGAGAGGTCTGCACACTGACGAACCACCCAGGCGGAGTATGAGGAGCAGGGCGGGGAACCAGTGCCGGCCACCTGTCTGCCTCCCCCTCCCCCACGCAGTAGGCTTTGGCGCCCCACCAAAGGGGGACGTCCTGCAGGTGGCTGCGTGCCCTTCGAACGCCTGCCGGGGAAATGACTCCCCGGAGCTGGTGCTCCATCGAGGAGGGCTGCGGGAGCACCTTTCTCCTCCCTGGGCTCCCCTGGCCACACACACCCCCAAACTCTGCCTCCTGCACGGTTTTCTTCCTGGGCCTCTGAACCGAGGGGTTTCAGGACCGAATGCAGCCGTCAGGTCTGTGCGCACTGCGACACCAGGTCTAGAGGACGCCGACCTCCTCCATCCGAGGCTCGTCTCCAACAAGGATTGAGGCCCAGCAAGCACACCCGAACTCACGCCTTGCTCCGCCAGCCGCCTCCTCGACTCCTGCCCGCCTGGGTGGCTGAGGGCCGTGTCACGGAGACATGGCCACACAGAGCGGCTCCCCGTGCCCCAGACCCGCCCCTGCCTCCCCTGCTTCGGGGAACGTCAGCTCAGCCTTTGGGCGGCTCAGGCCCAACCACCTCGGACCCCTCCTCGTCACCTCTCTCGAACCCACATGCTCTCCGCTGCCCTCCTGGTCCGACCCCCTTCTCCCCAAGTTACTGCAGCGGCCTTGAAGCTGGGCTCCCTGTCTCCCTACCTCCCAGTGCCCCTGCCCGGGTCTGTCACGGCGCAGCAGCACAGAGATGGCTCGGAACGTGTTACATCACATCACCCCTCTGCTCGGGTCCCCCAATCTCCCTCCCACACGGAACTTGAGCCCAAGTCTTTGCGATGGCCACGACCTGGGTCCCCACCCCACACTCACCCCTACCTGGTCCCCGTGCAGCTCCAGCATCAGCCACACCGGTTTCTGCATGGGCCCTCCAACTGCTGGCCTCCTTCTGCCCCAGGGACTTTGCACCTGCTGTTCCCAGTACCTGTGCGCCTTCTCCACCACGACCCCCAAGCCCCCCTTGTCTCTGAGACTACTTACTTCCTTTGGGTCTCTGCCAGTCATACCTGGAGCCTGGGCCTTCCCGACCCTCCCATATAAAAGAGCCAGATGGGCCACTGCCAGCCAGCTCTCCCTGACCCAACCCTGGTGCTAATGCTAATCCACTCCTGACATTCACAACCCCTTCTCCCCTGCCCGCACGGGTACAGGCTCCCCGTCTTGCCCACCACCCTGGCCCTGGCCCAATGGGATGCCGGGCACAGGTCAGGTGACAGTACCTATCTGCAGAATGTGGGAGCCTGAGGGGTGCTGTGCCCCCGTTGATGAGGGGCCGGAGCCCCTGCCCACCTGCCTGAGTTTGGCTGCCTCCTTCCTGCCCGTGGAGTGTCAGGAGTACCCAGTCAGCAGGAAGGGAAGCAGCAGGCAGGGGACCTCAGGGTCAGAGCCCAGGCCAGGACTGCCGGCCTGCGAACAGCCCCATAAGCGATGGAGAGTGGCATTTCCCCCCTGATGTGCGCAGGGGCCTGTCCTCTCGGCGAGAGCGGGGAGCTCCGGGCCGGCCCGTGCAGGGACCGCGGGGGGGGGAGGGTGTCCGCCCCCCACTCCTGCCTGTTGGTACAGAAGCAACGGCGTCGAAAAGCCCTTTGCTGCCGTGGCATTTGCATCCTCTCGGGAGGAAGCCTCTTTCATCGTCCAAAGAGGAGTTTACTGGGGCCCAAAGGAACCGACTGACCGCAGGTCCCTAACCCTGCCTCAGAAGCTGCCCCAGGTGGGCTCTTCCCCAGCCACCGCCGCCACGGGGAGGGCTTTCCCGTGAGCGCCCGGCGGTCCCAGCATGGCAGAGTCAGGGAAGACCCCAGGCCTGACCCCGGGTAGCTGCCAGCAAAGTGGCGAAGCTCCGATTCCACCCCACCCGAGGGAAGATCCGGGAGAGGCCCCGCCGCCTGGTCTGCGGCCACACGCCAGCAGCCCACAAAGCATCCCGACTGGGCGGTGCAGGGGGGCCCCGACAGCCCCGGCTGTCCCCTCGCGGCCAGGGTTTGAGTGGGGCCCCCAGTCTCACCCCGGACTCCGGGATCTCAGCGGGGGCAGAGGCCGGCGACGCCGCAGACCCCTACCCCCAGATCTGCAGTCAGGCCTCCAGTGTTAGCAGGTGGGTGTTTGCCCGCCCATCCCCCGTCCCCAGTTTGGGATTCAGATGGAGGCCACCACCCCTTTTAATATTAAACACTCCAACCTGATCCTGTAGCCCGCACCCCTCCAGGAAGCCTGCCCAGGACCCCAGGGTGGTGCTGCAGAGCCTTTGAGGGGAGCCGGGATCCACGGGAAGGGGTGGGGGTGGGGGGGGCAAGAGCTGCCCACACCTCGTGGCCGTCCTGGGCGATAAGGCATAGGACACCAGGCAGGGACCCCACGGACCCAGGCCACCCTTCCTGCCAAAGCCCAACACAGGACATCTGGAGGGCAGTGGCCAACCTTAAACACAGCCCACGCCCCTCCCCCGGAAACCACCTCGCTTTGGTTCCTGGCCCAGCTCCTGGAGATTGGGGGCGGATGGGGAGCTGAGGGCCTGCCCCCAGGGCAGCATTCTGTGCATTCCTGCTGGAGGAGGGCACAATGGAAGGTGCCAGCAGGTTGGGAGTCTCAGGGGCCTTGCCCCTCCCCCAGACCCTCCTAGGAAGGGGCCGGCAGCCAAACTTACCTGGAGGTCTGCCAGCTTGGCCTGTCACAAACCTTCCTGGTCCCTCTGCCGTTTCTGTCCTTACCACGGTTACCCTGGAGGATCGGCGGGAACCCCCAGGAGACAACAGACCCTCCACCCCGGGGGTCCCTCCGCCCCCCTTGGGGATGAACTGGGCTGCAAGGCACTTACGTGGGCCTTGCACGCAAGGGCACATGTGGTCACTGGCACCTCTTTTGGGGTGTCATTGCTGTGCTCAGAAGCCCAGCGTGGCGTGCAGCCCGCGGTGGCTCCTGGCTCGAGCTGCGTGGCACCCCTCACCCACCGCCAGGTCCACGTCAGGAGCACTGGCCCACGCCGAACGGGGACCAGGCTTGCTCTGCAGCGGATCTGGCAGTAGAGTCCCGGGGTCCCAGCCCCGCAGAGAAGGCCTGGCCAGGGCCTCATTCTGTGCTCAGTGAGTTCCCAGCAGGCCTGAGCAGCTGGCCTCTACCCGCTCCCCGGCCCTGGTCCTCCTCCCACCCACCCACACCCTCCTTGTAGCACACGGGCCACCGCCTGTGCTGGCTGATTTCCCCTGTGCCCACTGTCACAGGGCCTTTGCACCTGCAATTCCCCTGCCTGGGATACCTCCACTCTGTGTTGGCAAGTGAACTCTGATCGGTTCGTCCCTTAGGTGGTCTCCTCAGGTGCTCAGGGAAGCCATCCCGACCCCCCAGGTGGCTCTCGCAGGGTTGGGCCCCCTCAAGGCAGCCATAGGTATGGCTAATAGCGCATGGGCTAATCGGGCCCCTACCCAGGGTGAAGAGACACAGTTGCTGAGCTCCGGCAGCCCGGGAGGGTTGCGGGCCAGGCCCCTCGCCAGGGTGGGGGGGCAGGGGGCGAACAGGCTGGCTCGCCTGCCCCCAGAGCAGGAAGACCAGGTCATCCTTGAGCCCAGCTGTGTGCCAGGCCTGGTGCTCGGCCACGGATGTGCTGGGGGAGCAAGGTGGGCCAGGGCCGCAGTCCCGGGGCTTCTGTCCGAGCCAGGGGGACGGTCAGTTAAAAACGAAGCCAGAAAGTGCTGTGCACACAGTGAGGTCCTTCACGCGGAAGGACAGCAGAGCGGGAGCCAGAAAGCAGCCAGGGCGGCCACAGACTCACCTCCAGCTCTGCCCGCATGGACTGAACGCGTTCGGCCAGGAAAGGCGCGCGGGTCTCCAGGATCAAACGTAGAATTGCACACAGTCCAGCGGGTCCCCTTGTGGGTACGAACCAACATTGCAGGCAGGGGCTCGGAGCGCTGTCTGCACCCCCACGTTCGCGGCACCCTTCGCAGCGGCCAAGGGGTGGAAACAACCCGTGTCCTTCGATGGGACCGCCAGATGTCGTGTTTCTTACAGCAGAACGGTGTTCAGATTCCGCTTACGGGAAATACCTAAAGGGTCACGCTGCTGGAGACAGGGCGCAGTGGGGGAGGGGGAGGGGGAGGGGGCCCTGACCGCTGGGTTCTACGAGACCCACTGGGGACTCCCCCGGAGTCCAGGGAGGGCTAAGCTGGTGAGGACCCCAGGAGATGGAACCAGGGGGAGGGAGCAGGGCGGGAGGCCTGCTGGGGGGCAGTTTGGGGGAACGTGGCCTCCCGTGTGGGCTGCGTGAGCCCCTGGAGAGTTCCTGCTGGAGTCAGAGGCCCCGGGAGTCAGACCAGATGTGGCCCGGGACCAGTGCGCGGGGATGCAGGGTCCCTGCCGTCACCTGTGCTCACCGCTGCCCCAAAGCCAGTGGTCTGTGAGCGTCTGGCCACGCGGTCGAACTGCCCTCCACCAAAGACCTAGTGGCTCCCCGAGCCACGAGCCACGCTGCCAGCTTGGTCCTCCCCCACTTGCTACACCTCCTCCTGGGCCCCCGTCCTGCTGAACCACAATCTGCGTGGCGCTGGGACCCGCCCCCCCCCCACATGACCAGTGTGCACATTAGGATCTGAGGTGCGCTGGTCCACACCGGGACCCGTGGGGAGCGCCGTCGGGCCCTGCCTGGCCTGCCCTCCACCCCCGTGGGCCCCTGCCTGAGACCCACAGGCCCTGCTGGCTGCCAGCTGTGGACCCGGAGCCCTCGGGGATGGATGGGGGGGACGTGATGGCTCAGACCCCAGACTCCAGGGAGCACAGTCCCCAGGCAGGACCGCTGGACCTGGGGTCTGCACGTGTAGGCTCTTCCGCCAGGAGCTTTCACCCACTGTCAGGCAGCTAGAGGGCAGCTGGGCCCCTCAGATTCAAATCTGGGTCTGGTCCTGTGAGGAAAGCTGGGCGCTTGCCGGTCTGGAGGCATGGAAAAACTGAAGCCATTCGGCCAGAGGTAGTGGGGCCAGCGCCGTGGGCCCGGGTGTGCCCACCAGCAGAGCCCTCCCCTCGGGGTTAGGAGGGGACACATCCGCTCTGCTCTCTTGCCCTCCGACCCGCTGGACCCTCCTCTCCATGCCCCGCTGCCTCTCCGAGGGCCGCTTCACCTTGTCTGTAGGGGTCGTGAGGTTTCAGTCCTCTGATGCGGTGACTCCTCTCCGTGCCTTCACCTAAATCCTCAGCGTGGGCTGCGGGCCATCCCTCACCTTGGGGCTCCCCACTGAGCCCCACGGCTGGGAGCAGAGTGGCCTCGAGGGGCGCGCCTCCTCCAAGCCCCCAGCAGCCCTGCTCCTGGGCCCACCGCAGGCATGGCCTACCCCCGGACAGGCCCCTGGGGGCGGTGTGGAGCATGGCGGGGTGATGGGCCACCCCAGCTGTGGCTCCCACTCCTCCTTTCCCTCCACTGCCATTCTGGCTCGCAAGACATCCGAGTTCCCCGGCAAAGGGTCTTGGGCCTGCTCTCTGCTCAGACGGGCAGCACAGAGGCGGCCCCCGGCCTCTACGCTCCAAGCCCTGACCCAGGTGACACGCCTCACGTAGACTCTCCAGGGCTCGGGAGGGCAGGGGGAGCCCATGACCCACAGCTAGTCATCGACCGGGAGGAGCTGGCAGGAGGGCCCATGGAGCGAGCCCCTGCAGTCACTCCCTGTGGCTGTCCCAGGCAGGGTCCTCCTGCTCACAACCTCGCCCCCCCCGGAGGAGAAAGGGATGTGTGCTGTCCCTCGTCCCTGCCTGTGTGTGGCCATGCGGTCACGTGTCCCAGAACTGCCCTGTGGCCCGTGGGGTCCCCTCAGATGGCCACGGTCTGGGCTTCCCCAGGGAAAAAAGGCCAAAAGTGACAGACCAGGGTGGGGGGTGGGGGGGCAGCCCTGCCCCTCGAGGACCTGACTGTCTGCTCTGGGTGGTGACTGGGGCTGCAGGGGAGACTGAATCCAGCCCTGCCCGGTGGACACCAGGGCCCTGGTCCCTGCTGGCCGTGGCCATCATCCTCGTCATCTGTCTTTTGTCCTGGAAAATTCTTCTTCTTTTTTTTTCAATGTTTATTTATTTTGAGAGAGGGAGTGAGGAGCAGAGAGAGAGTGAGTGAATCAAAAGTCAGATGCTTAACCAACTGAGCCACCCAGGCGCCCCCGTCCTGGAGAATTCTGGGCGAGGCCCCGGTGGTTCGGACTCGGGCTGCCCGCATGAGGCGGTCAGCCTGGGGGAAGGGCCAGAGTGGGCCTTCCGGTCACCAGGTGTGGCCTTAGCTCAGGCCTGGCCTACGTGCTGGTGACACGTCCCCATGGCTGCTGGAACCCCTGCCCCACCGGGGAACTGCCACAGCCCTGTGGCCACTGGGTCCAGGTACCTCCTTGTTTTTTAAGTTTATTTATTTGAGAGAGAGAGAGAACGACACATCAGGGGAGGCAGGAGCCAGGTCGAGAGTGTCTCCCCAGTGAACAGAAAGGGCGAAGGTGCTTGAGGGTGTGGGGTCCGGGCCCCCGCTGGTGGTGGAATCTGCCCCCTCCCCGCCCCCCGCGCTCCACACCCGGCCCCAGCCAGGGCATCCTGGGCTGGGCGCGCCTGGCTCCAGACAGGTGTGTGAGCAGGGGCAGACCCTCTCCTTGACTCCCCTCCAAAGCTGCGCAGGGGAGGGGTTTCCCCTGGGCATTCCGCCAAAGGCCCGGATCCTCTGGATTGTAGAAGCCACCTCTCCCAAACCCAGGCAGAGCGGGCTCGTTCTGGTCGGCTGGCGCAGGTGACTGAGGCACAGCAAGAACCAGACGTTCCTAAACTTCCCCAAGGGGTCACGGCTTGTCAGCCTGCACCGCGGCCACCCTGGCAGAGACGGGCTTTTCCTCTGCTGGCACTGGCTTCGTTGGTGTCGGCACACAGACCCCGCTCCAGGCTGGGGGGGGGGGGGGCCCGGCAGCTCGGCGCTGGGGCTGGGGCTCGCCCCCTCCGCTCGCCGGCTTGCTCGCCAACCCTGCGCCCCGCGGCTCCGCTGAGAGTGGGTCCTCAGGCGGCAGCTGGAGACTGCCGAGCTCGCCTGCCCCCCCCCAGCTCCCCCAGCCTCTGCTTCCGCCGGACCCCCTTCTGCAGCCGGACCAGCGCCCCGGGACCCTGCGGCCGGAGGGGGACTGCTGTGCACCGGGGCCATCTGAGGCCGCGCCCCACGGGGCCCGGGGACATCTGTGAGTCCTCGGAGGCGAGTTTGGATCCCTTACACAGAAGGAAACTGGGTGAGTATTTTGGTTCCGCGTCAGCGGCGGCGGACTTGGTGGCTCTCCGCACACGTGAATTAGGGCAGCACCGTTTCGGCTTCTGCGCGCCTCCCCTCAGTTTAAATCGGATGCTCCCATCTCCTTCCTCTTTCGTCCTAAATTTCCACCGCTTTGTGCAGCTGCACAGCAGCTGTGGCTTCCTGCTCCCGAGAAGGCTGAGGCGCGGGGTGGCTTCGCGGACTCCCCTCCTCCCGGGAGGGACGGCGGAGCCTGGCCCGGTCACGCCAGGGCGGGCGCAGCAGCTGGGGGACGCTCTGTGCCGCCTGCAGGACACAGGTGAGGGCCGGGCACACACTGCCCGGAAGCGGGCCTCGGAGGCGCAGCCGGGGACGCCCAGGGAAGACCTGCGCGAGGGCGCCGGGGGGCCGGGTCCGAGGCGGTGGCTACCTGCCCAGGAGAGCTCGGCAAAAGGCAGCCGCCCATCCCCACGGACGCTCCTGGAGGGAGACGCTCCGCCGCGGACACCGAGCTCGCAGAGCACGGAGTGACCCTGGACACGGTCGTGCAGAAAGCGTCAAGGGCCTACGGGCACGAGAACATGCCGTCCTCAGGGTCCACCCCGAGGTGAAGGTGTTAGGACGCGGGGCCTTGGGGAGCGGAGGGGGTCGTGGGGTGGAGCCCCAGGGGAGGGACTCCAGAGCTCCCTCGCGGCTCCCGCCGCGGGAGGACACAGCGAGAAGTCTGCCGGTGCAGGATCCTGGCCTCGCAGCCTCCAGAGCCGTGGTCGTGGGGCCGCCGGTGGTGTTGGGTTACGGCCGCGGGGATGCCCTGAGATAGGACAGCCCTTCACCCCTGTTCGTCAGTCCCACAGCTGTGCCAGCATGCCTCACCCCCGGAGGTCTGGCCACCTACCCCTGAGGTCAGGACCTGGAACAGGTCTGGGCCACGAAGGGCCTTCCTGCCCTGTCCCAGGGCCATCTCATCTCCCTGACGCAGCCTCGGCCCCTGGCTTCCACACCTTCCCCAGAAGAGGGCCACCCAGAGCTCTGGCCCACCGGGGCGGTGTGGGGACGGACATCAGGAGTCCCCCACCTTCCCCTCTGCAGCTCCTGGCAGTGGGAAACAGCTGCCCCGGCTGCCCTCCCGCTCTGGGAAGAGCCTCGTGCAGCAGCAGCCCTGTCCCCTCCGGACTGTGAGTCCGGCCGCTCTGGCTTTCCTCTCCCCCGTCTTGCAGGGAAAGCTGGTCCCGGAGGGGAGGGAACACGGCACAGCACAGCGTCCAAGAAACAAGGCCCTTCATGCGGGTCAGCTCAGGACCATCTGACCCAAACGGGGGAAGGGTTTCAGCTTTCTACAGCAGTCTGTTTTCAAGGCAGGGACACGGGGACAGTGGCCATGGAGGGGCTCCCCTGGTCCCCTCGGAGAGCACCTGGGGGAAACACCGGTGCCGGTGGGCCGGGCCAGGACCCGTCCACCCCGCCCTGCTCGGTCTCTGGGTGAACAGAAAACACGCCTGCACGCAGGGGCACGCGCACGTGTGAGCGCACACGCACGCACACACACGCACACCCCAGCCACGCGGCGGTCTGAGGGGGCTGCACTGCTCTGAAATGCACACTCACCACACGCGTGGTGCTGAGCACGGGCTGAACCCACTCCAGGCTGTGTCATCGGCGGGACCCTCGCGCCGCATCTGGGAGCCTGGAGCCGCGAACAGGGGGCGGGGCTAGTCGAGCACAAGTAATTCCTGTTACCCTTACGTCAGGCCGTCAGGCCGTGTTGCAAATAATGAACTCACATTCTATCACCCAAGGGCTGCCCCTGCCCCTGCCCTGTGCGGGAGGAGAGTTCTGGGGGTCCAGGCGGTGGGAGAGTGGAGCAGGGGTGCGGCTGGGCCGCTGCAAAGACCTGGAAACGCACCACCTCTGCTCGCCTGAGTTGGCAGGGCGTCGGGGGGACCCCGGGTGCCTGGGGTCGGGGGACTCCCGGGGAGGACTTCTGACCCCAGTGAGGGCAGGCAGGTCGCCGTTCCCTGCCCTTCTGAGACCGCGGCACGCGGTGCAAAAGCCCCGAGGCCTCTTCTGGGTCCACCCAGAAGGAAGGGGCCCGCAGCCCCGGCCCGGCCTCCTGTGCCCCGGTGACCTGGACCCGGCCCCACGGTGGGGGCACCCCGCCGGCACCGCACAGGGGACGCACCTCCACCTGACTGCTCACTGCTCCTCTCCCCGTGACATCACCCTCGGCCTGGACCGATTGATCTCCGCATGAATATTCATGCGGCATTTCAGCCAGGACTAGGCATGAATATTCTCAGGAAGGGGACCGGAGGGCGGTCAGCATGCTGATGCCCACGCGCCGGTCAGGCTCGCACATCAGCACGTCGGCCGGCGGGCCTGTGGGCTTTTGTCTGAACACTCGCCCACGGGCAGGACTGCCACGCAGAGGTCAGCGGGGTGCCCCAGGCCCTGCCCTGCCCAAACACACAGACCTCCCCACCCAATGACCTAGCCTAGCCGCCCCCACCCCATCTTCCTGTGGCCTCCCTCCTGCCTTTCCAGACTCCTCCTGGGCCTCCAGGCCCACACCGGTCCCCACCCTGCCCCAGGTGTCTGCCCCCAGCCCATGGCCCCCTCCGTGACAGGTGACAAGCATGCTGAGGAAAGGCCCGTCTCCGCTCAACCCCGTTCACAGGGCGCCAGCACCTTCCTGGCCTGGGGCCTGCCCTCAGTGCCCCGCCCCCCCCCAGCCACCTGCCACTCTGGGCTTCCCAGCACAGTTAGGAGCAAACCAGGCCCATGCTGGACCCTAGGAGGTTCCGGCTCATGCCCCCCGGGCTCTGGCCCCAGCTGCCCCCTTCAGCTGGCCAGGCCGGAGCCAAGGACCGGCCAGCACTGCATCATGTCCCCGCCCAGGGCTGGGGAAGCGTCCAGCCCCAGGTCAGGGTGGTAGGTGAGCTGGTCGAACTGGCCAGGGCTGGAGGAAGTCTGGCCTGGCCTGGGCTCCTGTGAGGCCGCACCGGCCCAGGAGTGGGGCTCTGCCCTCTCTTGGACAAGGGCGCGCTCGCTTCCCCGGCCCAGGTAGCCCTGCTCACCGCGCACCCTCCTCTGCGGCAGGCCCTCCCCCAGCACCAGGCGCAGAGCCGGCCACACAACGAGCGCCACAGCAACGCTGCCAGAGGCCCCGTGTGACACAGCCGCCAGCAGGCCTGGGCACGCTGCCCGCGGGGGGGGGGGGGGCGGCGAGGGGGAGGGGCGCAGCCCAGGAGCCGCTGAATCAGCGACTCCCTCCCGCCCTCCCTGTCCCCTCCGGGCAGGGATGCTGCTGAGGCAGGGCGCTCCCGCCTCTGGGAGCTGTCAGGGAGGCGGCAGCCCGGGCTGGGATTTCTGGAAAGTGGCTCCCGGGTGCAGAGCAGCAGGCCAGCCTCGAGGGGATGGGAGGAAAGGCCATCCTGGAGGAGCTGGCCCAGAGAGGCCCTTTCCTAACAGCACCAACGAGGGAGAAAGGAGAAGAAAGCTCGCTCCCTTCCCAGAAAGGGCTGAATCAGCACCGAACGCCCTGCCATGCGCCAGCTCCCTCGCCCAATCGCACGCTGGAAGCGACAGGGACCTCTCAAGGTCAGGGACCAGCCGTATCTGTGCAGGGAGCCCCAGCAGATCGCCCTGTCCTCCGCAGCAGCCCCCGGGGGAGGGGGTCACCCTCTGCTCCAGAGAGGGGCCGTGCCCACCCCGGCCGTCCTCCCGGGTGGGGCTGTGTCCTCCTCCCACCATGCAGCTGGCTGCCCCCCACCCCCGGCCCCGGGAGGGGGGTGCAGGGATGGGGAACGACACGGGGGACTGACTGCCCCTCGAGGTGCGACCTCCTCAGGGGCTGCTAGAAGTGCAGAGAGAGCGTGAGGTGCCCGGTCGGCTGCCCCGGGGTCTGCACGGCACCCAGACTTTCTCAAATAAGCATCTGGTTTCCAGAAGCTCCCAAGTCACTGCCCCTCCTGGCCGCCATCCCCTCTGACAGCCCCTCGCACCAGCCACGGAGGAGTCAGGCCCTGGGAGTCCCTCAGCAAAGGGACAGACTGGACAGCGAGCCTGAGTGCACAGGAGTGTCCAGAGGCTTCTCCTCCTGCGTCCCGGCACCTGGCTCTGGCCCGCAGGGACCCAGCACCTGCGCCTTTGTTCAAGGAAAGTGCTTCTCCGGTTCCTCCTCGCCCCGCCCCCGCCCCGTGCCTCCCTTTGCTTCTGTCCTCACCCTGGCCTCCCTGCGACCTTGCCAACTGGACCATCCTCCTGCCTGGCTTCCCTCTCCCCCACACCCACTGCCTCCGGGCCAAGTCCCAGCCCCACCCCACCCCCAGCTCTCGGGCAGGCCAGGTTCCCAAATCAAGGGCCCACTCGCCCCCACCTCCGTCCTGTCTCATCACCAGGGGCAGCACTGCCACCTGCAGAACCTTCCAGATGCTCTCTGAGCCCATCTTCTCCCACCTGGAGTCCCGCATGAGCACCAGGGGCCCCCCCTGCCCTCCCAGCTCACTGGCTCCGGGGTCTGGTCAGACCAGCTCCGGCTCCTGGCATTTACCAGCATGGCCCTGGGACTTGTGCTCAGGCCACACTTCGTCTCCGCTTGGCCCCCGGCACCTGCCTGCTCGTGGCCTCCGGAAGCCTCCAGGCCTGCAGGTCGTTCCTTTCTTCTCGAAGATGCCGAGCCCACAATGAGCAGATGCTCTGCTCTGAAGAAGACATCTCAGCAGGAAGCCTGCTCTCCCCAGAAGCTGCCCTCACGGGTCACCCTCCCCAGCTGAGCCAGCCACCGCCTCATGTGGTGCCCCGGGGCCCGGACCACTCCGAGTGGCAGCTCCTTAACTGAAACCTCACATCCCACTCCTGCCGTCCACCCGCCCGGGACCCTGCATGTTGTCCTCGAAGAGAGGGGCTGAGGGCAGGGGTGACTTCAGCCCCGAGGTGGGTGGGAGTTGGCGGGAAACCCCTCACTGGACGGCACCTCAAACCCCGAGGGCTCGCGCTCACCGAGCACCATCACAGCCTGCTTGGTCCGCTACCTGGGAGCCACGGCACCCGGGTCAGGCCTCAGCGTCCCGCGAGGCCGGTGGCACGGCAGCGCCCCCGCCACGCAGGCCTCGGGCGCCTGGGAAGACAGCACCCCCGCTGGCCTCAAACCAGGCGAGGCCCCGGGAAGGCCGGCGTCCCGAGGCTCCGTGTGCTGGAGACCACGCCTACAGGTGCACGCCCGGCCCAGCCCCACGGGCCACCCGAGGCGGGACACACGCCACCTCCTGAGCAGCCTCTGCCACTCTCGGGGATGTTACCAGCTCTGCCGTCGAAAGCTACCCCCCGCATGACTTGGATTGTTTTCTTCTGAGAAAACCCTCCGTTCCACAAGATTCCGGAAGCCGCAGAGAACGGCCTCTCCGTGGCACTTTCTGGCTGCCACGGCAGCTTGGAGGGATGCCGCCCTCGTCGGTGAGCTGGGAGAGTCAGACACGGGCGTCCCTGCACAGAAGGCAGGAAACCCTGACAAGCTGAGGATGCTAAGTGATCAGGCGTCTGTCACCTTTCCAAGTGTTTGGTCACTTACGCTTTTTTTTCAGTAGGCTCCACACCCAGTGGGGCCTGAACTCACCACCCTGAGATTTGAGACTCGCACGCTCTGCGGGCTGGGCCGGTCGGGCGCCCCGTGTGCTTTTGGTTAAACAAGAACCACGACTTTAGTTTTCAGCCAGGGTTTTCTCCGCACACACGTATCTTCCCCTGAAGTGGGACTCACGCTGTGCTCACTTCTGTGACCTGTTTCCACTCACCGCACGGGTGTCCCCTCGCCCTGTAAGGACCCTTCACGCCCGTCTGCTGGTGGGAGTCGGCCCTCGTGGACCCGGCCACGGCCCCCCACCGGCGCTGCCACTGTGCCTGCCATCCTGACCGCGTCCCCAGGACTCCGAGGTCGAGGTGGGCCCGCCAAAGCCCACCACATCTGTTCCTCCCCCGGCATCATAGAGGACTGCTTTAACACGCTCCCAGTGTTACTCGTGACAGACGCCATCTGCGACGTTTTTGGTTGGTTACATCCTTAAAAACTAAAACAAGATTTTGAGCTTCAAACAATCACTCCGTCAACATGTTAAAAAAATAAGTTTAATGCAGGTGGCTCATTTCAATAAAGAATTTAACAGGCACTCGAGACGCGGAGTATCTTTGTGTTCAGTGTGCCACCCCCTCGCACGGCCGGACCCCTCCTGCCGTCCTGACTTCGCGGACACGTGCCCACCCCACCGACGGGAGCCCTGGGGGAATCCGAGTCAATTAACACGAAACGAAACTCTGAGGAAACAGCATGACTTAGTGCAAAAGATTCTGCGGCGCTGAGCAGTGGCGTGCACGCAGGTCAGCTCCCCGCCTGCCGTCCGGGGAACTAAAAGAACGGCGCCCCAGGAGCCTCCGGGCGGCCCTCGGGTCGGCGATCTGGAAGCTGCAAGTCAGAGCACGGTTCACCGCCGAGCGCCCTTCGCCTTCTCCACCTGGGGCTCTCTTCCAGTGGGACCCAACCGTCCGACAGCTCCCTACCGCCGCCACCGGACTGCCCGGCCAGGCAGGGTCAAAGGGGCACTGCCCACACCCGGGGGTGGGGGTGGGGACAAGCTAGGGTGAAGCGCGGGTCTGTCACTCCCTAGTATGGGGCTGTGTCCTGTTGCCCCAGCACGATTATTCAAAGCGCCTTCTCACTTGCCAAGAGACCCACAGTGACTACTGAGCCCCCAGGCCACTCTGTCCTCCTCTGACAGACAAGGCCAAGGCCAGGGGTCCGGGCAACACACTGGCCCCCGCTGGACTACCAGCCCTTTGTTCTCTCCCGCCCCCCGTGCATTTCTGCCTTTCACTCCACAGCTGCTCTGGCGGCCACCAGGGCAGGAGCACGGGGCTGAACGTCCCTGGCTTAGAGGCCCGGCCCTGGGGCACACGCGTAACTCTAAGAGGCGCTTTTTACACAGAAGCTTTGCTTGTGCTTCTGCGATGCCCGCTCAGGCCGTGCCGCACCTCCTCGAGACCTCTGACGTCAGCTCCGTGCACGTGCGGTTCCCTTCCAGCCACCAGTCCCAGGAAGAGAAGCCAGAGCCCCTCCCCCAGCAAGCAAGGAGTTAAGCTGCCTCCTCAGAAATCCACACCTGAAGAGGCTGTGGCATCCAACCTGACGTCAACAAACCGGCCGAAGAAGACGGGCCTGCCCCTGACCCAGCACTGCCCTGGGCCGGACCCTGATCTAGGGAAGCTGCCAAGGCCGCCCGCACCCCCACCAGACTGCATCTAAGCAAACCCACAAGACCCTGAAGCCTGGCCTGGGACGCAGGACCCCCTACGCCTCTCAGGGTCGCAGGCGCAGAGTGTGCGAGCCGTGCCCGGATTCGGTGGCCCGGGGCAGAGGGAACAGCCTCGTGGCAGTGTGGTACCTCAGCAAGCTGAGCCCGACGCTCCCCTGAGGCTGGGGCAGGGGCTGGGGGTTCGCGGGAAGGGGGCCGGAGGCTGGCCAGGACGAACTCGCACACCCCGGCCCACGCCTGTGTGCCGGACAGGCAGCAGGGACACACAGGCTCCCCCGGGGCAGATGGGGCCAACGGGGCCCACCCTGGCAGCGCGGGGGCTGGAAGTACAGGCTGGCGGCCACGGGCGCTGTACAGACGTGGGCACACCAGGAGGATGGGGGGGGGGGGAATCCGGCAGCAGAGGGGGCACCGGCGGTCCCCTTCGCGGCGCAGCCTCAGCCCCCCTCCCCCACGTGCTGGGGGCGGGGCGGACGCCTGGGCCCACCCCCATCCGTGAGCCCGCTTGGGAAGACCAAGGACCTGACCTACCCCGTCGAGGAGAACACGGCCACAGGCGCGCCCACCGCCACCGGTCGGGCCAGAGAAACCCCGGAGCCAGGCCCGCCGCTGCCCCTCACATGTCCACGAAGACCATGAAGCACCAGCCCAGGCCCCCAACCAGCAGCACGGTTACTCGGATCCCGTAGATGAGCAGCTCGTTCAGGAGGCGGAAGTCGACGCGCCGGCGGCCAAGCAGCAGCAGCAGCACCGACAGCTTGAGCTGGAAGCGCAGCAGGACGCGCACGCCCAGGTACTGCAGGCAGAAGAGGGCGGCCAGCGCGCCCCACAGCGTGGCCGTGAACAGGCTGCAGCTAAAGTAGAGCAGGAAGCGGATGAAGCCGTAGAGCCAGCGCGCCCGGATGTAGACGTCGAAGTTGTTGTACTTAGTGCGCGCCAGGCGGGAGGTGCGCGCCGGCCCGCAGGCCGCGTGCAGGCAGGTGGTGTGCGGGCCGTGGAAGGAGCGCACCCGCCGCGGGATGGGCATGACCGGCATTGGGACCTGGGCGGTGGTGCTAGCTCGTGGCAGCGGTGGTGTCCAGGCAGTGGTCAGCATAGGCGTCATGGGCACCTAGGCCTGGAAGCCAGCAGCTGAGCCCTGGGGGAGGCGGTGGCCTGCAGGAAAGCGACAAAGAGGAGCCGGGTCAGCCCCGGGACGATGTGAGCAGGTGCATCCGTTCTGGGAAAGTAGCCAGCCCTGGGGCCGCAGCGGAACTGAGTCTAGGTCAGGGGGATCTGCTGGGGCTGGGGGGGCAGGGGGTGTTGCTCTTTCCACAGGCACTACTGGGGACACTTCACGGGGACACAGACGGATGAGTTCGCGTCAGCAACTTGACAGGCCAAGTGCTGCAGACAGCGAGTTGCGGGGCTCTGAGGTCACCTGCTGGGCCTGAACCCTGGCGCGGTTACCCGCTAGGAGCAAGCTGGAGAGGTTTGCGTCACCCTCCCATCCCTGGCTGCGCTGTGCTCCCCGGGGTGCTGGGGGTTAGCTGGTGGCCGTGACCGCCAGGCGGAGGACAGCTGACTGCCAGTGGTGCCATCACAGGCCCACAGATTGGGCGCAAGGAAAGGAGAAATAAATACCAAGTGGCTCTCTAGTAACTGCCACTCGCAGGTCGCCTAAATAACTTGTGGGTGGAAAAACATGCAAGTACAGGACGTGTGAGACCGGGGCGGCCAGGTTGGTTGCGGGCTCGGGAGACACATCACACGGGGGCCCTGCCGCGGGGACCCGGGGTCTGCGCTGAGGGTCGCGGAGGCGGCGGCCGGGCGCGTCCAGCCCTTCCCGCAGGCTTGGCCAGAACCTGGTCCCGCGCCTCCGGGCGGCTCCGCGTGGCTCGCCTCGGCCCGGCCTCGTCCGCAGGGTCCCCGCCCGCTCCCTGCTCGTCGCGGGGACGCGCCTGCCGCCGCCCCCACGCACGGTCCTCCGGCGTCGGCGCCGCGGGCTTCCGGGGCGGGCGAGGACCGGCGGGGACCCGGCACGCGGCGGCCGCCCGCCACCCCGGGGCAGGCCCGCCCGCCGCTCACCAGGTGCCCTCTCCGCGCCGGCGTCGGGGGAGGCCGGCGGTGCGGGCGGCCGGGCCGGCGGGTCCCCCCGGCACGACGGGCTGCAGGAGCAGGGCGGCCGCATGGTGCCGATGGAGCGGCGACTGCGGGTCCCGGCCGCTCACGCGTCCGCGCCCGAGGGCGCCCCGGAGGGCCCGGGGCTCGCGCGCCCGGCGGCCGGCAGCGTTTGGCCCAGCGTGGGAGCCGTAGCGCCGTCCCTCCACGGCCACCGTAGGGCTTCCCTCCCACCCCCTCCGCCCGTGCCGACACCGAAGGCGCCTCCCTTCCCCCTGCTCGGGCCGACTGCGAGCGGCCGGAACGCGGCCCTTCCCCAGGGCGTGCGTGCTTACGTGCCTGCGTGCGCGCGCGGCCCTTAACGTTGCCGACCGAACCCTCGCACCGCGTACGCCGCCGGCGGCTCGCTCTGTCTTGCGCAGGCGCAGATCGTGGGCACCTCCTCCGCGCACGCGCCGCGGTGCCCGAGGCGGCTGGCAGAGCGCAGGCGCGCGCCCGCGAGGGCTGGGCTGCGAGCGGCGCGCTCCTCGAGTTGCTGCTGAGGGTCCACGCTGGTCCCCGACCGGCCGCGGCTGTTCGCGTGTGCGACCCCCAGGGCTGCGGCCGGGCGGGGGGACGGGGACGGGGACGGGGACGGGGTGGGCGGAGCGACTCCAGCCGCAGCCCTGGGCTTGCCCCTTCCTGGGACAATGAGGATGCAGTGCAGACTTAAGCGTTTCGACCCGACTGGGTGTCAGCGTCGCGGGGACACTGGGTGCCCCTAGAGTGTCCGAGTCCTCTCAAGCTTGGGGGTCTGCGGGCCACACACTCGTGGGCGCGGCTGTCTGTGCCACCGGGGGCTGGGCTTGGTCACAGTTGTCTGTGGACGCTGATGGACACCTTCAGGGTAGCTGCCGGTGGGCTGCCCTCCTCCAGGCTGGCCACCGGGCTCTCCCCATCCGCTGGCACCCCTGAAGTTAGCCTAACTCTAGCGCACTCACATCCTAGCTCTGACTCACTGGGCATGCGGTCCTGGCTCTCCGCTCCCGCCCAGCTGGTGGGGAGGGTCTGGCAGGGTCAGGATGCGGAACTGGTGGGGGGAGGCAGGTAGGCCTGAGGCCGGGAGAGTTTTGAAAAGTGCCCACAGCGCCTGTGCAGGGGCAGCGGGAGAAGATGGGAAAGAAGGGGGAGATGTTAAATATTTCTTGAAACGCGGTCTTTCTGCGGCCTGGGATTTTGCAGTGGCCCCCGCTCCACCCTCCACCCTGAGGTGGTGGTTTTCCTCTCCAGCCCCGGGTCCAGCCCTCTCCCCTTGGGACCCTCCCCCCCCACAGGCCCCCTCCTGGGCTCTGTGAGGAGGCCCCATTGCTCTCATACATGACCTTTCCCTTCACACTTGCTTGTTCTGCTCCTCTGCTGCTTCTCCACCTGCCGAGCGCCTACTCACCCTTCAAGACCCCGGTCAAGTATCCTCTCCTCTGGAAGGTGCCTCCAACCACGTACCCCCCCCCTTCCCTGGCACCCATTACCCCTCCTGAGTGTGAGTGGAGGGGATTCTGTTTACTCTCGGCCATTCCTTTCTTCCATCCCCAAAGTTCCAGTTTGGTTTATAGACCTATGTCCCCCACTGGCTCGGTTTTCTTATCATGGCCCACGGTGAGACATTTCTGTTTTGTGATCCAGTGGCCCACACACGTGTTTAAACAGCTCGAGGGGTGCCTGGAGTCTGTTAAGCGTCTGACTTCGGCTCAGGTCATGATCTCACAGTGCATGAGTTCGAACCCCGAGTAGGGCTCTGTGCTGACAGCTCGGAGCCTGGAGCCTGCTTTGGATCCTGTGTCCCCCCCCCCCCCCTCTGTCCCTCCCCTGCTCACACTGTCTCTCTCTCAAAAATAAATAAACATTTTTTGAAAATTCAACGACTCTAGAATAGTACTCCGGACCACACAGTCTGATACGTTCTGTTGTTTCACTACATCAAGATGCTGCTACCTTCTCAGCCGGTTGAGCATCTGGCTCAGGTCATGATCTCGCGGTTCGTGAGTTCGAGCCCCGCGTCGGGCTCTGTGCTGACAGCTCGGAGCCTGGAGCCTGCTTCGGATTCTGTGTCTCCCTCTCTCTTTCTGCCCCCCGCCCCCCCGCGCGCGCTCTCTCTCTCTCTCTCTCTCTCTCTCAAAAATAAATAAACTTAAAAAATTTAAGAAAAAAGACGCTGCCACCTTGCCACTACAGGTACAGAGCCCTGAGGAGAGTGAGGATGGGGCTGTGTCCTCAGGGCCACCTCGGTGGCAGGGCCAGGGGAAGCCCCTGAACACCTGCTGTGTTTGTTTGCCGGCCCTTGTTTGGGGGTCCGGTGGGGATCCCAATCTTGCTCTCCATCCTGAGCGTCCCCCTCCCGGGGTCAGCCCCGGGCCTCCCCACGGGGGTCAGAGCTGCAGCCGGTGGCCTGGCGCCACCTGCTGGGATGCTGCTGGGGTTGCCACAGAGCTGGCTGCCCAGATTGGGGTGGGGAGAGCTGGCAGAAAGGGTCTGAGTCCGTTGGAGGCTTCAGGGCAGGGCCACAAACCAGGGCGCCCCAGACCGAGCCTAACCATTTCTGTGTCGTCTGTGGCTGCTTTCCAGCTGCCGCGGCAGAACCGAGCGGCCCCCCGAGAAGAGCGCCAACGGCCCACAAACCGGAGGACCCCTACTCGTCGGCCTCTGTGAGGTTTGTTGAGCCCTGCTCCCCAGTTTAAACACGGGGAGGACAGCTGCCGTTCTCGGGTCGTGTTTTGACTTCCCAGGCCTCGGCAGGGGTCAAGCGTGACTTCAGGCTCACAGTAACAGCGATGTCATTTGCCGTGTATCCTTCAGGCAGAAGGCTTTGTCTCGCGGATTCCAGGGAGATCGCGCCTCCCGTGGTCCGGTCAGAGGCCTGAGCAAGCCCCCCAGCTCACAGAGGGGCTCGACGGCCCCGGTCCCTCGCACACAGACGTGGGCTGGGACTCCGCCCCTTGGCTCCGGCTGCCTTATGACCAGATCCGAGCCCCAGGGAGCCCACTTCCGGGGATGGATCAGAGGCTGTGCGGCTTCCACCTCGATGTCCTGACGCCCCCTCCCCGCACTCACCTGCTGGTGGACAGTGGGTCACGTGGGGGGACCCGCAGGGGCCCTGGGACAGGCACGTGGGGGCATGTGAGGGGTTCGTGGGGAGGCCCTGTGGGGGGCTTCAGTGCCCGGCCCATCTGAGCCCAGCCTTCGTGTGTCCGGGGAAGGTACCAGGCCTGTGAGTGGAGGAGACTCATGTGATCACGTGGTGGTCACGTGCGGGCCGCACGGGAAGCGCGTAAGGGAGGCAATTGGGAGGGTTCGTGGGGGGCACATGGGTCTAATGTGGGGTGACATGGGGTACGTGGGGGGGGTGTGGGGACTGTGTGGGGCACGTGATGGTCACTGCCGAGCGCTCGTGGGGGTTGTGGGGTTCATGTGGGGGGCACGTGGCGGTCACGTAGGGGCTCGAGGGGGACTCACACCTGTGTGCCACATGTTGGGCGTGTGGGGGGCACGCGGAGGGCATTTGGGGAGGTCGCGTGGAGAGGCATTGTTGGGGGCCCCGGTGCCCTGCCGTGTGAGCGTCTGGCAGGGGCATCAGGCCTGTGAGTGAAGGTCGTTCAGGGCCTCGCCCTTTGGCCGACCTAGGCTATCGCAGCTGAAACCCCAACGGCACAGGGCAGAGAAGCCCTGCGCGGGCGCTGTCCGGTCCCGGCCGCGGAGACCCTGCCAGCGGAAGGAGATAGGTGCTGTTTTTCAGTACTAGACTCCGGCCGTCTCTTACATGCCCGAGTGGCTCGAGTGGGGCAACGTGTCGTTTCAAGTCCTTACAACCGGCTTGAGAGGAAGTGGCCTTGCCTCCTGTTTACAGGAGAGATTTTGCTCATCAGGTCTGACGGCCGGGATGGATTCACCGCCCACAGGTGGCTTCCGTCTGGCCCCTGGCAGTTTCCCTGCTGGTTTTGGTGGTAGAATCCCAGCCCACGTGGGGGCGGCAGGGTGCCCCGCTGACGGACCCCGGCCTGTCCCGTCCCTGCTGTGCCTCCCGCTCTACGTCCGTGATCCCGCACCCGATGCTCTCATCAGGGTGGGCCCTGGGCTGGAGTCCCGGGACCACCTGCCGGTCTGTCCCAAGGGCCGGTTGGACGCCCAGAGGTTGGTCACCCTAGAAACGCTAGGTGGCATTCACAGAGGCAGTGCGGCAGGGTGATCGGGACCCAGCCCGCCCAGGGTGGCCCCTGTTCCACGACTTCCTAGCTGTGGGCAAGGCGTCAGCCGCGCCCCCCCTCTGTCTCGTCCGTCAGGCGGTGGCGATCGGACACAGGCCTCGACCTTGCCCTGGGCGTAAAGCCGGTAGCTGGTGCCAGCTCTTGTGGAGTCAGCCTCCAGGGTGGCTGATCGCCAGCCCGCAGCAGACAGGGCTGACCTGCGTGGCCAGGAGGGCAGGGCCGAGGTGACAGTGACGCCCCCATCTTGCTCTGTCCTGGGTCCCTCACGGGGAAGCTAAGTGATTTCCACACGGCCGTGTGCGAGCCCCAGAGGGAGGCCTCGGGAGGAACGAGCCCTGCCCCGCGCCGGTGTCTGGGACGTCCGGCCTCCAGGATGGGGGGGATTCGCGGCTGTTGTTTGGGAGCCGAGGTCCGTGGGGCTTTGACCGGCCCCCTGGTGATCGAGCACATGTGCTTATCATCATGTTAAGCCGTCGCGTCCTGGGGTCACTTGGGCAGCCAGGGTGGCGGGCACAGCTGTGAGCGGTGGCAGTGGCCAGGCCACGCCGAGCGCTTCCCGACAGCGTTAGTCACAGGAACCTGCGAAGGCTGCTGCTACTGTCCCCGTCTCGCAGGGGCTCAGGGGGCCAGCACCGGACTCAAGTCCTCGTCGGCCTTAGGAGGGGCCAGCCTCGGACACAGTCCCTGTGCCGAGCTGGCCTGAACGCACACAGAAGTGTTCCTCTTTGGGTGTCGGCTCTCCAGCGGGCCGGAGCAGGGGAGACAGGCAGACGGGTCCTCTGTTCTCAGTGGGCTTGCTTCCTGCAGCGGTTAGGGAGAAGGGATGGGGTCTCACTCACCTGTCCTCCCCTCCTCACTGTCCCCGGGCTGGCCGGCTCTCTCCCGTCTTCCCAAGTCCAGGGCAGCCTTGAGCTGGGCATCAGTCTCAGTGTGGCCAGGGGGCACATCTGCCCCCGCAGATGTGCCCCCATCCCACCCTCGAGCTGAAGCTCCTGAGGGCGGAAAACTGTTTCCTCCTGTGTCCCAGGTGCCTGGCACACAGCAGGGCCCGGTGTGGACTGGTTGGCTGGTGGATGAAAGTGCCTGGTTCGCGCTGAGCATTCCAAACCAGAGGCCTGGAGGCCTGGCGTCGTCCGGTGACAGCCATGGGCACGTAGGGCATTTAGCCCTCCCGGCTCCAGCCTGGGCCCCGTGCACACCGCCCTCGAGCAGGGCGGCAGGGGGCTGCTGGAGGGAGGCGGGTTAGGCCGGGCGCTGGGGAAGCACACAGGCCACCTCTGAGGACCTTATGAGTGACGCGGGGGTCTGGGTTATGGTTTATCGATGACACGGTTGCCCGGATGTCACAAGTGCCCTGGCCCCTAGCTACGAGAGGCGGCTCTCCACATTCGGATGAATCTCTTCACCTTCCTAAGTGCTCAGCCTTCATCTGCGAGCTGGGGAGGTAGTGTGGCCCCAGCGGCCGTTAGCGGGTCTAATTATGCAAAGCCCTTAGCCGAGGCCGGGGCAGAATCCGTGCCCGATAAACACCACGCCGCCACTGGGAAGCAGGCAAATGCTTGTGAACCAGTGCGGTCTTAGCGCACAGACAGGGGCCCGGCCTCTCAGCGCAGTAAGGCGGAGGCCACGCAGCCCAGCTTCTCGGTGGCCCGCCCCCCTCCATGGGCAGCAGGCCTTATGCCTGCTTACTTACTGGATGTGCCCTCCTAAAACCCAGGCCCAGGCCACGAAGGGGGCACCGGAGGCTCGCTTTCGAGGCTGTCGCTCACACGGGGCCCGGCCCCTTCCGGCCACCGCGTCCCCGGGCCCAGGCCGTATTTTCTCCTGTGCTAATTTCACAAAGACATGCTCCTACTCCTGTTGATTGAACAGTTCTGTGCTGACAGTGGAGAAGATTTGCTGCAGAGTTTATCATAACCCCAGAGCATGGGCGGTTTGTCTGGCTCTCAGGAGCTCGGGAGGGAGGCGGATATATTTTATGGAGCGCCAGGAAGACAGACAGACGCATTTATGTGTCACTTGTTGCGATACAAATGCTAACTTGTACGCCTTCCAAAACTTTTAATGAATTGTATATGTTCCGAGAGATTTATAGGGTGAGCGGAATGGCTCAAAATGTTACTTTTAACATATTTGTCACTTAGGCAACAGCACCAAAAAAAAAAATCTGGAAGATATTGCATTCAGAAATAAATCACAAATAGATGCATTTTAAAAGAGGTTTATTTTGGCCGTTAATGGTTGATGGGCCCCCCAGTGCAGGATTTAAAGTTAAATTATGCAAGATCAAAAACAAACCTTATAATACTTAATCAAACATGCATAAAACTGGCAGGTCCAATAAATTCTCCCAATTAACTTGCTTCAGATTGTGATTGCATTTGCTAATTTAATCAGCCCCAGAATAATCGGGAGGCCGGGAACTGATGAGTGAGTGAGGGTGTGCACGCCCCGGGAGAGGAGGGGCTCGGAGCAGCGGGCAGGAGGGCCACCGAGAAAGGTGCTCTTTTCCGTGAGGCCAGCGATCCCCTCTTCCCGGCTCACAGAGGAAGAGCCTATCAGCCGGGCACCCGGCTCAACTCCCCTCGAGCGTGCGGTTCTGGACGAGCCAGACCTGGGCATCACCATCTGGAACGAATTCCATTCTGGGTTTGCTGGACTCCAGGAGCCCCGCGCTCTCGTCAGCCGCGGACGCCAGCCCCTTCCAGAATGTGCTTGGAACGTTCTGTCCCGCTGCCTCTTCCCCTCGGAGCCTGCCCATTCCAAACTGATTTTTTTTTTTTAAGGTTTATTTATTTATTCTGAGAGAGAGAGAGAGTGCGAGCAGGGGAGGGGCAGAGAGACAGGGAGAGAGAGAGAGAGAGAGAGAGAGAGAGAGAGAATCCTGAGCAGGCTCCACACTGTCAGTGCAGAGCCCGACATGGAGCTCGAACCCACGAACTATGGGATCACGACCTGAGCTAAAACCAAGAGGCGGATGCTTAACCGACTGAGCCACCCTCATTCTTGATTAAATGAGGGTTTTGACTTCACTGCACTTTGTCCTTTTTCGGGGGTGGGGGGGTTGCACAGTGACAGGCAGACAGGGCAAGGAGGAGCCCACGCCCGCACCCGGGCCTGCAGGGAGAGGCCGGTGTCTCCAGGCCTGGCCCCCGAGGTGGCACACAGCTGAACTCGCTGAGCTGGCTCTGCTCTGCCAGGGAAAGTGTTTATTTTACTTAATTGTCAAAATAGAGGTTATGTTGCAAACCTGGCTTTGCATTCTGCTTTTTCCCCCGCTTGACCTTAGTATAGAACGAACATTTTTCCACGCCCGTGAACACCCTGCGTAAGTCTGGCGTGTGAGGGCCGCGTGGCGTTTATTCCGACGGCCGGCGCCCCGTCATCTACCTCACCGTCCCCCTCCGACCGGACGCGTGTCGGTTGTAAATAATGCCATGATGAACATCCTGGGACGTAAATCTGTGGGCACACGCTTCGTGTTTCTTCCGGATGGATTGCTGGTGTGGGCTGACGCTTCGAGGCTCCGGACGGAGACCCTCCAGCCCCACTGCTGCACAGATGACCCAGGGCCGAGCCCCTGCTGGGGGCTCCCTGCCGAGCTCTGCCACCCCCCCCCGCCGCCGTCCCGGGTACAGACTCAGCGTCCTGCGAACCCACCAAGGGAATGACACCTCCTGTTGTTTCCAAAACAAGCAGCGAAGTTTCCGTAGCACGGAGACAGGAGGCTGCCACCTCGTGACCGTCACCGTCGAGGGGCAGGCTCCTGTCACCACCGGCGAGGGGCAGCCTCCACGGACGTCTGTGAGGAGGCCTCGGGGGATGTCACGCTCATCCTGGGGCTCAGGGGCGTCTCCGGAAGGAAAGGCCCGAGGGCGCCCCAGCAGAAGCGGAGAGGGTGATGGTCTGTGACTCGCCCGACGACGGGCCCACTTGCTCGCGATGCTGCGTGCAGGTGCAGCTGGCCCCGGCCAGGGGACGCGGCCCGAGTCCAGCCTGTCCCCTGGAGGTCAGCTCACAGAGGCACCGAGTTAATCAAATCACAGACAGCGAACCAGGGAAGCGTCACCCAGACTCGAAAAACAAATTCCGTGGGATCCACTCACAGGAGGCCCTGAAGGACTCAGGCCCACGGATACAGGTGGCGGGAGGACGGGGCGGGGGGGGGGGGGGTGTCCGTGTGTAACAGGACAGAGTCCTGATCACGTTCTGGGGACCGACAGAGGGGACAGCTGCACGACGGCATGAATGTGCTTGGTGCCCCTGAAATGTACACGTCAAAACGGTTAAGGTGGTAATTGTTACAGGACAAACACTTCACCACAATACAAAGAAAGGGAGAGGTAGATAAAAACGCGCTCCTGACTGCTTGAACTTGAATGAAGAGCCCTGGAAGACTGAGGGTGGGCGGAGCCTGGCAGGAGGGCCTCCTGGTGGTGGGGACGGAGGGGCTGCCCGCCCCGTGGATGGACGCGGAGTTGTGTCCAGGCTGCAGACTGACGAACGCCCCAGCGCGCGGCCTCGTACGGGCACCTGCAGTGTTAATGCCTTTCAAATCATGATCTGTCCTCCATCACACCCTGCCACCCTTCCAGAAGGTTCCTTCCCGTGGGTCCTCCTGCAGTTACCCCCACGGCACGGTGAATCTTCTCAAAGCCAAACCCGACCCACAGCCTCTAGAGGCTCTGCGGCTCAGCCACCGCCCCCCGGGAGACCTCAGCCCCAGGACACCTAGCTGCCAGGGTCCTCCTCTCCTGGGGAACATCCCCTTGTGAAATTGTCCCTTTGATCCTTTAAGAGTCAGCTCAAGGCCCCTCCTCTTCCAGGAAGCCTTCCTGACCCCCAGGGCTGGGCCAAGTGGATGCCTCGACTACCCATCTCAGAACCTATCCCTGCGGGACTGCCTGCTGGGCACCAGCTCCTCTCGAGACTAGGGCCTGGGTCTGCTTGAGCTGTATGACCCTAAGCCCAGCACAGAGCCTGCCTGGCCAGGGTGAGCCGAAGTCAGCTTCTCGGAACCCCTAAAAGTGGCCTGCCTGACAGCGGTGTGTGTCCCAGGGTCCCAGGGGCACGACTGCTCAACAGAACCCTCAGCCTTCCTTCCCAGCTGGGCTCCTTGAGGCCACGATGAGGTTGGTCTTGCCTCTGAGGTGCTCAGGTAGGGGGGTGGGGGTAGAGGCTGATGCAGTAGCCAAGCCCCCCCCCCCACGCCCAGGGGACTGGGGAGCAGAGGGCCAGGCAGGAACCAGCTCTGGGCAGGCTAGAGGACGAGTGAGGGCTCAGCCAGGGCCCACGACCAGTGGGTGGGGGTGGGGGGGGGTCTTCTAGGCAGTGAGCTTAGGAGGCTTTGGTCTTGGCGTGCAGGGAAGAGTGTGCAGGCTCGGTGGGGGCTGCTGGGGGTGACATGTGGCCACCACACCTGTGCTGGTCCTACTCGAGCTGCTGTGCCTCGGCATCACCCGCTGACCCAGCAGAGGGGGCAGTGTCACCGGGGGTCCCGGGCCTTCCCGCCCCTAGGGTTTTGGGGTTTCATGGAAGGAAATCAACCGGGGTGAACCTTGGGAGGGACAGAAGCTATGGAGGCAGGCTGGTGCTGAGGGACCCCCGACCCTGTCCAGGTTCCTGGCTGGCCAAGGCACCAGCCCAGGCCCAGGTGACGGCCACTTTGTCCTCGTGGGGTCCCCAACTCCATGGAGAACAAGCTCCCAGGACTCAGTGTCATGAGCAGCAAAGAGGCACCGCTTTGGTTTGTTGGCCCTCCGAGGAAAGCAGCAGAAATTATGTACCCGAGGCACGGAAACTGCCCCTGTCCTGCATCCATATGAGCACAGCGTCCCGGAGAAGTCACATTCACAACCCCGGTCGCCAAGCACCGGCTCCCCAGGCTGTGGCACAGGGGCCACACCGCCCTCAGGGGCCTCCACACCCTGGCTGGACCTCCAGGGTCTCACCACCCCTGGGGCCCAGCTCCCTCCTCTGTGCAGTGAGATGGGCGGTGCCGCTGACACGGACAGGTGGGAACCAGCGGGCACAGAGGCACACGGGGCAGCCCTCGACGTCACCCCTCAACGCAGTGTGGAGACCATGTGCTCTCGGCACTGGGCAAGGGTCAGACGTGAGGGTTAGCTCTCCTCCCTGCTGGGTCGACATCAGAGCGGACCAAGTGGCCCCTCCCTTCCCTCCCCTCCCGCACATGTCCTTGGTCCGGAGAGCCTGCTCTGGGCTCCTGGGAGCACCGCACGTTTGCAGGCATGGGACTCAGGTGCTGGATCCAGCCTGCCCTGAAGGTGGCCCAGGACTGGCTCGTTGATGCCCACCATCAGCTGGGCTCCCCTTTCCGGCTGCAGGCCCTGGCCCTGTGGTATGGATCTGGAGGAACCGCCTCCCTGAGGCCCTCCCTGCCCACTCCCGGCAGTGATCGCGCACATGCCCCTGAAGGGCTGGGGCGTCCTGGGGCAGGTTCCTCCTCATCAAACGGGAATAATCACAGCATTCGATGCTCACCATGGGGCCTGCCCGCTGCCCTTCACAGACCCGAGATCACATTGGCTGCAGGTTCACCATAGTTTCACACACGGCGGAAAAAGAAAAAATATTGGCAAACTCTGTCCCCGCGGGGTGCACTGTAGGGAGGGGCCCGCTTCGGAGGCGTCAGCACCGACAGGTGTACGTCTCTAAGGAGCAGGTGGCTTGGCGCCCGCCAGCACCGCTGTGCGTGAGGGAGCCACAGCAACAGAAGACCCGCTGAGGGCAGAGGTGGGCGTCGGGACGGCGGAGAGCCCTCCCCCCTCCGCCCCCTCCGCCCCCTCCTCCCCCCTTCCCCTGCTCTCGGCCCGGCTGGTGGGCGCGATGGCCGGCAGAGGGCGCCCCCGGGCCGGGATCTGCACGATCCACGCAGCCAGCAACCCTGGCCGCCGGGATGCCCGGCGGCGTGGGGCCGCGGCGTCCCCGGGACCGTGCACCTCCACGCACCCCGGAGCACCCCAGCTCACCCCTGCTCCCGGGGGCACCGCTACCCATCCCTGCTCTGCCGCCGGGCACGCCGGCTCATCCCGGGGCACCCCTGCGCACGCAGCGCACCCCCGCTCATCCCTTGCTCCCGGGGCACTCGGGCTCTCCAGTCTCTCCAAGGGACCCAGGCAGGTCGCTCCCTCTCTGTGTGCCTGTTTCCTCTTGGGGTCAGCTGACTGAGATGGGGCCACCGTAACTGCTGCCACGCCGCGCTGCGCTGAGCTGCAGCCGGGTGGGGGTGCAGCCTCTTGGGGAGCCCAGCTTCCTTGGCGCCCCCTGGGTGCCCCACTTCTAGGGGTGAGCAGAGCGCAGAGCCCAGGAGAGACTTGCACCCCCTGTACATGAGGAGCCCCGAGCAGAGCGGGTGGGGGGCATCAGGGGAGGGCTGTGCGTCAGGACCGGCCCCCTCCTGGGGTCCCCACCCCCCACCTGACCCGGGCCCTCGGGATCTCCCCTCAGGCCCTGTTCCCGCGCTTTCCTCCTGCGCTAGGGGGCGGCGCCGGGCTCCTGGGACCCCTGGCCTGCAGCCCCGGTGGGGGTGGGGGCGGCAGGACTCCCTCTGCAGCACCCCTACCTTCCCAGCGCCGGGACCCCCCTCCAGGGGCCTGCAGGGGGCGCCCTCTGCCTTGCTTCTGAAACAGCAGGGCACTGTCATCAGGTGGGGTGTGGAAAATCCTGCAAGATTTTCTTGCAGGAAGGCGGGGGGGGGGGGGGGGGGGGACACCCACCACAGGCCGGGCTTGGAGACCCCAATTCACAGGTAAGAAAACGAGGGGTGCCGAGGTTGATAAGAAATGTGACTGTGGGCAGGGGGCTCGGATGGGTGTGGAGGCACCAGACAGCTACCAAGGGGACAGGGCAGGGCCAGGGGTCATGGGTCCAGCTGGACACTCACCAGTCTCTTCCTGCCCCGGTGGGGCACACAGAGGAAGGGGCACCGGACGCCCTCCTGTTAAAGGGGGTGAGTGTGGCTCATCCCCACAGGCTGCGGGGGCCCAGCCGCCGGTGGTGCTGCTGATAAGGTCCATGGGCCTCGGGACAGACTGCCAGCTCTCCGGGAGTGTTCCCTGCGCCCGTCTTTGCACCTTCCTGGCCACTGACCCCTGCTGGCCCGAGTGTCTCCCCGTGGGTGGCCAGGGCGGCTGCAGCAGGTGCAGACGGGACTCTTGAAGCCCCGCCGAGTGGCTCATGCTGTCCTCTCCCTGGTGACTTTGGGGCACAGCCTGGGTCATCCCCGCCTCAGATGGCTCCGCCCCTGCCTCGGCCCTCACCCCCCCTGCCCGTCCCACCCAGCTCCTCGGGTCTGACACAGCCATCTGTTGGGCAAATGAGTCTGGCAGGCACAAAGGACACTTGCAGAACAGGGGTTGCCCGGGAAGAGTTCCATTAGGTCTGGGGGTGGGGGCCACACACGAGCTTGGAAAGACCTCTTCTAAGGGGATGTTCTGATAAAAGTGTCTGCGATGACACAGAAGGGTTACCTCCCTGAGGGGTTCGCTTTAAACACACACACGCACACTCACACACACTTGGAACATTTGAGGTTCACAGCAAAATGCAGGGAAAGGAACGGAGGTTTCCCCTTTGCCCCTATGCCCCCCAACAAGCACAGCCTCCCCCTCTACCAACACCCCCACCAGAGAGGTTTACTCATTACAGCTGATGAACCTGTGTCCACACATCATTGTCACTGAGCCCACAGGTGACGTTAGGGCTCCCTCTGGGCGAGCCGCCGTCCGTGGGTTTGGGCAAACGTGCAACGTCCTGTCCCCACCATACGGGTCATGTGGCCATCCCGTGCCCTGAAAACCCTCTGCCCATCCCCCACCCCTGATTCATCCCCTTCCTCCGAACCCAGGTTGCGCTTTTTCATCTGGAGTCTCTCGGGAACCTGGTCAAACGGGGGCCGGGGTTCACTGCCTTCAGATGAGGAGACGTGGGCTCGGGGGCGAGGGCACCAGCGCCCCCAGGACGGGCCAGCCAGGCCGAGGACTGACGGTGGCCTGGGCACACAGCCCTCGTGGCACTGCCCAGCTACATGCAGGGGACACGCCGGTGGGAAGCATGGCTTGGCCACGTCCCGCGGGCGGCCTGATGGCCAGTGAGGAGGTCATTCGTGCCACGCTGGGCTGTTGTTGACAGGTGCTGAACCGAAGAGTCAAGGCAGCAAAACCAGTAGCCTCAAGGGAGGCTCTCTGCCTGGTGCTCAGGGACAGTCTGCAGGGGCCTGTCTCAGTGCTGCGCCCACAGCTCTAACCCCGCTGGCCAAGGTTATCTGCCCGTGTGCCCAGCGTCTCCCCCAGACACCCACTGCCGTACCCCCACACTCTCGGGGGCTAGTAGACATCTGTCTGTCAAATGAATGAATGAATGATCACCGAAACGAATGAGCGAATGCCTTCTTACCTGAGCATCCTTGTTGATCTGGAAGGTGGGGCCAGGGCCCCACCGTCTAGTGGTCAGAGCTGTAGGGAGACAGCCTGGCTCCCCTGTGCCCCCCCAGGGCCATTGATCTGCACAGCCGGCCCCCACAGACACGGCGCTCTGCCAGGGGTCCCGTCTCCCCGGCCACACAACACTCACCCGTCTTGGGCCGGCTCCGGGTAACGGCTGGGGGTCCCGGGTAACGGCTGGGGGTCCGTCACCCCTTGCGGGGGGCACTCCTCGGAGGCCCTGGCCCGGACTTGAGCGCAGGGACAGGGATGCCGCATTAGCATTGCGGCAGGGTCCTGAGACTGTTGATATCAGCACTTCAGGGTTATTTATGAATTCATCTATTTGCCGGGACAAGCCTTTCTGCATTTGGTTGCCATGGTTGCCTTAAAGTCGGTATCTTATTAATTCTGCATGTTATGAAATAAATATAGATCAGACAATCGCACGAAGGTTCCTTTTTTTTTATTATGCAGTTTGGTTCTCGGCGCCCGGGGTAGGACGCACTCGTTGTCACAGCGACACGCATCCATCAGATTCTGGGCACCGGGGCGGGGTGCAGAGAGGCTCTGCCGAGCCCCGAGCCTGAGGAGAGACAGGCTCCTCGGGGGAGAGACAGTGAGACAGAGCTGTGGGGGAGGGGAGAAGCTCGAGGGACCCCCGCGCCCGGGGCGGCTCCTGAAGGGATTCCCACAGCGGATGCACAGTGCCGTCCAGGAGGGAGGAGGCCAGTGCCCCGTGTGCCGGAGTTCCAAGCCACAGGGAGCTGGGACCACCCCAAAGTGCTGGGTGGGACTGCACGGTCCTATCCAGCCAAGGGTGCCCAGGGTGAGGGCCCTGCTCTGTGGGCCTGGGGCTGGCTGAGGCCGGCCTCTCCTGCTCCGTCTGTCCAAGCAGCAGGGAAGAATTCCCCAGAAACAAGATGCTTGTGCTGTTTCAGGCGAGCTCAGGAGGCCGGGGAGGAAGGATGCAGGACGGTCCTGCTGGGAACTCTCTTTGGGCAACCCGGCTGCCCTGAATCTGTCCAGCAGCCAAGGCCAACACCACTGTTTTCGTCTCCGATCGATAGAAGCACAGAGACGTGAAGTCACAAGCCTGCGGCTTCGTGATGATCGGGATTCGAACTCAGTCTGTCCACCGTCCGCACACGGCCCTCACTGGCCCCTGTCCAGTCCCTCCCCCGCCTCGGGGGCGAAACGTCCTCCGTGCTCCCCCAGCGCTCCGTCTCCTGAAAAGCCTCCCGGGCCTGTTCCCCTGGCCCAGGCAGCCGCCCCCGCCCACTTGGCCACCGGGTCACCCCATGGCACTTGTGCGTAGGGCCGGGCTGCGGGCGGCTGGGGACAAGTGAGGGGCGGCGCCCACCGTTCCGGGCCCAGCACAGATGGTCCCCCCCGCGGTTCAGGGCCAGGAGAGTGTGAGGAGCCCAGGTGGGCCGGGCAGGGCAGGGCGCGGTGAGCCGGTGAGCGAGGCCCAGCCCGGCCCTGGGCAGGGAGCTGCGGGCAGAGAGGAGCACGTAGGTGCCCAACCCGTGGAGCCAGGGTGCCAGCAAGACCCCTGGAGCCACGGCCGCCGCGAGAAGAGGCAGCGGGAGCTCGGGTGCGGGGTGCCCCGGGACGAAGTGCCCGCTCTATGACCTCAAGCGTGTCGCCGGCTCCTGGGGGCCTCGCCTCCTCTGTCCGATGGTGAGCCGTCCCGTCCAGCTGGGCCAGAAGTGGTTGACCTTCTGAAGGGTAGGATCTCAGCCCCCCTGTCCCCGCTCAGTGCCCGGCTGTCCGGAGACAACTGCCAGGGCCGGCCTCCGGCAGCCAGACCCCACGGGCGGATGTGCCGTCAGCAACCCCCTCCCGCCAGCGCCCCGCAGGCTCCCCAGACGCTCCCAGCCCCCAGGGCCTGATCGGGGCATCGACAGAGTGGTGCTCACCATTTAATTAAGGTTCGTTTAATTAAAAACCTGGGATCCTTTATTAGACTCTGTAATTGATTTAATTTCCTGTGGAATTCAAGTGTCAAACAGCTCAGCCACGTGAAGTCCCAGATTCTGGGGGGAGGACACAAAGGGACGGCTGCCGAGGGCCAAAGCTCCCGGAATGGAGAGCTGTGCTCCCAGAGCCCCGCAGGCAGGCCCCCAGCCACCCTCCCCCGCCTCCCTCTCCCCACCCCCTTTCCCACACCCCACACCCCGCACCTGCTTTGGGCTTCCTTCGCTGAAGATCCCTCCCCAGCTGGGGGTTCCTCGAAACCAAGCGTTTTCCCTGATGGGAAAGACGGGCAGGGCCCGGCAGGCCGACCCCCGCTGCAGACTGGGTTTCCGGAAACCCCCGCAGTCAGCGACAGTGTTCTGGCTCGGTGGGCCTCTGGATGGGGAGCCCCCATCACTGCCCGGCCGCCCTTCGCGCCCCACGCCAGCTCATGGGACAGGAGTGGGGCTGGGGGTCCGGACAGCCGGCACGTGTCAGCTGCCCCCCGCCTGCCTGCCTCACCACAGATGCCCCGGGGGCAGAGTGCCCGGTGGTGGCCACACTGGGGCCTGACACCCAGCGGGGACGTGGGAGAGAGGCGGGGGTTGGCGCGCAGAAAGCGCTCGCTCCTTGTCCCCCGAGAACACCGCACCTGGAGGACGCCTGCAAGGTGAAAACGCCTGGAACACCTACGGGGTGTCGTGGGTGGCGGCCTTTCATTGTCTGAAGCCACAGAAGGACTAGGGATCCCTCTGTTCAATATACGATGGCGACTTTGGACCCCGGGTCCTCCTGGGCCGGACAGCAACTCTGTAGAGGGCATTTCTCCACCCTAATTGGGATACATTTTGGGATTGCCTTTAAAGTTTTTTTTTTTTTAATTTTTATTTATTTTTGAGAGAGAGAGAGAGAGAGAGAGAGAGAGAGAGAAAGGGAGGGGCAGAGAGCGAGGGAGACAGAGAGTCCGAAGCAGGCTCCAGGCTCCGAGCCGTCAGCACAGAGCCCGACGCGGGGCTTGAACTCACGAGCTGTGAGATCATGACCCGAGCAGAAGTCGGACGCTCCACCGACGGAGCCCCCCAGGCACCCCCTTCTCTTAATCGTGGTAAATGATCGTAACAACATTTGCCGTCTTAACCGTTTTTGAGGCACAGTTCGGGGGTGCCAGGTACATTCAAGCTGTCGTGCAGCTGTCCCCCCGTCTGTCCCCAGAACGTGTTCATCTCCCCGGACTGGACTCTGTCCCGTTACACACGGACCTTCCCCTCCCCCAGCCCCACCCCACCACCCCCTGCTCCCTGTGTCTGTGGGTCTCATGACTGTAGAGCCTCCTGTGAGTGGACCTTCAGGACTTGTCCTTCGGTGACAGGCTCCCCCCACAGAGCACGGCGTCCTCTAGGTCCGTGTGCATTATGGCCGGTGTTGGGGCCTCCCAGGTTTCTCTCTGGGGTAAAAAAATGTTCTAAAGCTGACCTTGGTGATGGTGGCACAAAACCCACTGAACTGAACACCCCTAAGCGGGGGGACCGTATGGCACGTGAATTACAGAGGGTGGGCCCAGGCTGCCCGCCTTCGGTCCTGTCCTGTGGGGGGCTGAGCTTTAGAAACTAGAGGTTATGGGTTTTCCAACCAGCTCCCATCAGCAGAGACACACGCGTGGTTTTCCCGTGATGAGAAGCTTCTGGAACTCTGGACACGGAGCCCACTCTGCCCCGAAACAACCCCTCAGCTGTCTCTGCCCCCACCCCACCTGGCGGCCGAGAACCCTCAGCCCAGGCGACTCTGGCCTCCCCAGCAGCATGGGCAGCTCTCTCGGGCAGAGACTGCGTCACCACGGCCGGTCGGTCCTGCTGGCCCCCGGTCCCAGGCAACTGCCCCCTCATGGCCCTCACAGCCTAACGAGCCCTGCCTGGTGCTTGGCCGGCGCCCAGCGGAAGGCTGGCCGGCCTCCTCCTGGCACGTCTGTGCCGGGCTGTCCCCACGCACGCCAGGGGCAGATGTGGGCTGGTGCCTTCGGAGCTGAGAGTCGCAAACCACTCGCTTTCTCAAATGGGCACCCAGAGTTTGAATGAAAGAATCTGCATCTGTGCGGAGGGCTGGAGGGGAAGGGGGGAGCCGGGGGGGGGCGCTAGCCCCATAGCCCCGCACCGCCCCCCCCCCCCCCCCCGCAGCCCCCGCACCACCCCGCCCTCCCCTCGGTGGCTCCCTCTGCGGTCAGGGAGCGTCTCCAGGGTGCCTGGCCGGCCTCTCTCTGTGCTGTGGCCCCTCCCCCAGCCCGAATCCCAGCCACAATTTATTCTGCCTGTTTTCACATCTTGATAGGACGGGCTGTGCTGTGCCCCGTGGGTATTGATTTTGCTCTATTTTACTGGTTTTAAGTTAATGACCAGAAACCCCAAACAAATAAAATTTCCTTTAAAAACTCAGGGAGATCAATGAGGGGGACCGGAATCACTCTTCTACGAGCTGAAGGGACCGTCCCCTGGGCCATCCGGAGTCATCGCTCACGGCCAGAGGTCCCTCGAGAATCGCGAGGGCATCCTGCAGTGGAGGCCGGCCTGTGCGCCTCGCAAAGTGAGACCCTTGCGTCCTCCTGGTGAGGCCGTTTGAGAGCCTGTCGCCAGGTCGTAAAACGGAAAATCTAAACATTATTCATGTTTGCAAGCCTCCCAGCGGCCTCTACGCTCCGTGACCTCAGGGGATGACCAGAGAGGTCCAGGAAGGCCGGGTTGCGGACCCCCAGGGAGGAGAGGGCCCCTTCTGGGCTCGGTTCACCTGGTGGCCGCTGGGCGGGGTCTGGGAGAGAGGGCCACCCTGGCCCAGGAAGAAGCGCGGGTTCCCTCTGGGAAAGCAGGGGGGCCGTGAGCGGGGGCCACACTAAGGAGACCCCTGCGCCCAGCACCCCGGCCCTGGTGTGGCTGTGGATGCCGGAGGCCAACTGAAATCGCTCAGGCAGCAAGGCCCCCGCCCGGGGGCCACAGGGGCCCCCTTCCCTCTCTGATGGGCTGGGGGTGAGGTGGGTGGTGGCCTGCAGTGAGGGACAGCCCCTCCCCCTGCTCCTCTCACCCGGAGACACCCCGTGTCCCAGCTGCCTCTCTGACTGCAGGGCCCCCCGGGGTCCGGGGCCAGCGGAAGCTCCAGGCCATTTTGGGAAGGGGAGCCAAGGCAGGCTCTGGACAGGGAGCCCCGACTCAGTCCCTTCCCACGAGACTTGGAGAAGGCCCTCGGGGGTCTGCAGGCTGATGGGCCCTCCAGGGACCCCTGAGACGCTCGCCTCTGTGGGTCTGTGTCCTCCAAGTTGTGGGCACAGAGGTGGGCAGGAGAGGAGCAGGGCCGAGGACCGGGAGTGGCCCCTTCCGGGTCTGCCCGCATCCCTGCGGGAGGGGAGGGGCTGGCGTGTCCTCCAGAGTCTGATGCCCAGAGAGTGGCCTGCCTTCTCGTCCCTCCACAGGGCGGGCTCACACCTCCCTCCACCACTCATGCGTGGGAAGGTTTTGGCCCAGCCTGGACCAGTTACGGGAGATGACTCTCTGAGCCCGTGAGGCCGGCCCGGGGGGCGGGGGTTGGGGGGCGCTGCTGGGATCGGCCCGGGACCCTCCCCGACTAGGGCAGCTCCTCGTGTGGCCGGCAAGGGGCCCGCTCTGAGTTTTGCTTCTGCCCGCCCGCCCCGGCAACTGGAATGTCTGCTCCACAGACACCTGCACGGTCGCAATGTCCGCCCCTCCCCCTGGTCCCCAGCTGGGAAGTAGGGGACAGGCTGCAGTCCGGCTCCCGACACGAGCCCGGGGGACCTTCGAGACCCAGCAGGTCCTGGATGCCTGGGCATGTCGACCTCCTGCCTGGACACTCGGCCAACGTCAGGGTCGTTAGGGACATCAACCGGGATACGACCCTGAGAGTCCAGTCACAGCCGCGGTTAAGGGACACCGTGCCGGGCTTCCTGTCACAGGCGATCCTTGACTTGGGGCCCAGAGTGTGAGATGCCCCCTGGGTGGGGCGGGGCTGGGGGGGCACGGCAAGGAAGGCAGAGGGTGTCGCAGGCTCCCAGGCCATGCCTGCTCCGGGCAGATCGCCGGTGTCTCGAGGCCCAGCCTGCAGAGGCCCCCACCTGGCGTGCGGCTGTTTTCTCCTCAGCCAGCCATGTGGGGTCCTGGGTGGGGTGCAAGCCCCTTCCTCCTCCCCTCCTCCCCCCCAAACCAAGGGGTACTGCCTGGCCCTGGGGAGCCCTCCCATTTCCCTCCACAGACATCGCTGCCCCACCTAGTTTCAGCACCTGAGCCCTGGAAGGTTCCTGAGCCAGGGAGGCCCCTCCCTGCCTCAGCCCACAGTGGGCTGCTGACTTCCTCTCACCTGGTGGGACGCCCTTGGCTCCGGCTGCCTGCCCTCAGGGGCCACAGGCAGAGCTGGTGTGAATCTGCTCCAGGGGGCTTTATACCAGCTCAGAAGTAGGGGGGCACCATCGTCCACATGGGCACCCACCAGCATCGGGGAGGGTGCAGGCCCCCTGCCCTGGGTGCTGCCAGGCCCCCGCATGAGCGAGGATTTGGGCATCTGGCCGCCCGATGTGGTGCTGGGCGGCTCTGGGCAAGTTCTTCCCCACTCTGACCTCAGTTTCCCCAGCTGTAAAATGGGGTGATGATGCCCAGGTGTGAGGAATAAATGCAGTGACATGAGACGAAGGGTCGGGTGCCAGCTTGTCTGTCCCCAGAGCAGCCACTCCTGGTGAAGGGGTTCCCCGGGGTCAGACTCACCAGGCGGCACCGAACCGGCCCACCCGCTCCTCGCCCGGCACCCCCAACTCCGTGTTGTCAGGCCCCGGTGGGAAGCACGCTGCCCGGTAGATCTGCTGACGCCGCCCCTGTCTGCGGGGTGCAGGCCCTTCCTCTATCCCACATCCGGAGGGGGGCAGGGCTGAGCGAGGTCCCTGAGGCCCCCAGAGCCAGGCTGGGACGACAGGCAGCCCTCACAGAAGGACATGTGCACACGTGTGTGGTGTGCGCATCGGTGTACGTGCAAGCAAGCACACGCACAGCATGCCGTGTGCGCACCCATCACGCAGGGACACATGCGTGGGCCGTGCACGGTGCACGGGGATTCCTGCGATGTGTGCGTGCGGGGGGAGCATGCACGCGTACCTGCGACGTGTGTGTACCCACGGAGCCCACGTGCACCACTGGGAACAGAGAGAGCTCCCCAGCAGGCCCCCCGCCCCACGCCAACCCCACACTTCCACACGGGGTCATGGGGAGGGGCGGGGACACTCGGGCGCCGCCCCCACCAGCCACAGCAGCCCCCTGAACAGCAGTCTGATCCGACGCCACCATGGGTGAAAGCCCTCTACCTGCCAGATGTTCTCCAGGGTCAATTGTTAATGCCTGTCATCAATTATTTAAGGGCAGGGAGCCCTCTTTTCTTAACAAAGCAGCGGCAGCCCCAGAGACACCGGCTCAGGTTACCTGGGCCGCAGGCGCCCACGTGAGAAGGGCAGGACTGGCAAGGGCCGGGCCCACTTCAGAAAGGACACGGTCGGCGCCACGGGAGCAGGTGCCAAGACCCGGGCGGGCCTGGGAGGGCCCTTGGGGTTCTTGGTGAGCCCCTCTCTGCCTTCGGCTCTCTGTCCCTATACTCTCAAAGCCTTCGAAGGGGCCCCTTGGACAGAGAGGGAGGAGGCGGCCCACCCACCCTTCTCTCTACTTCCAGTGCCCCCTGGGACAGACATATCTGGGGGTCCTCGGTTAGGGCGGCTCTGTGGTCCTGGAGGCTGGGTCCTCTGAGGCCGGGCATCCCGGGCACATGGGGCCAGGCTTGGACCACAGGCAGGGACCGGCCAGCAGCAGGTGGCAGGCATGTACATATTTGCTTCTCCACTTAGGCCGGAGCTCCTTGTGGTTACACCTGAGATTCGGGCCAGGAAGGGCCATCAGGGGTCAGCCCTGCCCCACACCCTCATGGCAGAAGGGGCAGGGCGCTATCCCGTCTCCCGGTGGCCCCCGGCCGGGCCGGGATGAAGAGCCACGACGCCCAGAAGCCCACGGGCACAACAGGACACAGGGGCCCAGGTGGGGGTGGTCGCAGGTGCTGGGCGCTGCAGACCTCGGTCTGAGATCTCGGTTTAGGGTCAGGCGCCAGAGGCCAGTGTTACGTCTCCAGTTTCACAGAGCGAGAGGGCGTGGCCGTGCAGGGTGGAGGGCAGAGCCCTGGGGCCGAGCACAGGCTTAGGTTCAAGGCCAGCTCTCCAGTCTGCTGGGCCGCCAGGGGCTCCCGGGCACCTTGGGGCAGCCCTCATTCCGGGCTCCAACGCTGGGCTGCCCTGCGTCCATTTCACAGATAGGAAACTGAGGCTCGAGGGCTGGGCTTGTGGCGAGCCGACGAAGCGCACAAGGCAGGTAAGGGACGGGGCCGGATCCCAGCCCCCTGCCGCCCACCCCCCACCCCCGAGCCGCCCGAGCACATGGCTGTGTCTTGAGGTACCCAAGCAGGAAGGACACCGCCCACGCCGCTCCTTGCCTGGCCTGTCACCGGAGCACAGACAGGGCAGAAAGACACAGGTCTTGTTCGTGGTGGGTCCGATGTCTCGACATCCGATCAGGCTAGTCAGCCCTTGTCAGCTGCATTGGCCGGGGCTCTCCAAGGTGCCTGAATTATGCACGAGGCCGGCCACACGGGTGGCAGGTGGCAGCACACGCGGTAACCGGAGCCCGGGGCAGGCGGTCTGTGCAAGAGGGACGCACGTCAGGGCCCTGCCACCCCACCCCCAGCGGGTGGAGGACACACACGAGGGCCCCTCTCCTGTCCCCTCCTGTCTGCTACGAGGGACAAAGTCTACACTTTGGTCCCGGGGACGTCCCTGTAAGTCAGTGATGGAAGCTGTGTGGATTCTGTCAGGGGACCCTGGTCCTCATAGAGCTCAGGTGGGGACCAGGGTGCCCCAAAGACCCGGGGTCTCCTAAGAGCTGAGCGGCACCGGCTGGGCGGCCGGGGCTGGGCTGCAGTGGGGGACACGGGGCCCAGATGACGGGGGCACCCCCTTTCCCAGCAGCCTGCCCCCAGCGCTGACACCCACAAGATAGTTTTTCTGTCCTCACCTAGTTGAGATGGCAGTCCCGGGGGGGGGGGGGGGGGATTCTGCACACTTCGCCCAAGGGCTCGGGAGGACGTCACAGCTTTCTGTGCGGAACACAGGCGGCCGGAGCTCCCTCGGCCTCCCCTACCCCGGCCCAGGCAGCCGGCCCTCCTCCCTCGCTCGCCCCACCCCGGGAGGGGCTTCCACGCGGATACGTGCCCACGGGGTGGCGGGCGAGGCCAGCGCCCACCCCCGAGTGCCCCTGGTCCCCTGGGTGGGGCGGGCTGCGCGTGGGCCTCTACAAACAATGATTTATCTCGGAATTAAATGTATTACACCGAGGACTTGCCAGTTCCGTCCCGCCGACGTGCACAGGAAATCTGGCTAATTAAATATATTATGCAGTGTAGCCTTGATTGTTGGGAATGAATCAGTTTCCTACAGTGAGCGTCACACATCGTAATTAACGTTAGAGCTCTAAATCCAAGATGGGGCCGCTCGGCTCCCCGCCCTGGCATGGGCGGCCCCCAGACCCCCAGGGGGCCGGGCCGACCCCACGCGCCCCTTCTGGTCCGCCCTCAGACCCCCTTTGGGAGAGACGGGCCACAGGCCGCCTGATGCCTTGGTTCTGCCCCCCGGGGGCAAGTGCGGGACTCCGGGTCCCGTCCTGCCCCTTATGAGAGGGGTCCCACCCTGTTAAAACGGGGGTAACGACGGAAACAAAATGAGGGGTCTGGTGGGAGGGTTAGCGAGATGCACAGACAGAGCGCCAGGATGGTCTGCGCACAAGGTCTGAGCGCAGGGAGCCAAGCGCGGCTTTCCACCAAGTTCCTGGCCTCAGGGGGCCAGTGGGTAGACAGACGGGCAGAATATGTAACTGTCAAGGGCGGGTGAAAGTCGAGGGGGTCGTGCCAGAGCTGACCCAGGCCAGCAGGGAGGAGGTCACCTGCGTGGTGAGAAGGAGTCGGCTACAGGAGGCCCTGGGGGGCAGGAAGCAGCAGGGGCAAAGGCCCTGTGGTAGGGACGGGAGGCCCCAGGAGGCGGGTGGGCTGGGGTGAGGAGAGCCTGGCCACCGGTCATCCTGCCTCCTCCCCAACAGCGTCAGCTCACGGTGTCCCCTCGCTCTGCCCCTTGCGTCCACGAGGCCCCGTTCCTGTGGGCCCCTGGGGTGGGTCTGGCCCTGACTTGCCAGCCCCCAGGGCAGCCTGAGTGGGGACAGGGCCCAAGAGCAGCTCGGGAAAGGTTGGGCGCCCTCACCCCAAGTACGTTCCAACCCTTTCATGTTGTTCCTGCCTCCGGAAGCCCCTGCCTCCTGGTTTGGGGGCCCCCGCAGGGAGGGAAGGGGCCACGACCCCAGAAGTGCCCTCCGGGGCCTGCTCTGGCTTGGGACGAGTGGCAGTGGGTCCCTGCCGATCTACCTCTGCCACAGGTGTCCCCCTCACCACCCCCGCCCCCAGCCTGAACACCCCCCCCCCATCACAGAGCCGTCCTTCCCCTCCCGAAGGCCCTTCACCAGCAACCGCGGTCTGACAGGCTCTGGGGGCGACGTCTGTCTTTTCCGCATCTCCGGGACCCGGCACCAGGCCCAGCTCCCCGAAGCCCTGGCCATTTGTGGGATGAGTGGGAGCGTGGACGAAGGTGAGGGTTCAGGGGTATGCGTCGACACCCCGGGGGAGGGGACTGCAGGCCCAGCCAGCCCCCCTCCCCACTCTGGGATCTTGCATCGGGACCGGGGCCTGGATTCCCATCACACTCGCCGGCCAGTCTGACCCGGCGGGCCACAGGCCATGCTTGGAGGGACACTCGCTTTAGGGACCTGCTTTCCCACGCCAGGGCACGAGGTGCTCACAGGACCCGACCCGGCTGGGGGTCCTGCAGTAGGCCGGCCGGAAGTTCTCAAGGTCAGGGCCATCGGCTGACAGGACGGGCCCTCCCACAGCAGCGGGGTCAGGGGCCAGGCGGGGCCCGGGAGAGACGTGTCCGAGAATACCCAAGCAGCCCTGCAGCCGCGGCTCCGTTTTAATTTCATTTTCCTGATGAGAGCCTCAGGATCGATGGCTGGCCGCAAGGCAAGGTGCCCCCATTTGCATACTTCCGGAGGCCGCGGTGGGGAGGGCGGGCTGGGGCGGGCGAGGGAGGACGTGCCCCAGGCTGATTGAAGCCAGGCTCCTTTTTGGCTAAAAGGAATTTAATTTCCAAGTGCGAGCTCGGAATAGATTGTGCCCAAGTCCCGGCCGAGGGAGGGGCTCAGAAAAGGTGTCTTTAAAGAGGCGAGAAGTGGATCGGTTCCAAGTCACCTCCTCTCAGTGTCCCCGCCGGGCCCCCGGTGTCGCTGCGATCATTACTCTGATCTTCAAATGCTCGAGGCTTCCCGCTCTGCTGGAGGAAAGGGGGTTTGGCCCCCGTGGAGGTGACAGACGGGCTGCCCCATGACTTCCCCATTTCCCCGAGAATCTGGGGCTCAAGGCCCCCATCCCACTTTCCGGCTGGAGCCCCACAGTGCACCACCTCCCACGGGGCCTGCGGCGGGTCTGGTCCCTGAGAGGGCAGGAAGGCGTGGACCTTGCCCTCTGGGCTGCCCTCGGCCTCCCGGCCCCGTCCTCCTTGGGGGCCCCCAGCTCCGGGTGAGGGGCGGGGAGCTGCCCTCCGACCAGACCCCCGTCGTGGGCTGTGTGCTGGTGCCATTGGCCCCCAGATGCCTCCAGAGGGGGTCATGTCCCCACAAGGTCCAGAAGAAAGGGCAGGGTGGGGGTTCACTCCAGGGGACACGCTGGGCCCTCACTCTGGCCACCTGGGTCACCCTCAGAGCTTTCAAGAGACAGGTCTGCTGTCCTTTAACGAGGAGGGGACCCCGTCCAGCCCTCTGCTCGGGACGGCAGCCTGCACAAGGCCTCCTTCCTCCGGGGTTGGGCCCCCCTGCCCCTGACGCCTCCTCCTCAAAGGGCAGAGTGGAAGGGGCCATCCGGGGCGGTACCAGCTCGGTCACCCGCCAGCCTGAGACCTGGAGCACGCCCCTCTCATCCTGCGGTTCGCTCATCTGTGAAAGGGGTGCCTCCCCGTGACAGAGGGGGTTCCGTGAGCCGTCACCAGGGACGTGCCCGGAACAGAGCGGCTCACGTATGGGCTCTGTGCTGGTAACTCTGATCCCGACTGTGGGCAGTTTTCTGCCCCCTGTGACTGTCGGGACAGGGAGCACGTTCCTCCCGGACACACAGGAGACGAGGTTAGGAACCTGGATTACAATGTCCAGGGGACGCAGCCCGGGAACAGGACAGGAGCAGGTGGCCAGGCCCGCCCATCCCACCCCTCGCCCAGGGTATCAGAAACCCTCTGTGGGCCTGGGGTGGGTGCCGGAAGGGCAGGTGGAGGCCAGTTGGGGACCCAGAGGGAAGAATGGGGCGCTCTGCGGGTCATGGAGAGAGGCAAGCCTGAGGCGCACGCTGGGCCCCGAGGGTCTGCTCTGGTCTCCGTCATTGGCCCTTGACCTGGCCAATGGCCACGCCAGGACTTGGGCCCCTAGCAGGGGGCTGGATGGCACCTCTGGGAGTCATCATTCTTGGTGCCCAGAGCGCTTGGAAAGACGTCAAGCAAACAGCGGGGCCTCCACTGCCCGGACGCGCAGACGTCGGTTTAAAATGACTCGCTGGAGGGTTTCAGGAGCGCAGGGAAAGCCTGACGCTAAATACGGAGTCACGGCTAAGACAGGCGGTCACGCAGCTGGGGGGCAGACGGGTCCTGGCGCGGAGGGAACAAGGCCCAGGACAGAAGGGGAGGTGTGCTGGCACCCGGGGTCCACGGGAGGCAGCGGTTTGCTTCTCCACGCACCTCTGTGTGCCGCGGGTCTGGACAGCGGGCACGTTCGCTTCCACGGGGGGGGGGGGGGGTAGGAGATGACAGTGTGAAGGATCCACGGTGGCTCCGCTCACGGCCACCAAAGGGGGAACAGCCCACGGGCCCGTCCACAGATGACGGACAAAGAAGACGCTCCTGTCCTGAGGAGGGGACATCATTCCGCCCTGAAGGGAGCCACCCTGACGCACCCCGCCCCCCCCCCCCCGCAGCACGGGCGACCCCCAGAGGCATCCCGTGTGCCCGAGCTGCCACACACAAGGGCTCCGTTGGCACCAGCATCTGCAGGGGGCGTGGCCACCAGGAAGGGTGTGGGGGGAAGGGGGTCCTTTTAGAAACTATTTTGGGGGCTCCTGGCTGGCTCAGTCAGAGAAGCGTGCAACTCTTGATCTCCAGGTTGTGAGTTTGAGCCCCACACTCGGTGTAGAGATTACCTAAATAAATAAACTTTAACAAAATCTTAAAAAAAAAACAAAAAACAAAAAAAACTGGACCGGGGCACCCGGGTGGCTCAGTCGGTTGAGCGTCCAACTTCGGCTCAGGTCATAATCTCGTGGTCCGTGAGTTCGAGCCCCGCGTCGGGCTCTGTGCTGACAGCTCAGAGCCCGGAGCCTCTTCAGATCCTGTGTCTTTCTCTCTCTCTGCCCCTCCCCCGCTCACACTCTGTCTCCCAAAAATAAGTAAATAGTAAAAAAACAAAAATTTTTAAAAAAAAAAGTGTTTAGGGGCGCCTGGGTGGCTCAGTCGGTTGAGCATCCAACTTCAGCTCAGGTCATGATCTCATGGCTGGTGAGTTTGAGCCCCACGTCGGGCTCTGTGCCTACAGCTCAGAGCCTGCTTCGGATTCCGCGTCTCCCTCTCTCTCTGCCCTTCCCCCGCTCTTGCTCTGTCCCCCTCTCTCTCTCTCTCTCTCTCTCAAAAATAAATAAACATTGAAAAATACCACTGGACTATTTTTAAGAGGGGTTTTATGTTCACAACATCAGGCAGAAGGGACTGAGGTCTCCCCCGTCCACCCCTGACCCCACTTGGGCAAGGCCTCCCCCGCTACCAACACCCCCCTCATGGCCCGTTTGTCACACCTGCTGAACCCACACTGACACATCATCCTCACCCAATGTCCGCGGTGTGCCCGAGGCTCGCCCGTGCTGTTGCAGGACTGGGCGCGTGTGTCCTCCTTTACAGTATTGCACAAAGGTGTTTCACGGCCCTAACGATGCCCTGGGCCCCCCCCCCAGTCGTCCCGGCCTCCTCCCCAGCCCCTGCCAGCCCTGACCCTCCTACTGTTGCCAAGTTTCGCCTTTTCCGGAAGGTCACAGAGGTGGCACCCTGCAGTCGCCCGCCCCTCCTGGGTGTTATTACAGGACTGACGTGCACGGGCCACAAGGCATGGTGGGGGAGGGGGGGTACGTGCGGCGGACCCCCTCGCCCCTCGAGGTTACAGCCCTTCTGTCCAGCGACGAGAACTCACGAGTTCTACTGTCTCAGCAACTTTGAAACACGCGACGTCGCTAACTTCGGTCACCGTGTGGCACGTCCCAGCCCCGTACTTACCTCGTTACACCTGGAGGTTTGTATCTCTTGACCACCTGCGCCCCTGGTGACACCAGTCTGTTCTCTGCCTCTGTGGGTGCAGGTGCTTTTGGGTCCCGCACACAAGGGGTATCACACGGCATTTGCCTGACTCGTTTCCCTAGTGTAACACCCTCCAGGCCCATCCTCGTCCTTGCAAATGACAGGACTGCCTTCTTTCCTGTGGCCGCGTAATATTCCACCCTATGGCATCAGGGGACGCTCGGGTGGCCTGCAGTCCTGGCCCCTGTGAATGACGAGCCCCCTGCAGTGAACGCGGGTGCCGATGCCTCTGTGACACGACGGTTTCACGTCCTTCAGATAAACACACAGACGTGGCGTTACTGGATTGCACGGCTTCTCGAGGAAGCGTCACGCTGTTTCCCCGGCGGCTGCACCAGCCTGCCTTCCCCGGCCCTGCCCCAGGGACCCCGTCTCCGCGTCCTGCCCAGCACCTGTCATCTCCTGTCTTCGTCACGATGGCCGTTCTAACAGGCGGGCCGTGATAACTCCTGGTGGTTTAAAAAACAATTATTTTTAATGTTTATTTATTTTTGAGAGAGAGACAGAGCGCGAGCAGGGGAGGGGCAGAGAGAGAGGGAGACAGAATCCGAAGCAGGCTCCAGGCTCCGAGCTGTCAGCACAGAGCCCGACGCGGGGCTCGCTCCCACGAACCGTGAGATCGTGACCCGAGTCCAAGTCGGACGCTCAATCGACCGAGCCCCCCGGGCGCCCCTACAACTCATGGTGGTTTTGAGCCGCATCGGACGGTCCCTTCGCACTGGCTTCTGTTAGTTACCAACAGTGTTTTCGGTGTCTCCATGTGTTCCCCCGGCTTCTTTGCCCAATTCTTTCTAGCACTGACCAGTATTCCGCGCCCTGGCTGGACCCCAGCTCACATTCGCGTCACCTCCGGAAGGATGTGTTGGCTGCTTCCGACTTGGCGATTCCGCGCAAACCGCTGCAAACGCACGTGTGCAGATTTTTGTGTGGACGTGACTTCTCAAGTCCTCTGGGTAAACACCAAGGAGAGGTCCGGCCGGCTGGCGTCGTGAGAGTCTGCTCAGTCTAGTAGGAAACTGCCGGGCCGTCTCCGGGGTTTCTCTCTGGGGCGGGGAGAGCCGTGGACGGTGGTGGTGGCCGCACGGCCCCATGAACACCGTAAAACCACCACACAAACACTTGCAGCGGGAGAACCGCGTGGTATGCGGCTCGTCTCTCAATAAAGCCGGGTTATGAAAAGGCAGCAGCCCCGGCAGAGGGTCACTGTCTCTCCTCGGGACAGGGGCACCCCAGGGCGGGGAAGGGGGGTGGGCAGCGGGCCAGATGGCAAGACCCGGGGCGGCCCCGAGCCTCTGCCCTGTGGGGCCCCGGGGAGCCGGCCGGGCCGCAATCAGTGCTGGTGACAAGCTTAAAGGCCAGATTAAAAGCACTGAGGGGACCTCCGTGGGTCGAGGTCAATAAATCTTGCCGGCGGCCGCGGCCTCCCGCCCGCTCGGCGCAGCAATCTGTCCGGCTGTCGCTCACGGGCACAGTTGCTCCCCATTACCTCGGGGGAAGAGCCACAAATCACTGTGACAGACCAATCAACAGGCCGGGAAATTTTTATACACCCTGCCTCTTGAAGGATGGCCCTCCCTCAGCAGCACATCAGAATAAATCTCTTCAAAAACTTTCCCCGCACCCGCCTCCCCGCCCACCCCCCACCCCCAGTGCTGGGGACCCGTCCCCGCCACCGTCCCGCCCTCTCCGCCGGCCTGCCTGCCTGCACCCGGGTCTCGCCTCCGCGGCCGTGACCGTGACCGGGGCTGACGGTGCCGGGCCCCTGACCGAGCGTGCGCCCGCAGCTTCGGGCCCGACCGGAGCGCCTTGCTTCGGCGGGAGGAAAGAAAGCTTTACGAAATAATTCATAGGAAACTTAAAACACTCAGACACGAGAAATTGCAAATGGGGAGATATGATGGATTGTGGGCCTAGAGGAGGAGACTTGTTCGGGCAAAATTGATCCCTCGGAAAATGGCTTTGTCTGCTCTGAAAAATGGGCCGTATCCTGCCGAGGCTCGAGAGCCATAATCCCGAAAATAATTTGCTTTTGATTTCCTCTCGGAGTCGGCCGCTCCTCTCCCCGTGCCCGGGGCCCGGGCGGCCCTGCCGGGAGCCTCACCCACCCTGTATCCGGTGGGCCCCGAATTTCCCGTCCGCTGGTCCCCAGGCCCGGGCGCTCGAAACAAAGGCGCCCACGGCCACCTGGTCATCCCCTGGGACGACGAGCAGAGTCCTCCCCTCCCGGGCGTGGCACCGGCACCCAGAACCACTGGGGCCACCCCGGACCCCACCCCTGCAGGTGGGGAAACTGAGGCCAGAGTGGAGGGTGGTCAGAGGAGCCAGAAGCACATCCACACCCAGGGAGGGCTCGGCCTTGTGGAAGGTGTGCGTGGACACGAGCCCGGTCTCCAGCCTGCACGGGGACTGGCCCCCGGAGGGCCGCCGTCCCCTGGGCAGAGCTGAGTCTTGGGGGGCGCCAGGCCAGGGTGCTCCCTCGGACCGCCAACCCGCCTGGAGTTAGTGAGGCTGTGGACCCCTGCCGTTCCCCAGGCCCACAGGGTGGGGGTCTCCGGGTCGGGTGAGGCGGCCATTCCTTGCTCTCCCGGCGAGCCTCACGCCCAGCACGTCCGTGAGTGTGACCTCGTCTTCCCCAGACCTGTGGACAGCCCGCGGGGGCCAGAGTTGTGGACGAAGGGCTGTGGGGCTGGGCTCTGGAGTTTTCGCCCTGTGGCAGCCACTGTGTTTCCAGGGACGCGGGGACGCTGCCTGTGGCGGGAGCCCTAAGGGAGGGGCCCGGGAGCCCGGGCCTCTAGGAGCAGGTGCCTAGAGGTGGTTGGTCAGGGGACCCTGGGGGCGAGGTGGCCTTCCCCTCCTGCAGGTAGCAGTGTCTCCAACACCCTGTCCCGTGCTTTTCCTTTGGGGGAAAGCACGTGGGACCAGTCACAGGGAAGACATTTCCTGGAGGAAGAAAGGGCCAGAGGGCAGGTCCCTCGTGATCCTGTAGGGGCCAGGCCTGGCCTTGCTGGCTGGCCACCCCCTCCCCACGTCCCTGCAGAGGGGACACGGCAAACCCCGCTCTGGTCAGTGGGCTCCAGGAAAGGCTGCCTGCAGGCGATGTGCCCCCTGGAGAAGTAAAACCTGGCGGTGGTGGGGGGGTCACTTCCCCTTCTGCTTGTGCACCCGGGGAGAAGAGCCTGGGTCCTGCCGCACCTGTCGGCCCCGGGGCCTTGCCAAACCGGCCTCCTCTCTGGTCCCTCACCCCTCACCTGTAGGAGCTGAACGGGGACGTCGTCTCGAAGAGCCTCCTGGAGAGAGGCGGCCGGCCGACCATAAAGCCACAGCGTTCGCCCGGCGAGGTCGAGGGCGAGCTGACCCTCGAGGTCAGACGAAGGCTGGCGTGGGGTTGGTTGACTGGGTCCCCGGCCTGAAATTTCCTGGGGCCTGCCTCATGCCCGGCATCGCGGAGACCTCTCAGCCCCAGAGATCCTGGCAGGACAGGGGGGTTCACACAACGCCCTCCCATTCCGCGGGATGGGGTAAACGTCCCCGCCAGCGAGGGCACGCCGCTTCGAGGCCGCCGTATCTCGGGGCGCCTTCTCCCTCGCGGTGGGGTGGGGACGTGGGCAGCACGCAGTGGCCTGTGTCCGTCACACTCCTACGAAGGACCGGGCCAGGGAAGCCAGCACAGCTCACAGGTGGCTCTTTTCCAGTGACTGATGAACTCAGAGCCACTGTGTGGGCACCACCTGGCCTGGCTGCAGCCCCGCCTGCCTCGGTGCCCCCCACCCCACCAGGCTCTCGCCTGAGACTAGTTCTGGGCTCAGCCGAGGTCGCGGTAGGGGTCACTTTCGGCACCATCTTGGGAGGCGAGGGAGGCGACGGAGAGCGGGACCATCGCTGGGGAGCTGGGAGCGGCCGGGGTCTCCACCCCACAAGGCCAGGGTCAGCTTGCCTGCGCCCCCCACCGGGACTCACGAGACCCCACGCGGCCTGGAGCAAGAGGGGCAGGGCGGTCTGGGCCCGGGCCGCCAGCAGAGTCAGAGCCGCTTTGGGGAGACGCAGCCTCCAGCGGGAGCCCCTGAGTTCGCCCCACCCTGCAGCTCCTCCCCCAGAACGGGGGGCCCGGGCACTGGACCCTGAGAGACACGGGGTCACGGAAGCCCAGGCTGGGAGCAGGGTACCCAGAGCGGGCAGCGGCCGCGCGTTCCCGGGACCGGGCGCTGTGATACGGGGAGCAAAGCCCACCGGCAAGCTAGAGCCCGTGGGGCGCAGCACGCAGTGTGGCCGCACCCCAGTCTGGCCGGGAGCCCTGCTCCCCTCGGGCCGCCCCCCTCTCTGGGTAACCCTGCCTGCAGGGAAGGAGGGGCTGCGGGGGGCCCGGCGGCCAGCCCCAGAGGCGCGCGGCGTCCCCGGGGTGGGGTGGTGGCAGCGGGGGCGCAGGTATGAGGGGGGCGCCGCTCCGGCCTCTCTCTCCTCTGGCCTTCACCTGGGGGGGCGGGCGGCCCTCGCTGATTGTATTAGACAGGCCATTATCGATCAGGCTGTGGTTTATCCCCGGTGCCTCATTTCAATAAACAGCAGCTTGAAAGAATTAGCAGGGGACTCCGGCTCTCTCCCGCCCCCTTCCTCCTTCGCCCCGTCTTCCTTTGGATTTGTCAGGAATCGAAGATTTATGAGGATTCGAGTAAGATTCTCGTTTGTTCCCGGGACGCGGAATCTGTGCATCGAGGGCACAGCACGGCCCGTTGTCCACGTGCCCTCACACGGGGCCGCGGGCAAGGGCTGTCGGGCAGGGGGACACGACGGGGCGACAGGGAGGGGTCATCCCAGCACGTGTTACCCTGGGGAAACGGCGGGGCCAGCCTGGGACAGGAGGGAGTAGCCCCAGAGTGTCTCATTCCCGACGGTGGCTGGGCCAGGGCGGTGGCTGTCATGGGGCCATAATTCCTCCTCCGCAGAGGTGGGGGAGACGCCAGCTGTGTGTGTGTGTGTGTGTGTGTGTGTGGCGTGTGCACCTGTGTGCGTGCACACGCGCCGAGTGCCGCGTCATAATTGCACCACGTGGTCCACTTTATTTCCTGTTGTCTACTCGCTGCAGCGGACATTTCCCCGAGTTAGTCAATACTCTGTTTGAAAAATATTTTCTTAATGGCTGCAAAAATCCTCAATGGATTGGTTGTAGCATAAAACCCTTAATAGTTTCCCCGACATTTAGACATCTGGGAGGATGCTATTTCTTTGCTATTATTAATAATGCTGGTAAGATGGGCCACGCCGGGTCCAGCCGGGAGCTCCCTCGCCCCGAGCCTCTTCCCCGGCGCCCCCGGGCCCCACGGCCTCCGGAAGCCTCGCCGCCCCGGCCCCTTCCGGCGCCTCCTCGTCACGCGTCTAACCTGCACGGGTGAGCCGGGCTGGGGGCGGGCGAGGCAACGCTGGCTGGCCCCCGGTGTGGGGGTCACAGTGTCCAGACCACTGGTGTCGAGCGGTGCCTGGCACACGATCACCGTCATTTTCTTTTAAATGGTGTCATTGAGACACAGCTCGTAGCTCACGTACCAGACGCTGCGCCCATTTAAACGGCCCGTTTGGGGCTCCCGCCTGGCTCAGTCAGAGGGGTGCGCGGCTCTGGATCTCGGGGTCGTGAGTTCAAGCCCCACGTTGGGCGTAGAGATGACTTAACAGTAACAAAAATAAACTGCACGACTCGACGGGTTTTGTTAGATCGCGTTGTTTTTAAAGTTGTGGTGAGAGATATGTAACGTATAAAATTTGCCATTTTAACCCCTTAAAACATTTTTTTTAAACATTTATTGATTTCTGAGAGAGAACAAGCCGAGAAGGGGCAGAGAGAGGGAGACACAGAATCCGAAGCAGGCTCCAGGCTCCGAGCTGTCAGCACGGAGCCTGATGGGGGCTCGAACCCATGAACCATGAGGTGAGATCATGACCCGAGCCGAAGTCTGGTGCTCAACCCACTGAGCCCCCCAGGCGCCCCCATTTTAACCACTTTTAGGCGCACCACTCAGTGGCACCAAGGACACTCACACTGTTGTGCAACGCTCACCAGCGTCTGTCTCCAGAACTTTCTCACCTTCCCAAACTGAACTCTGTCCTGGTTAAATGCTGACTTCCCCTCCCCCCCCACAGGTAACCTGTGTCCTACTTTCTGTTTCTGTGAATTGGACTATTTCCAGAAGGTCTTACAAATTTGTTTTTCGTGTTTATTTGTTTTGAGAGAGAGCGAGAGCAGGGAGGGAGGGAGAGAATCCCAAGCAGGCTCTGTACCATCAGCACAGCACCGGACACGGGGCTTGAACCCACAAACCGCGAGGTCATGACCTGAGCTGAAATCGAGAGTCTGACGCTCAACCCGCTGAGCCCCCAGGCGCCTCTCAGTAGGTCTCATAAACAGACTCAGACGCTCGGAGTATCTCTTCTCTCACTTACCCACCTTGTCTCGCGGGCCGAGGAACGCAGCCCTTGTGTTTTCATGGGGCCGTTAGCCCGGTCACCGTGGCCGTAGGTGCACCTGCTGTTTTCTGTTCCTCCGTCTGCTCTGTTCCCTTCCCTGTGCTGTCCCTTACTTAATCAGGTACTTTTACTACCTCACTGCGTCTCCTCCTTTGGCTGATCAGCGATGACGCTTTATCTTTGTGATTTTACTGGTTGTTTTAGGGATTATACGCCCTTCCCTGCCACGGTCTACCTTCAAGTGACGTCTTACCGCTTCCGTCCACCCACGACCGTCCCCGCGGTGGACTTCCGTGCCCGCCCCCGCCTGCGCGCTGCGGTCTCATGTCTCCGCGGGCCGTGCCCCCCACCCCGCATTACGAAACTTTTTGCCTAAAACCATCAATTGTTTAACAATTTTTTTTTTTTTACTAGAAAGAAAGCATTTTCTATTTACCCATGTGGTTTCCGTTCCCCGTGCTTTTCATTTCTTTGTGTAGATCGATCTTTCCATGGGGAATAATTCTCTTTTGGTCTGAAGGATTTCCTGTAACGTTTCTTGCGGTCTGGTTTTGCTGGCAAAGAACTCTGTCAGCTTTCTTACGCCTGGAAAGCCTTTATTTCACTTCGTTTTTGAGAGACCTCCCCCATTCGTAGAATTCAACGGTGGTGAACATTTTCTTTCAGGGCCTGCGAGACACCTGCGATGCTTCCGTGAGGGGCGGGCTGGCCTTCGTTTCTCCGACCGTCATGTGCCCGTCCCCGCTAGCTCCTCTCGCGGTGCCCCCTTTATGGCCGGCCTTGAGAAATACGATGAGCTTCAGTGTCGTTTGTCTTTACATTTCTTGTGTTTGGGGTTTGTAGTGCTCCTTGGACCCGTGGGCTTATAGGACCCGCCCATCCTGGGGAGGTTTGGGCCGTTACTTTTCATGCACTTTCCCTTCTCTGACCTCTCCCTCAAGGGCTCTGGAGACAGGTGCACTCGGCCAGCTTTCCTGGCCTCTCCTCTCTGTGTTTCCTCCGCCCCGTCTCTGAGTTCACGCGCCCTCTTTCTTTCTCTGCGTCCCGCACGCCCTCCCTTACACACTCAGGCTCCCCTCCGCCTCCTGGAGTCACTGTTGCAAGAGCCTTCCCTGCTCACTCTCTCCCGCCTCAGTTCTGAGTCATTTTATTGATCTGCTCCTCGCGGCGGGACCCATTGTCCTGCTTCTTTGCCAACGTGGTAATTTTTGCTTGGGTGCTAGACATTGTAGATCTCACCACATCCTCTCGTGAGGATATTTTGTATCCAAGTTCTCCTGAGCTTTGTTCCGCGATGTTGTTAAAGGAACCCTTTGCTCCTCCGGATGCTGGCCCTGGGGCTCAGTCGGCCTGTTAGACCAGAGCACTGTTGGGGCTAATTTTGCCCCCGTGTTGAGGTGAGGCCCTTCTGAGCATTGCACCTGATGTCCCTTCGCTCTGGTTGGTGGAAACCTACACTACCCCAGCCCTGTGTGAGTTCCAAGGATTACGCCGCCTCTCCTGTGTTTCTTGTCCAGACCTGGGCGCTTTCCGCACACGCACAAGCCCGGCGGGTCAGCCAGAGACCCAGGGGTCTGTCCACGCAGCCTTCTCTCTTTGGGTGCCCCCGTGACGCCAGCCTGGAAGCAAGCTGAGGGACTGGGGGCGCACCTCGCTTGCTTCCTGTCTCCCTGGATCGCTGTCCTGAGCGGCCTGTCGTCCCACGTTTTGTTCCACGTACACATTTTATATACTTCCCTGTTGTTTTATCTCAGCACGAGGGCAAATTCAGTTCCTATTGTTCTGTCATGGGTAGACGCTGAAGCCCTCTGAGGACTTAATAAATATTTCTAGGCGAATAAATGAATAAGTGAATGAGTGAGGCTCTAAGCATGCCTTTGATCAAAGGATTTTTCCCCTACTCGGGTTACTCATTGCCTGGGCTCCACAAGGGTGAGTGGGGTGGCCCGCCCACCTCTCGGTGTCAGTACCCGGCTCACAGAAGGCAGACAGGGCTGCCCAGCTGTGAACTGACCCCAGACGTGCAAGCGGGATGCCGACAGGTGTCAACACTTGTGGGGCCCTCGAGCCGTGACAGCGGGCTGCTTCCAGTCCTCATGGGACCGTCCCCACGTTCAGCCCAAATCCTGAGTTCAAGCAGAGGAAGGGGCTGGTTTCCACGTTGAAGCCCAGGAAGGGGGCCTGGGGGTCGCCCTGTCACACTCTCATCTGTCCAGTGGGGACAACTAGGGTGCCCAGAGGGGCCCCTCCACCAGGGGGACCACCGGCCCGTAGAATGGGGTGTGCAGCCCCCGAGCACCGACCGCATGCACGGGGTCCCAGCCCATGGCCTGCTGGGAGGGTCCGGAAGTCTGGGCTGGTGCAGCTCCCTTGAGGGACCGGGGAACAGACTGACTGCAGGGAGTGTGGAGATAGTTTATTTCATCCTGACATAAAAATAACGGCCTGGGGGCGCCTGGGGGGCCAACTTTGGCTCAGGTCACGATCTCACAGTTCGTGAGTTTGGGCCCCAAATTGGGCTCTCTGCTGTCACTACAGAGCCTGCTTTGAATCCTCTGTCTCCCTCTCTCTCTGCCCCTCCCCCGCTTCCACTGTCTCTCTCAAAAATAAATAAACCTAGAAAAAATAATGATAGCAGTCTGAGTGCTGTATTATAAAGGAAGTATAAAGGAAAGCTGGTGTTTCTGGGGTTTGCAGATCTGGGGAAGTGGGGGGGAGAGGAGGTCTGGTCTCCTGGGGAAGCATCTCTGGCCTGCTGTCCAGAGATGGACCTCTAGATGGGCCTCGTCGGACTTTGTCCCTGCAGGAGGTGCCTGGAACTCGTGCATTAAGGTGCCACGTGGGTTACAGCCCCGTGCTGGGGGCGGAGGTGATGGGGGAGCAGAGGTCAGGGTGCCCACTGCTGGGAGGCCAGACAGAGGAGGGGGGTGCTGAGCATGGGAGGAAGGTTGATCTCCTCCCACACACTTCCCGGGGCCCTGCCACGACCTCAGGGCTGCGGCTCCTCGTGAGAGACCCCAGTGTCCTCACGGGCACTGTGAGAGAGAGCCAGCAGGGCCACGGGAGCCAGCGAGGAGAGAGACGAGGGTCCTGAGTCCAGAGGGCCGGTTTCCACCCGCCGGCCCAGGCCCCCAGCCCCTGTGGGCGCCGGGGCCGATCCGGATGATGGATCACAGAGGCCGCCCTGATACAGCAGATGCGGGCTGCACTTGGCCTCAATCGCTCCCTGGGGGCCCCGATCGATGGCCGCCCGTGATGAATGACTCAGGATTGATTTTCACTTAATTGACAATTTGGTGAACCTGTTTGCAGAATCCCAGGTTGGGCCGGAGAGGGAGCCTCGAGGTAAAAATACGGCGGGGTCGTGGCTTCCCCGGGCCGGGGTGGCCGCCAGGGGGCAGCAGAGGCCAGCCAGCCGCGGGGTGGGGGTGGCGACACCAGGGCTCACCCTCCCCCGCTGGGGAATGCGTAGGAGGCCGAGGCCCCTCGGCCAGGTGGGACGGGGTCTTTGCTCTGGCTGGGGACCCAGGAAGAGGCACTGGCCGCAGTGATCAGAAGGCGGGTTGAAATCCGCAGGGGGGTGGGGGTGGGGGGAATTTGATCCCAGCTCAGCCCCTCAGCTGCATCTCCAGGATGCTGCCTCTGGGCTGCTCTGACCCTCAGGTTTTCTTCTGGGAAGTGGACTCCACTCCGGCGTGCCCATCCCCCCACAGTGCCCATTTGATCAACTCAGTATCTGCCACCCCCCCTCCCGCCCCTGCCACAGGCCTTGCAGCCGCCAGAGCCCAGAGCGGCCAGGTTGTTACCACGACAACAGCAAACCGAGCCTCTGGCTCACCTCTGCCTCCAGCCCCTGAACTCAATGTAACAGGACCCCTAGGTAATCCCCCCGAGGGCCACCCAGACAAAAGCCAAATTAAGTCAACAGAATTGCAGAGGGGAGACCGGGAGGCTGGAATTTCCCCCCAGGAGCAAACAAACAATGTCCCCTTCTCAGATGTAGGTGCACAGGGTCTGATTTCCGTCCTGCGCAATCTAATGCCACCCCAGGAGCCTGGGGACGGCCCTCCCCTCCCCCAGAGCCCCAGGCTCAGGCCTGGCACCCAAGGTCCTTGGCAGAGTTGCCCTGCGGCCGACACCGGACTTCCTGCCCCCGCCCAGCCCCCACACCTGCTCCCCAGGTGCTGGGTGGGCAGGGATGGGGCAAGGCGCCTGTGGGGACCGGGGCGCTAAGGGGTGAGCTCCGAGCTGCGAGGGTCCCCTGCGCCTTATTCATGGGGCCTCTGGAAACTGCCCCCTGGAGGCTGTCTCCACCCACGGCCTCGGAGGCTGCTCTGGGGGGGGCTGGTGGGGGTCTCTGGGGAGGTGCTGGCCATCCTCGGGGCTCCCGCTCTGCTGGAGAACTTCAGCTTGTGGGTGTGGGAGTTGGGGCAGCTGGGGGACCGGCCGGGGGAGACGGCGTGGGCAGCAAGCCCTTAGCATCAGCTGGAAGTGACCTTGGACCTGGCTCCCCGGCCCCAGCCCCCCAAGCGGCCATAAGTTTGAGTGAGCAGTGTCGTTTCTGGGAGGCTCAGTTTACTCACCTGTAAATGGGGGTGTAAACGGCTACAGGCATCCGCGAAGATGCCCAGGGTCTCGGGCTTCCCTTGGTGCGGAGCAGAGTCCCGCCCTGCGCCTGGTAGCCACGCCCCTGCTGTTGGTGAGAAGAACGTCGTCGAGGTCGAGAAGCCCCCACGTGCCCCGTGCAGGCATGAGCGTGTGCGGCATGGGGTAGGGACCCCCACTGGCAAGTCAGAAGAGGTTGTGGGTGAGCAGCAGGGGCTGAGCAAGCCTTTGGTCCTCTGTCCAAACCCAGCAGGTGAGAGCAGGGCGGGCGGACCGAGCAGGGTCCCTGGACGTCAGGCCCACGGGCGTCAGCAGAGGCTGCCTGAGGCCCCCGTAGTGATCCACAGAGGTGGCCGGCTCCCCCCACGGGGCTAATCATTGTGGACACAAAACCATCCATTCCCCGCTGTCTGATGCCTTGAGAGTGCAGAAATTTCTAGAAGCTCGCCTGAATCAATGGTTCCCCTCCAGCTGGCCCCAGGGGCATTCTGCAGACGCGTGGAGACACCTCTTTGAGACCTAAATGCCTCACACGGGAGACCAGATCTGTCGGCTTGGCCCCGAGGCCTTCGAATCCTGGGCCCACCGGGCTGTTAGGGGCGTTGATCTCAGTCCAGAGTCCACGCAAGTGGTCAGGGAGCCTCTTAGAGGCTGCCGATTCTCCAAGCGAGGACGGTCAGGCCCACCTTACAGAGGGGCACGTGGAGGCACTGGGCTGGCCAGGGCCCGTGGTCACCCCGCGAGGGGCAGCCCCAGGGTCTCTGCAGATGTAACCGGTTAAGGATCTCAGAGTCAAGACCCTCCTGGATTCGGGCGGGCCCTGCGTCCTTATAGGAAGGCGGGAGGGGCGGGCGCAGAGGAGAAGCCCGTGAAGAAGGAGGCAGAGACTGGGGTGATGTGGCCCCAAGCCAAGGGCCACCTGGGGCCACCAGGAGCTGGGAGAGGCAGGAAGGACCCTCTTCTACAGCCGCTGGGGGGAGGGCGGCCCGTGGACGTCTTGATTTTGGACTATGGCTCCAGAATCGGGAGAGAGTAAGTTCCCGTTGTCTGAAGCCCCCCGGGGTGTGGTCATGGTTACGGGGGCCCCAGGCGCGAGTGCCCCCTGTCACCCCTGCAATCCGGCTCTGCACCTGGCCCAGGCCAGCGCACCGGAGGAGGAAGTCTCCCTGGCCCCCTCGGCGTCCCCGGCGGGTCTGAGAGGTGAACTGAGCAAGACAGACGAACGGAACAAAGGCACACACACGTGTTAGCGCACGTTTTCTGTGACAAGGGACAGCTGACTCGCGTGTTGGACGGAGAGCGGACGGTCACGGAGGGGCAGGACCGGTCAGCGAGCTGAGCGGGGGACACTGGGCAGGGCCTGCCCGTCCTGGTGCTTCCTGGCATCCCCTTGCCTCTGGAGCCAGGGGGCTCCCGTCCCCAGGTGCGAGGAGAGAGCCTCTTCAGGGAGAGACTGCCAGCTTCTTCGTGTGCCCAGGAATGGTATTTGGGAGCCGCGCACCCTGAACCCCGCCACCAGCCCCCTCTCCACGTCTCACCCCCCTCCGATGCCCCCAGGTTCTCCCGCTCCGGCCCTACGGGACGGTCTGCGCGCTGGGACCCACCCCAGCGACTCCAGGTGGTGTGAGCCACACGCAAGGTGTCCGCTGGACACAGCAGGTGCAAAGGCCCTGAGGCCAGGGAGTCAGAAAGCAGCTAAGGCGCTGGGGGGTGCGGCGGGGCTGGGCGAGCGGGGCTGTGAGGGACCGGGCAGTGGGCAGGGCCGGCTCTTGTTGCCAAGAGCGGGTGGCGAACGGGAAGGAGGCCTGCCCTACCCTCAAGAGCCCCAGTCCTTTCCCACCTAGTGGCTGCAGGGGCGCTGGGGCTGTCCAGAAGGTGGGCTCCTGGCTGAGGGAGGGCAGACCCAATTCCCCGGGGCAGTGAGGTGGCAGGTGTGGACGGAGGCTTTGGGAAGCGGGGTAGGGGCCTGTCCAGGGTGACCTTTCTGAGCCCACCCCTGGACAGCCAGGAGCCTCTGTCAGAAAGCCCCTGGGGCTAGCCTGGGCGGCTGCGGGCCAGCCTTGCGTCCGTCTCAGCCTCACCCACAGTCTGTCCAGCGAGGCCACCGGACTAGAAGCCCGGTGGCCGGATCAGCCCCTCCCTCGCTGGGCAGGAACCCTGAACCGTCCAGGACTTTGGACCCAAGGGGGCCCCTGACCCCTGCCAGGGGCCGCTTCCTGCCTCCCTTTCCTCCCTGAACTCAGCAGGGGCAGGGACAAAGGCACACCTGTATTTAGACCGGGGCATTATTGGTGCTCAAATGGGCCTCCCCTCAGCAGCCAGGACGCCGACCCTGGACGGCTCCCCACCCCACCCTGATGAGGAGGAGCCCTCCCCATCCCATGCAATCAGCCAAAAAGGCCTGAGTGCTTCATCAGCATAATGGAGCCCCAGGAAGCCAGGGGTTAGGGCTTTTGTCTGGGGTGCCCGCACCTAAGCCCCTACCAGGCAGGAATGTGCCCCCCCTCCCCGCCCAGACACCACCCTGAAACCGGAGCTCTGGGGCCGCTGTGTGGACTTGGGCTCCGTCTGCCAGGCTCCGTGGGATCTCGTTTCTGTGGAGAGCGATTTCTCCAGCACTTTCCCTGGGATCAACTCTTCACCGAGGCCGTAAATCTTTCTGTTCCAAAATGCAGACCTCACTCCCTTTGGTTTCTGAGACACACCTGCGTGATACTCGCAGAGCGGGGCAGAAGTCCTGGATGATTCTGTGAACCGCTTTCGGACCCTCCAGGGGTCAGAGGGCCTGTCTGCGCCCTCTTGTTCCAAGAGGGTGCCCGCCGCCTTCCAGCCAGGCTCGGGCTGTCCTTGGCACAGACCTCCGACCCAGAGGGGCTGGCAGGATGGTTGCTCTCCTCACTGGTTCTAGAAGCCGCCATGCAGGAGTCTGGCCGTCCCCGTCCGGCCGTCTCCGTGGAGAAGTTGGGGCAGTTGTAGGTCCCGGCCTGACAGCCGGTGGCTTGGCAGGTGCAGCACCACACCAGCTCTCTGGGGCTGTGTCCCAGAGAAGACCCAGAATGCCGGGGAGGCCGGAAGGCGTGGCGGGACGTGTCGCCCGGGGAGCCCAGCCGTCAGACTCTGCCTCTGCCCCCCACACCCCGGTGGCAAAGATCCCTGACAGTCAATTCTGGAACCGTGCAGGGCTGCCCCCCCCCCCGCCCCGTTGCAGGGCCCGGGCAGCACTCGCAGGCCTCCCCGGACGGGCCCCGTCCCTGGTGACCCTTCCATCTGAGAAAACCGAGAACGGCTTTGTTCTTCTTACTTTGGACATCGGCAGACATTTTAGACCAAGAGCCCAAACGTCCACTGGCGGCTGGGGGTCCGCGGGTCTGGCTGCAAGGACGCCACCGAGGGCCCGGCTGTGCCAGCGAGCCGCGACCCTGCTGCCCGGCTGCCCGCCCCCCGCCCCCCTCCCCCGCGACACCTGCTCCCCGCTGTGGGCAGGCAGCCGGTGGGGGGCAGCGGGGAGCCCCGCCCGGGCCCCTCACCACTCACCCTGGACGAGCACAGTGACCGGGAGCAGAGCCGGGAGCTCCAACCTTTTCATCAAGAAAGATTTAATTTATCGGGAGTGCGGAGTCACAAATCATAGGCCCGGAGATTTATGGCCTCCAGGAGCGGAATTGACCACAGAGAGAAGGCAGCGGTTCCCAAGCTCCGCACACACCTTTAATAAAGTCGGAAATGTAAAATACGCCCGTCCCACACCGGGCGCCACGGGCAGCGTGCTGCGAGCACACGGAGGGGAGGGAGCGGTCACCTCCTTCTGGACGAAGCGGCCCTGCCGCGCTTCTGTGAGCTAAGTGACAGCCTGTGCGCCTGGCAGGGAAGGTGGCGATTCTGGATGGGAGCTGGGGGAGCTGGGCGAGGTTCCCGCCCTTGGAAGAAGGCTCCCCAGCTCTCAGCCGGGAGCCCCACACCTGCAGGGGCCTCCCCGGGGAAGATGAGTCCACTTAGGAAAAGGCCAGTCCCTGCCCTGTCCGGCCGTCCGGAAATGCCAGCCCCAGAGGCCGGGCCTCGCGGGGAGACTGCACGTGGGCTCCGGGGAGGGGGCCTGTGGGATCAGACCGGGGTCCCAACAAGAGCCTCCTTAGGATCAGAGATTGGAGACTAGGACGGGGGGCTCCCAGACCATCAGATGAGGAAACGCTCCGGGTGCAGCTGGGGAAACTGAGGCCCAGAGGGGAAGGACGCACAGACCCTTGGGGGGGACTTGCCGGCGGGGATGGGCCAAGTATCCCGTGGACAAGCCCTCCTGGTCGTCTCCTCTGCCACTGGAGGGCCAGCTGCTTCTCGCCTTCGTATCAGCCGGATGGTGACGCCCTCCTTGGTCTTTGCCCATTTCTACCAGACGGCGGTGTCCCCGGAGCCCCAGACGCCCGGCAGAGTGTATCTAAGTAACAATGTTTAGGGTACCCCTTTGACCTCCACCCAGCCCAGGACACAGGTGACTCTGAGCCCCTCTAAGGGCGGGAAGCTTGGGGCCAAGAGTTTTCTTCAGCAGAGAAATCAGAGACGTGGCTTTAAAGTAGGAGGTGAAGGAGAGGCTGTTGAGAGCAGGTGTGTGCGCACCTGCAGCGGCCAACACGGGTGTAGACCTTCGCCCGCGGACTCAGGGGTGTGGGTGCACGTGTGCCTGGCTTCGCCTCGCGTGGGTGTGGACACCCGCCGGGAGGCTCACCTTCTTGGGGTGTTCCTTCCTCTGCCAAGCCCAGGGCCGGGCAGGGGAGACGGGCTGGCGCCCCCACCCCCGCTCGCGGCTGGCCCCTGGCCCGGACCCATCCTGCCATGCCGGCTGCCCCCCACCCCCACCCCCAAGACACCCAGCTGCTCAGGCCCCGGCGGAGCCACAGCCTGGCACCCTGGGCCCCAGGGCCGCCTTCCCTGGGCCTCCCTGCCCCCTTCAGCTCTGGGACCACCCGCCCATCCAACCCCTGCCCCTACCCCCGCTCTCTACTGAATGTCTTTCTCTAAGCAGTTTTAAATTATAAGCCTAAATGAGGTCTATAAATTTGACTTCATAAAATTCCACGCACATCATTTTCCAGCAGAAAAGGCTCTCTAAGAAATATTTTCCCTGAGACCCCCTGTGTCCCCTCCCTTCGCAATATAACATTTATTCTAATATTAAAATGGCAGGTGTTCTATAAATCGTGAGTCATTAGCACTCTCCATTGATTTTTCCCGCAGCCTCTAGCCCAGGGTAGAAGCCGTGTGCGAATATCAGTCTATCCGATTGAGATTCATACCCTATTTGGGGGTCAAAGAGCGAGGCCCTGTGAGCTTGAACTTCTATCAGCCTAAAGCTGATCAATACTTGGAGATATATTGGGGCTGGCCGCTCACACAGATTAAGTGGCCATAAATACGAGGGGAGGGGGCAGCAGGCGGAGGGCGAGGCAGGACACCGGGGTGGTGCTGCCTGTGCAACGAGGGTCTGGGGCTCGACCAGGGGTGCCGGACCCGGCTGGGAAGAAAAGTGGGGTGCGGGACCAAGATACGGGGCAAAGAGGCTACCTGGCTTGCCTTGCCCCCTCCGGAGGTAGGGGGGCCCGGGGCATGGCCGCCAGGGCCGGCGGGAGCCAGCCGCGGACCCCTGGTCCTAGCCCAGGGACGCAGTCTACAGAACCGAGGGGCCCAGTGACCTCCCCTGCAGTCGGGAAGGACGCGCGGGGTAGGGGGACCCCGTTCCTTGCAGTGGTAACAAAGGGTTTAAATTCTCTCTTCAGGTCTTTGTCTTAGTTTGGGGGGCTTCCCGGCCTGTGCTGCGGTCTGCCTGGCTGGTTCCTTCAGGAACTCTGACCACGTGCCCTTCCTCCCAGGGCCACTCCCTGCTGGGGACCTCCTCCCCTCCCCGCCCCCCCCCCCCCCCCCCCCCCCGCCCTTCCCGCCATCCACAGCCCCGGGCCTGGCACTCCCAAGGACGCCAGCCAGCAGGGGCCTCTCCCCATCCTGCCTGGGATTCCAGGTCATTCTGTCTGGACCCTTGGCACCTTCGAGGCAGGCCCAGGGTCTCCCCTCCTGCCTGTAACCCTGGGAGGCCCCTCAGCTGGGCAACATCGTGCAGGCCACATTTTCTAAGCACCGGCTTTGTCCCGGGTCTGGGAAAACCAGTCTGAAGAAGCCAGCCCCTGACTTCAGCCATGACAGAGGGGCAAGGACCCCGAGGAAGCGCCTGTGGCCCGTCCTGAATTTTCTGAAGCGTTCGTGGGGCTGTGCTCACTGCCTGAGCCTGGGAAGTGTCACGCTGACCCCACCTCTCCCTGGATGTGGCCCCCACATCCCCGGCTCTGGGCCATTGCTAAGGCACGCCCTTGCTGTGCCCTTGCAGTGGGGTCACCCCCGGGAAGGTCCCACGCCTGCCTCCCCAGCCCGCCTCCTCATGCATCACCCGCCTGCCCCCGGCCCGAGGCCGCTCGATGCCTGCGATCGGTTACGTTATTAGGGAGATAAATAATTTGAACTCCGGCCTTTTACCTTTTCCCCCGGCAGGCGGGCAGCCCCCACCCCCTGCCCGGGCTGCCTGTCGCTGGAGGAGTAATTTCATTAGGAGCTTCCTGGCAGCTGGCAGAGGCCACGCCGCGAGGCCCGGGAGCAGCATTTCTTTATGGAGATGAGAGACAGGAATATGAAAATTTAAGCCGGAGCGGATGTAATTTAACTTTGCATTATTTATCGGGGACACAAATCCTTTCTAATATTGGCGGATTGGGGAGGGCCAGGCAGGGTCGCGGGGCCTTCTTTGGGGGGCGGTCAGCCGACGGGCTGGCTCCCCACCCCCTCAGCCTACGGGAAGGGGCCAGGGCACCACTGGGTGGCAGGTTGGAGTTGATGCCCACAGGCTGCATGGGACAGCCAGGGAGGGACAGCCTGGGAGGGACGGCCTGGGGCAGGGGGAGGGACAGCCAGGGAGGGACATCCTGGGAGGGACAGTCTGGGGCAGGGGGAGGGACAGCCTGGGGAGGGACAGTCTGGGGCAGGGGGAGGGACAGCCGGGGAGGGACAGTCAGGGAGGGACAGCCTGGGGCAGGGGGAGGGACAGCCAGGGAGGGACAGCCTGGGACAGGGACAGGACCAACCCAGCTGGTATGGAAGGAAGCACCAGGCCCCCCGGGGACTCCAGCAGGTACCCTGGGCCCCTCCCTGTGGCCTACTCACCCTGTGGCCTGCAGGCAGCGGGGACTAGAGGGACCCACACCACAGGGGTGGTGTCAGCACCGAGCGGCTGACCAGGAGGGCCCCTGGCAAAGTACCACACACAGGGTAGATGAAAACGCCTGCATTCTTTCCCACCTGTGGAGGTCACAAGTCCCAAATCACGATGTGGGCAGGCTGGTTCCTCCCTCGGGCTCCGAGGCCTGGGTTCCAGGCCTCCCCTGGCGGCCCTTGGCTTGTCCCCGAACCTTCTGTCTCTGCCTCTGTCCTCCTGAAGCCACATTCCCGTGTGTGTCCGTGTCTCAATTTCTCTCTCCCTCAGGACACCAGTCACTGGATTAGGACCCATCCCGACCCAGTGTGACCTCATCTCAACTCAATGACATGGCCCTTTCCACATAAGTCCCTGCGCATGGGCCCCGGGGGCTGGGACGAAGTTGCATTCGCGGCCGGGAAAGCGGGTGGCCAAGGACAGTGTGCTTCCAAACGTTCCTTGTTTTAAGCATTAAAAAAAGGTGACTCGAGGGGCACCCGGGTAGCTCAGTCGGTGGAGCGTCCGGCTTCGGCTCAGGTCATGATCTCCCAGTTCGCGGGTCCGAGCCCCGCGTCGGGCTCTGTGCCGATGGCTCGGAGCCCAGAGCCCACTTCCGATTCTGTGTCTCCCTCTCTCTCTGCCCCTCCCCTGCTCATGCTGTCTCTCTCTCTCAAAAATAAATAAATGTAAAAAAAAAAAAAAAAAAGAGATTATTCGGTGTAATTATTTTGGTGTTTCAAAAATCTGATTAACTTGAAAGTCTGCTAAGTTCTAAAGTTTAATTTACTAATACGATTCAATTATGAAGCTTGGGAAACTCTCAGAACAATGTTGGGGAACTTCTACCCCTCGATTCAGTTTTCTTTTTTTTTTTTTTTTTATTATTTTTATTTTTTAAAAAATTTTTTTTTCAACGTTTATTTATTTTTGGGACAGAGAGAGACAGAGCATGAACGGGGGAGGGGCAGAGAGAGAGGGAGACACAGAATCGGAAGCAGGCTCCAGGCCCTGAGCCATCAGCCCAGAGCCCGACGCGGGGCTCGAACTCGCGGACCGCGAGATCGTGACCCGGCTGAAGTCGGACGCTCAACCGACTGCGCCACCCGGGCGCCCCTCGATTCAGTTTTCTTTTTTTTTTTTTTTAATTTTTTTTTTTCTTTTCCAACGTTTTATTTATTCTTGGGACAGAGAGAGAGCATGAACGGGGGAGGGGCAGAGAGAGAGGGAGACACAGAATCGGAAACAGGCTCCAGGCCCTGAGCCATCAGCCCAGAGCCCGATGCGGGGCTCGAACTCCCGGACCGCGAGATCGTGACCCGGCTGAAGTCGGACGCTCAACCGACTGCGCCACCCGGGCGCCCCTCGATTCAGTTTTTTTTTGTTTTTTTTTTTTGTTTTTTTTTTTCTTTTCCAACGTTTTATTTATTTTTGGGACAGAGAGAGACAGAGCATGAATGGGGGAGGGGCAGAGAGAGAGGGAGACACAGAATCGGAAACAGGCTCCAGGCCCTGAGCCATCAGCCCAGAGCCCGACGCGGGGCTCGAACTCCCGGACCGCGAGATCGTGACCCGGCCGAAGTCGGACGCCTAACCGACTGCGCCCCTCGATTCAGTTTTCTTTTCTTTTCTTTTTTATTTATTTATTTATTTATTTATTTTTTTTTTTTTTCCAACGTTTATTTATTTTTGGGACAGAGAGAGACAGAGCATGAACGGGGGAGGGGCAGAGAGAGAGGGAGACACAGAATCGGAAACAGGCTCCAGGCCCTGAGCCATCAGCCCAGAGCCCGACGCGGGGCTCGAACCCACGGACCGCGAGATCGCGACCCGGCCGAAGTCGGACGCCCAACCGACTGCGCCCCTCGATTCAGTTTTCTTAAACATTTAACCCAACCCACAGCCTCCAGCCTTGCGAGCTGCGTCACCTCAGCTGCCGGACGCAAAGAGAGGAGTCTCACGAGTCACGATGCGTCTAAACACGCACCAAGCGTAAAAACGCGGAGACCGGTCTTCTTGTTTTCCAGTGTGGCCCCGAAGTTAATAAGAGATTAACCTAAAAGTTGAAATCAGTCAATTAAACATTTTACTTGGAATCACAGACTACTGGGCTGGAGTTATTTTGACCAAGACAGAAACAGGAAGCCGTGTATGCAGTCCCTTAATCCCACACGGTTCTACACTCTGAGTTAGCACGAAATAACATGGGTGGGGGCTGGAGGTAGCAGCCCCCCCCACCCCTGCCCAGCTCTCCACCCCCCACCACCGCCCCCCTCCACCCTGGGCCCGGAGCTCCTCTCATCCCCTGAAGTCGGGAGACAGCTCCGTTGAGAAATTCCTCAGAGGATTTGCTAAAGGACGGTGACAGGAGGCGGGCCAGCCAGGCCCCTTGGGGGAGGCGGGCCGCGGCCCCTCCTGGACCCTCGTGGAGTGCCTGCCCACCAGCCTGTGGCCCACGCACAAAGGGCCAGATGGGCGAGAGGACGGCCAGATGTAGGGGTGGGGGATGAGAGCCACCGGGCTGGGTGCGAGCCTGGACAGGCCTCTTCCCGGGGCACACCCCCTGGCGTTGGCCCCCAGCCCCATTGGATGCCCTCCAGCTCCTGGGGCCGATGGGGCAGAGATGGGCCGGGGGAAGGGGAGGGGTCCCCAGGGAGGGGCCCAGGGCAGCAGGACCCAGTGGCCTCTCAGGGACAGAGGCAGCCCCCACCAGCCGCCTGCCCGCCTTTCGGAGACCTGGTGGGGACCCATGCCGTCCTCCCTCTGGGCAGTGGCCCCACCACCAGCCCCGGGTTCTGACGCCTGACGTCACCACCGGAAGGACTGGGAGAGAAGCCACCCCCCTGAGTTACGACCCAACCGGCAGCAGCCGAGTCAACCTACCCACCATCGGATTTCCTGCCTGCTTGTCGGTCTCTGCCCTGCCAGCCATATATCCAAACCCAACCCCCACGGGGCTTCGTTTTAACTAATAGGACACTTAGTTTAATGAGGAGAGTTTGCATAAGAGGAACCTGCTAATTAAATTTTAAACCTTGTCATTCTGAAGATTAGCCAGAGCTCTGATGGAAACATTTGTCAGGGAGAGAGGAGCCGCTGCCCCCTCCCCAAGGAAAGGCTTGTTGGGGGTCTTGGCTGTAAACTACAGAGGGGTTTCTGGCTGAGGGAGCTGAGAAGGAATCTTCTGGAAGACCAGGAGATTCGCAGCACCAGGCCCTCTAAGGCGGCCCCCAGGATGGGCCTGGCTATGGGGGGCCGGGGGGCTGGCATTCGCCCAGGGGAACAGTCTGGGGGCTCCCGCCAAACCCCGCCCCAGGGTGCCAGGGCCCTGGGGCGGGGTGGCTGTGGACACAGCGACCTCAGGTTCCAGGAAGAGTGAGTAGAGTGAGTACCACGTGAGATGCCAGCACACGGTGGGGCTCAAGGGGCGCTGTCCTTTCCGCCATCCCTCTCTAGGCCCTGCCAGCTGTCATGGGGGGCGGGGGGGACAGGAGGCCCCTGCGGCTTAGAGCTGGTGGCGGCTGACCACCCGCCTCCTGTCCTCCAGGGAGGCCGAGGGGAGCCTCTCCAGAGTGCAGACTCCGCCCGCCCCGTCTGCAGCCCGCATTCTGCCAGCAGAGAAAAAAATGGGGGAGGGGGCACGTGAAAAGGGCGTGTTCGCCGGGTCACCCTGGAACATCACGGGTCTCGACCCCTGCCCTTCCTGGAGTTCAAACAAAGCTGGTGGTCAGGGCGGGCTGGCCCTCGGGACAATGGTCAGGGGTCTCCGGGAGAGCTTTAGGCTGGGGGACAGGACGGAGCCACTCTGTCGACGACCACCAGGCCGGCGGCGGGTGCGTCTGGGGGCTGGAGATGCCCTCTCTGCTCAGCCACCGGGTCAGACCTCCCCGGACACGGGCCCTTTCCCGGGGAGGGGGCACTGAGTCCCAGGCCAGCTGTGCTCATCGGGGGAGGGTCCCTCTGCCGCCAGGGCCGCCCCCCTGCACCGCCCGCTGGGCCCAGGGCAGCGTGGACTCTGCACGTCCCACCACGGCGGGGCCTCCCCGCCACCCAGCAGGGGGACACCCCCCACGGGCACCGCTGGGTTTCCTTCTCTCCCCACCCCGCAGGTGACAGGCCCACGTGGTCAAATCGGCCGTGCCGCGGCGTGTGGCCCGCGCCCTCCGCGCTCTGGGGGCCGTTTCCGGCACCGCACAAGGCCGACGTCGGCGACCACGTCCCACACCCCACGCCCACGCGGCCCCGCGTCTTCCCGTGTCCGTGGCTGTCCCTGTTCTGGGCATTTCCTGTAATGTGGATCACACAGCACGTGGCCTTCTGTGTCGGCTTCTTTCAGCCACAGGCTGTTTCAAGGTCCGTGGAGCCGTGGCGCGCGTGGGCGCGTTGCTGTCTTCCCGGCTGGTGCTACGCCACGGCTGCCACGACAAGGACGGGCCCGCTTTTCCTATCGATTTATCGCCTGATGGCCGTCGGGCTGTGTCCACATTTGGGCTGCTGTGCTGCCATGAACGTTCGTATTCGGGTGTCTGTTTGGGCTCCTGTTCTCAGCTCTTCGGGGGCGTGGAACCGCCAGGTGTCTGAGGAGGCGGGGGGCTGCCGTCCCCATGGTCTGCGGCCCCAGGTCCCCGGCAGCAGCACGCCAGGCCCCGGTCCCTCCGTGTCCTTGCCAGGACTTGCTGCTGTCCGCTTTGCCCTGCTTTGTAGCCGTCCCGTGGGGCGCCGGTGGCTTCTCACACTGCGGTTCTGACTCGATTTCCCTCGAGGCCCCTGGTGCGTGCCTCCTCCTGTGCTGTTGACTAGATCACCCCGTCACGGACGAGGAGCCACCTCTCGGCCCACAGTTGACAGGCCGTGGATGTGGGGGACAGGATGATGATGGTCTCAGGTTTGGGGACCCTCAGGGACAGGGGGCCCCTCAGGGATGGGGAGCCCTCAAGGATCGGAGACCCCCAGGGATGGGGACCCCTCAGGGACGGGGAGCCCTCAAGGATGGGGGACCCCCAAGGATGGGGACCCCTCAGGGACGGGGAACCCTCAAGGATGGGGGACTCTTCAGGGACAAAAGGCCTTCGGGGACAGGGGACCCTCAGGGGCAGGGGACCCCTCAGGGATGGGGAGCCCTCAAGGATGGGGGACTCTTCAGGGACAAGAGGCCTTCGGGGACAGGGGACCCTCAGGGGCAGGGGACCCTTCAGAGAGAGGGGACCCCTCTGCGACAGCGTCTCCTCTGGATTGGGGTCTTTCCAGACCAATCACCTTGAGTGCATGACCTCCCCCAGCAATCCTGCGCCCTGCCTCCGTCTCACCCACTGTTGGGGCCGACACGGGCTGGAGGGGGGGCAGAAGGACATGAGACACTCCTGCGGTGGCCTGGGCCCCCCACGCCGGCACCTGGCTCAGAGGACACCTCGACCTGGGCGCTCCGATCGGAAGTGGGGAGGGGCCTGTGCACACAAGCCCGCTTCCCTCACAGCCACCAAGACCTACAGGTTACGGAGGAAGGTCCCAGGGCAGCCCGCCCCTCCCCCCTCTCGGAGCAGCTCTGATGTGACACGGTCAGGGCAGCGGGCCAGGCGCTTTTTGACCCCCTGTGACAACCCAACAAGGTTCCCCGACCCAGACCCCCCGCGGCTCAGAGCCCTGTCCTCCCAGAGCAGGGGTTGCGTGCTCACGGTCACAGAGCCCCGAGTCTCGGGGATGCCGCGGGTCTGGCCGGGCTGTTTCCTCTGCGTGGGATTTGCCCTCAACACCTGAGTGCCGTCCCCACCTCTGCCCAGCCCTTCATCCGGGCCCGTAGCCTGTTCCCCTCGCAGTGACCCGGGAAGCCAGGGCGTGATGCTGTGTGCGGGCTCAGAAAGGTTGAGCCAGTGCCCGAGGTCACACAGCTTGGGAGGAGCCTGGGCCAGTTCGCCCCGACCCTGGGCTCTGGTGCCTGGCTCTACAAGGCCCCTAAGGACAGACGTGAGGGGCTCGGCAGGGAGCCGGGGGCACCCCCCCCCCCCCCCCCTCTCCAGGACCTGGCTCAGCTCCAGCTCCCCACGCAAGTGTCAGCGGGTGGCCCTCCGCGGCAGCTCCCCTGGACGGTTTCTCGGGAGCGCATGGAACCGAGGGTTTGAGGGCTGTGCGTGCCCCTGGGGGCCTGTGGCCACCCCTCCAGGGGCGAGCCCCACGGCCACACCCACGGGCTCACGCACGCCCATCGCAGACGCGCGCGTCCCTGACTCTGGGGCCTGCGGAACCCGAAGTTTTCCCTCAGGTTTGGCCTCGGGCCCCACGCACGCTCCGCCCGCGTGACAGCGGCTCCTTAGCGCCCTGTCTATTTTTGAATGCCAAGAGGGGGCTCCGCCGGTCAGGAGGGAATATCTTTATGGTAAAAAATGAGCCATGTTGCTTCAGCTCCAAGAGGGGTGGGTTCTGCCACGTCGCCCAGGCAGACTGATGAAAATCCTGCTTCATGAAGCCGTGGCTCCCCCATTAATTAGGGGGAGGGGGCCCTCCGCACGGCCGCACACCTCGCCCACGGCCAAAAGCTTGTCAACATTTTCCACGAAGAATGAAAATGTGAATACCTTTCAGATTATTCAATGTCACCAAGGTATGGAGAAAGGTCGCAGTGCTGGGTGTCATTTATCTCGTTGCGGATTTAAAGAGCTTTTTTCTATTAAATTTCTTAAAATTAATGTTTTATGTTGCTCAGAGTAATTTGAACAATTATGGGCTTAAAGAATTGATCATTACAGCCCCTGGGATTTAGCGTTCCAGACTGATTCCTTTGAAAACCCACTGATTTATAGCCTTGCTACTCAAGCAGGCAAGTCCCCAGGGTGTGGACCCCAACCCCCTCCTGTCCACATCTGGGGGGCCGGTCCCCCAACAAGCCGGCCAGTCCTGCGGGGGGTGGGGTGGCGAGGAGGGAGGTGAAGCAGGGAGGGGAGCGGGTCTCACGGAGGGAGATGTCCCCTGTGCAAATTTTATACTTAAGGGAAGACCCTTTATGTGTCGGCTGATGTTATCATTTACACTATTCAGGTATTCACGCTTGACAATGTAATACATCGCTGGGTTCAGAAGTTAACAGGGGCGCCTGGGTGGTTCAGTCGGTTGAGCCTCGGACTCTTGATCTCAGCTCAGGTCTTGACCTCGGGGTTGTGAGTTCGAGCCCCGAGCTGGGCTCAGCGCTGCGCGTGGAGCCTGCTTCAAAAAGGAAAAAAGAAAAAAATAGTGAACGACCCCGCCTTTCCCCACAAAAAGCTTCGCGAGCTCAAGGGGGCCCCGAATCCGCGACAGGGCGCCCCCACCCCAGCGTCTGCCAGCCGGGCGGCTGCCCTCCTCCTCACCAGCAACGCGGGTCGTCCTGGGCAGGGTCCCCCTGGGCACCCCTCCCGCCGCCGCACCAGCCCCGGGCCGCCCACACCCACCCGGCTAATGGGCTTTGTGGTCCCGGGACGTGGGAGCTGTGGTTCTGCCCAGCTGGCGCTCTGCTCGGATGGGGGGACGGAGGACGGGGAGGCTCCGCGGGGTCGGGGCGGCTGTGGGTCTGATGGCCGAGCACATCTGCCAGGTGCCTGGGTACGTCTCGCGTGTCCCCTCCGACACCCGCCAGGGTCTCCGCGCTCGGGCTGGGCGGCCCCGGGGGTCTCGGGGGTGGGGGAGGCCGCCCGCCCCCAGCTCCGCGGCACTGACTTGGCTCCGGGATTATCGACGCGCCGCCAGCTGGAGCGCGCTCGGCAGCAACTGCCAACAGGCGGAGGGCCCCGCGGGGACACTTAGCACTTTATTAACCTGTCAGCGCCTAAAAGGTCCCGGGCGGCCTGGGGGAGGGGCTCGAGCAGGAGAGGGGGCGACTTGAGGACTTACGCCCGCCCCCTCGGGGCCACCAGGTCAGACAGCGCCGGCTCCTGCGCCACCGGGGCCCCCAGATCCCGACTCCGAGCAGGCTTCTTTCTTCCCCGGGGGCGCCCTTTCCCCTCCAGGACCCCGCCCACCACCCCCTGGGTGGCCCTGACCTTTGAGCACCATCCCCCCCTCCCCCCTCCCCCGCTAACCCAGAACCACTCACACTTCCGGGTGCCACGCCTTTGCTCCCGGTAGGTGCCTCCGACCCTCCTGCCCTAGCCTGGCTCTTCCCTGCCCCACACCCCCCCCCCCACGGAATGGTTTCGGGGCCCCTGCGTCCTGCCCCGAATCTTCTCCTGGTGCCTCCCCGTTCCCTGTCCCGGGGGCTGCCCTGTGGGGGCACGTGAGCCTGCAGCTGCCGGGACCTTCCTCCCAGGAACGCCGCCCCTCCTTCCCAGCGTCAACCCCTCTTCCCTGCACTGGTTGCTCATCCGCCCCCCCTCCCCCGACCGCCCCGGTGCCCCAAATGCAGTGGAGGCCCACAGGGCCGGGTCGTGCCCTCCGGTGGCGCACCTGCCGGGCGAGGGGCGGCCCCAAGCGCACAGACCCTCTCCTTACATCTCCCTTGGAGGGGCTGCCACCTCTGTCTCCACCTCGCCGCAGGAGGGCTCAGAGGGGGCGGCTCACTTCGCCAGCATCACACAGCAAGTCACAGATGGCGAGGAGTGGAGTCCAAGTTGGCAAGACCCCCACGACCACGTGCCGTGAACCTCCTGACCAGCTGACTCCACACCGTCCTCACCGCCGGTGCCGCTCCAGCTGTGAACACATTCCCGGGCCACCCCAGCCCCTGTCTCTCCCAGGGACCGGGCCCCAGCACCCCCCCCCCATTTCTCCCACCACGTCTCCTTCCGGTGCTCAGAAGTTTGGCCAAGATCCAGGGACAGAGGGGCCCAATGACACCAGGTGCCACCCCTGAGGAGGAGCTGCGGCTACTCCAACCGGCCTCCCCGTTTCCGGAGAACTGCCCCCTCTGCCCCACGCACCCCTAGCCCCACTCAACACACGGACCCTCTAGACCATAACCGACAAATTTATTGAAGTCTTGGAAAGAGCTGACGGTCAAAGAGTAAATAAAAACACGGGACGTCCACAGAACCAACAGGTAGCTTGGGATGCACGTTTGTGGGGATAGCTGGGCCTCACCCGCGGCCGGCCTGTGAGTCTGGGGCGGGCAGCTACACGCTGTCGCTGTCGGGGGCGGAGGAGGCGCCCCATCCTCAGGCAGTTAGAGCGGCTCCCAGAGGGAGAGCCGCAGGCTGTTTGGCAACGGAAACCGGTGGGCTGGGCGTGGCCTGGACGCTGAGGGCCTGGGGGCGGCTGTGACAGGGAGGGAGGTCCCCACGGCCTTAAAGGTTGTTCGTGGAGAAGAAGGGCGCCCGGGAGTGGCATCTCTTCGGAGGGGCAGTGGAGTCAAGAACAGAAAGATCCAGAGCCAGCAGCCCCAGGGAAGAGGGGAGAGGAGGGTCCTGGGAAGGTGGGGGCTGGGGTCAGGGAGGCTCCCGGAGGGACCAGGAAGGACACAGGCGTGGCCCCCCCCTCGGCCACCGCCTGCCTGGAGAGAGGAGACCGACCCATCTCCGACCTCACGCGGGGCTACACAGCTCAGGCAGATGGAGCTTGGGAAATAAAAGCACGGTTCGTGCTATTTTCTTGATTTTAGAAACAGAAGCATCTTCCCGCCTGAGGACGGTGTGGAGCGAGGCCCGGAGTGAAGGCCCAGCCTGGGCGGGTGATGGTTCGGCTCTAGAAACAGCAAGCGTCCAGTTAATTGGTCCATAAAGGGAGGAATCTGCTTACAAAACAAGGCTCGCTGGGCGGCCGCGGGCGGGCCGGCCCCGTGTCCAGGGAGGAGGACGCCCTCTGCGCCCGAGGGAGGGGCTGCGGGGTGTGGCCCTCTCTCGAGGCCCTCATCCTGTCCCCCACTGCTGCCAGTGGCACCTGCATCCCGCGGAGGTCCAGGACTTCGGGAAAGGAGGGCCGTGCGGCTCCAGGCCACCCAGCCGGGGGTGGGGGGTGGGGCGGCACCGCAGCCCTCACCCCTCATGGCCGGCGCTCGGGGGAGCCGGGGGCCTCGGTCAGAACTGAGCGTGGTCCACCTCGTCCAGCCAGGAGGCAGGGCTGGCAGGGAAGTCGGGGTAGCCCCCGCTGCTCCCCGTGGACAGGTCAGAGCTGGGTCCGTTTCCTGCCAGCACCCTCATGGGCGGGGGCCCACCTGGGGCCCCTGCGGGCACCAGGCCCAAGCCGGCATCTGGGTAGACTAAGCTGGAGAGAAGGGGTTGGGGTCCAGGGAGGCTCTGCAAGGCAGCTGGGGACGGGGGGACACCGTAAGGGCTGCCGGGCCGCAGCTCGCGGTACTGCTCCGGGCCGGCCAGGCCTCCGTGCTCCAGCGGGAAGCTGCCCGGGGCTCCCGCGGGCCTGCCCAGGGCTGGGGTGGGCTCCCCCAGGCTGCTGTAGAGGCCGCTGGCAGGGCCCATCTCGGCCATGGACGGCTCATCTGCAACGGAAGTGGATTGTGCAGCTCAGGGCCCGCCCTCCTCCCCCTCCTGCCCTCAGTGCCCCTCCCCCAGCAGTGGCCGGCCCGCCTCTTCTGCACTTAGAACTCCCGCTGCCCTCGGCCCCGGGGCTTGTGCAGCTCAATCCCACCCAGCATCTGAGGAACGGTGGGATCCCCTGGGGGGAGCAAAACCAGTCAAAACCCAGAGCTGCAGGACAGTCCCCAGACGGCTTTGGGAAAGGTAGCACAAAGTCCACTAATCCCATTTTGCAGACAGCTCAACTGAGGCTCAGAGAGGCAGCGTGACTCATTGCCCAAGGTCACAGTGCAGCCAGAGAATCTCTTGCAGAAACTGTCTGAGGACGGGCATCAAGGGGTAAGAAAGAGGTCTCCCTGGCACCGAGACTGAGACAATCAGACCCCACAGAGGAGGGTGGGCTCCCCCCTCTCCAAACAGCCAAGACTTTTCATCACTTACCCCAGAACTGTGCTGCCCACTTCCCTAAAAAAATCATCGCAAGGGCCAGGAACCAGAGGGTTGGCCTGGACCCTTTCCCCATGAGAAAGCCTGCTGCGGGACACGTGGCCCACGGGGGCTGTCCACCCCCAGGGCAGCAGCTGAGCAGCGCCCCAGGGGCCAAACCCCACGGCTGGGGGACGGTGGGGGCCAGGGTCCATCAACGGTCCCCTAGCGAGGAAGTTCAGTTTGCGGGCTCCGGGCGCCCAATGGGCCCAGGTGCCGCGGGACTCCCGGGCTGCGGCTCCCGGGGATGCGGGGGCTCCGGCGCCCCGCCGTTACCGGTGAAGGAGACGTCGGCGTCGCTGTCCTGCCCCTCCTCCTGGACGCTGTCCTTGTCGGACTTGGAGCCGCCGCGGGCGCGCTTCATGTTGCGGAAGTACTGGCCCCAGCGCTGCCGGCCGGCGTCCTTCTTGAGTCGCTTTTCCTTGGCGCGGCGGTTCTGGAACCACACCTGCGGGGCGGGGGCGGGGTGGGGGTGACGAGCGGCCTGGCGGCGGGGAGCGGAGGGGGTGGGGGCGCGGCCGGGCGCGGGGCGCTGACCTGCACGACGCGCATGTCCAGGCCGGTCTCCGACGAGAGCTGCTCGCGCACGTGGCGCGCGGGCTTGGGCGACGTGTTGTAGGCGCTCTTCAGCGTCTCCAGCTGCTTGGCCGTGATGGTCGTGCGCGGCCGCTTGGCCGTGGCCTCCGCCTCTGCACCGCGAGGGCTTGGGGTGAGGCCGGGCGCCTCGGCCGCCCGACGCACCACCCACCCCCCGACCCCGCCGGGCGCGGGGACCCCGGGGAAGACGCGCCTGGCGCGCGTCTGGGCCCGCGCGGAGGGGCGGCTGCGCCGCGACCTGGGCCGCCGGGAGGAACGCGCGGCCCCCGCCCGCCCGCGCCTCCCACCTCCCCTCCTCCCGGTGGCTCTTTGTTCCGAGGCTGTGGGTAAGGCCGGATCCTCGCGGTCAAGGGTTCGGGGCGATAACTCAGACCAGGGGTGATAATCCACCCAAGCCAGACCAGCCTCCCTGCGCCCGCGAGTGAAGAGGCCGCCGAGACCCCGGCCGCTCTGCGAACTGTCCCCACCCGGCTCCAGCCCCAGTCCCCACCCCAGGCCTGCAGGGAAGGCGCTTAAGTTCGCGTCCCCGAGCGAGCGCACTTCGGCGGGCGCTGGACGTGGGGATCCCTCCGCGCCCCGACCCGACGGGCGCCAGCCTCCTTTTGCAGACGGGGACAGGAGGGTGGGTGGACCCGCCCACTGACCGCGCTGCTTGGCCGTCTCGTAATCCGCCTTGCACACGAGCCGGCTGTCTTCCATGAGGTAGAACTCGTCGCCCGTGGCCAGCTGCCGCTTGCACACGACGCAGGCGAAGCAGTGCAGGTGGTACACGAAATCCTGGGCGCGGCGCACCACCTGCGTGGGCGGGATGCCCAGCTGGCACGCGGCGCACTTGGTCCCGAACCGCCTGCGGGACGCACAGGGCGCGGCTCAGCGCGGCGTTTGGCGGCTCCTTCGCCCGGAGCGGGTTGGAGAGCGGCGAGCGGGGCGCCGCGCTGGGCGGTTCAGGAGGGAGGCTCACCCCGGCCCTGCCTCTAAATCACCGGCCCGGCAGCCTCGGCAGAGCCGCACAGAATACCGAGAAGGGACCCAGGGGCCCTGGGGGCCGGGTCAGGAAGCTGGATCCGTGGGCCAGGTCCCTTAGACCCCCGAGGCTTGTGCCTGGAAAGCACCCCCTCCCGAGCATTAAGGACAAAAACAAGACCAGAGTTAAGAGGGAGTAAATCCAATCAAGTTCTGCAAACCGGGGTTATCTTTTGAACGACTGTTCCCATGATTTACAAAATTAATTACCTAGGAAAAATTAGGCGCCCGGCCTCGCAGGCCGGGGCTGCGGTGGAGCTGCCCCAACCCCTGCCCCTGCCCCCTCCCCACATGGGTGGCGGGAGGGGCCGGCTTGGCGGGAGCAGACTTCCCCCCTGCCCTCCCCGCCGGGGCTCGGCCGCACTCACTTGAAGAAGTCGTCCTTGCAGTAGACGCTCTCTCCGCGGCTGAAGCAGCGCTCGGCCAGGGGCGCGTGGCAGTCGCTGCACCTCAGACACTTGCTGTGCCAGTGGCGGTCCAGCGCCTTGAGGATGAAGCGGTCCAGGATGTGCTGGTCACAGCCGGCACACAGCGGGATCTCTGCAGGCCGAGGAGCCGCCACGGTCAGGGGTGCCGCCCGGAGAGGGAGCATGGAAGTCACCTTCCCGCTCCAGCCTCCGGGGCCGGCCGGGGCTGCCAAGGGACACCCCCTTCCCCGCAACCCCTCTTCCCCAGCTGGCACGAGTGGCTGCTTGGCCTGCCAAGCGTAGCGAGTGCCCAGCACCGAAGTCCAGAGCCGGGCCCACGGTTAAAATTGGGGGAAACTGAAAACGGTTTAGAAGTGTGCCCTTGAGCAGGAAGGGGCCCAGGCTGCCCCGTTAGGCCAGACACCGTCGATTGCAAAGTGTTCCCAGTTAGCACGGAGGGTGCACGTTGAGCTCAAATGAAAATCCCGCCCTAGGGGCTCTCTCCGTCACCAGGAGGCAAGGCATGGTCGTGGGGCACCCACCACCCAACCCCCATCATTATTTTGCACAATTAAATATCATTGCAGCTGGAGATTGCTTGTTTAAGCGTGGCCACCCAGCCCCGTGGCCCTGTCTGCAGGCACCAACGTGAACACTGGTGTCCTTGTCATCTTTGGGAACCCTGGGGGGTACTTATGCATGGGCTGGACAAATGCATCCTGGTCACCAGACTCAATTGCCGGTGCCTGGCAAGAGTTGCTGGAACACCTGGTCTTGCTGCCCCGGGACTGCGGGCCTCTGGGGGAGCCAGGCTGGGGAAACTCTGGAGTGGCCTCTGGGAGCCACTGGCCCATAAGGGGCTTTGCAGGGTGCCCGTGGGCTGAGTGTCCCCGTTGATTTAGAAAAGGTCTTCCGAAGAGGAGAGCCAGCGGCAGGACTGGAACCAGTGCAAACACCGTGCCCACCTCGCGGTGCCCTCCTGGCCAGCCGCCGGCCCCTCCCGCTCCAGGCCGGCCCGCAGTGCGTGGGGGACCAGAGAAGGGCCTCCCTCCTGAAAGAACGGGATCGACCTCCGTCCGCAGCGACGGGAAACTCCAAACGGACGCGATCCCGCGTCGGGCCAAACCGCGGCCCCAGGTGCAGGAGCGCGGGCATCCGCCGCGCGTCCCGGGCCCCCCTCGCGGGCCGCCAGGGCAGCCGGCCTACAGCTGGTGGCCGGTCGGGCCCGCGCCGCGCGGATTCAGCACCGCGGCCCGGACAGCGCCCGGCCGAGCTCGCCCGCCCCCCGCCCCCCTCCAGCCCGGCCCCGCGTCCTGCAAAAGCCGCTCCCGCCGCGCGCCCCTCGCGCTCCCCGCCAAGACTTGCGACCCCGGCCTTACGCTGCATGGCGGCTCCAGCCTCGGCGGGGTCTCCTACCCTCAGCACCCGCGGGGCCCAGCGGAGCCTCGGCCCGGCCGCCCGCTCCCGGCCAGCTCTCCTGAGCGATCGCGTTCGGAGCCCGCCTCCCCTCCCTCCCTCTCCCTCCGCCCTCCCACCCCTTCCTCCCAGCCCCTGCGGCCAACCCCTCCCAGGAACCGTCGGAAAAATAAATAAATAAATAAGTAGGGGACGGATGAGCCTCCCCCCCACCCCACCCCCAGCCTGGATGTAACCTGTTTCCCACCTGCTCGGTCCCTGCCACTCCCCGCCGGCCCAGGCCCGCCTCCGTCTCCTTCCCGTGGTCTCCCGGGCCGGAGAACGTTTGCCGATGGCCCTCCTCTGGAAGCAGTGCACAGGGGAGCGGGGGGCAAGGCTGGTGCCACCGGGAAGCTGGACCGGGAAGCTGGGTCTTTCCTGTAGACGGGTCCTGAGAACCGTCTGGAGCCGGCCAGTCAGCAGGTGCGTATGGGTGCAGACAAGATCCCCGCCAGGAGCGACCTGCCAGCGGGCTCCAGCTCTACCCCCTGGCCCCTGCCTCTGCCTCTCTTTCTCCCACCCCTCCCCGAAAGTGTGGAGGGTCTGGGTGGGGTCCGCCCTCTCGGGGATCCTCTTGCCCCGTGGTCATTGAGCTGCGCGGTTCTATCCATTTACTCTCCTGATAAGGGAGAGGGTTTGCTCAATCGGTCCTGGGACCCCACGGACTCTCCGGCCTGAGCAGAGCCGCGCTGCGACCACGCAGCCGACAACACAGCTCCAGGGGCCCCGACGCTAACTCGCTGCTGGGGCCCTTGCACCCATGGCCTCCCCCGTCCCCTGTCTGCCGCCACCTCCGTGGCCAGGCCCGGAAAGGAGCGAGGACCCCCGGCTGTCCCCGCGGCGGCCGCTCCGCCTGGGCACCCACCTCGGCGCAGGTCCTCTCTCCGCGCCAGC